>NC_089229.1:4472109-4798498 GCF_963924675.1 Phocoena phocoena | reverse complement strand
TGGCCCCCGTGAACCCCGTCCCAGCAGCCTGGGAGGACCCCCGTCAGGATCTTTGAGGACTGGAGGGGAACTGGCCTAGACCCGGGGGAAGAGGTAGAGCTGGAAGCTGCCGCCTGGAGGACCAGCGGATGTGGGCTCCCTGCCAGGGTTTTTTAATGCTCATACCTACCCTGTGAGACCTTTGGGCCACTGTACCCATGTCACAGATGGGGAACAACGCAGCGATGGCCTCAACTTGTCCATAGCCACAGTGCACGTAAGGGGTGGAGGTGGGATTCGAACCCAGGGCATCCCGACTCCAGAGCACACCCCCTTTGCCCTTACAGGGGCAGGCCCACAAGTCACAGCTGGCCTCGCTGCCCAGCTTGGGCCCCAGCAAGGAGAGAGAGGGTCCTGGCCGGCCGCTGTCTCCTTCTGCCAGGCCCAGAGCCCCGGCAGGATGTGCCTGGTCCTGGAACCCTTGGGCTCCCTGTGCCCATGGGCTGGGGGTGACAGGTACTGTGTGTACACTTCCCGGCAGGAGTGAGTTGGTGTAGAGAGAAATCAAGTTATGGGGGGAACGCAGCTCACACCGGCACATCTGGCTACGGGCCCGCTGTGTGTCAGGCCCTGTGCAGGTCACGACCCTCCCTCTGTGTACCAGGCACCAGCTGCCGCACGTCCTCACCCTGTGCTGGGCTTGTCCCGAGAGTTCCCAATGCCTGACTCGTAGATCACCCCACAGCCCTGTGAAGAAGCTTCCATTGTTGTAGCCACTGAACACCTGGGAACACTGAGGCACAGGGGCTGAGTAACTCGCCTGAGCCCCACAACCCTACCTGGCAGCCTGGCTCCCGAGCCTGCATGCCTCTCTGTGCTGCTCCAGGTTCCTCCTCGAGTTCTCGGTGACCCCGGAAAGCACGGGTCTCAGCCCATTTCACAGAGGCAGAGACCGAGGCCTGGGGTGCTGAGCATAATTCGTGTCCTGTGTTCCTCCTGCACCGCCTCTGCGTGTGTCGGGGGGGAAGCAGCCAAGGCAGGAGCCTGAGAAGGGCTGTGAGGACCACAGACGTGGGGGCAGGAGGCACAGGCCGTTGGGGTTCCGGGCGGGCTTCCTGGAGGGGGCAGCACCAGGCCAGCAGGCTCAGCACATTCCGGCAGTGCCTGCCCTCCCACCAGCTCCGGCCCAGGGGAGCTGGGATCTTAGCAGAAGAGGCGCTTTGTGTGGCTTGGTGGAGTCCTGCCCGCAGTGGCCGTGTCCGCCAGGCCGCCCAGGAGGGAGCACCGACCCCATCCAACCGCCCTTGGCCTCAGGGACAGGCACAGAGCCCCAGGCTGGGGGCCAGGGGGCCCGGCCTCCAGTTCCCATCCAGCCACAGACTGTCATTTCCCTCCGTCCCCACCTTAGCACAGGGGGTTAGACAGGCTCCACCCATGTGCTCACTACAGGTCAGGCCCCAGGTAGCCTTTGGGGACCTGGAGATGGACCTAGGCCCTGCCTGGCAGGGGCTCACAGCCCAGCTGGGGACACAGACATGGACCAGACAGTGAGAGTCCACTGTGATGAATGTCAAAGTGAAGGGAAGCCCTGGGGAAGGAAGGGCTAGTTCCACCTTGGCAGTCAGGGAGGGCTGCGTGGAAGCGGCAGCCTTTGAGTCAGGCCTCGAAACATCAAGAGGACATCTGCCTGCCTTCAGCCAATGCAGTGGGGACAGTGGCTGACATCACACCCCGAGGGGCTGCCTTGGGAGCCTCCCCGTTCTGCCTACTACCGGGTCCCAGGGAGAGCTCTTCCTTAGGACTACTCCCTGCGGCCAGCCATGTCCTCAGCCCATGCCTCTGCTGGAGGTGGTGGGTAGCCCCACGAGGGGCAGCCCAGGACATGGCCGCCTGCCCCCCTCCAGCCTCCAGCAAGGCCTTGAACCCGAGCACAGTGATTCCTGGAAGTGGGAGGCCTGGAGGGGCCTTGAGGTGGAGGCCTCCCTCCCTGGGGCCACATTCAAGGTGGGCTCAGCTGCAGTGGGGGGTAGCTTCTCAGCAGCCGGACGCTCTGGGACTCCGAGGGGGAGCCCGGGGTTTCTGCAGGCTCCGGGCCCTGGGCTCTGCCTGCCCTGCGGGAATCCCAGCCTGTTAAGGTCAGGCCACCAAACTGCGCTGCGACGGCCCTCACACGCTCGCCTCCGAGCCTGGCCACCCTCCTCCAAGCCCCTGCTGTGGCCTTTCCAACTGCCCTGTGGTCACCACTGAGATCTGAGCTGAGATCAGCCTGGTGCATTCCCGTCTCCAGGGCCTGCACAGTCGGACTGAAGAGAGGAAGACAGGCTGACCCACGCCCCATCCTGGGAGATCCAGCTCAAGGGCACGGCCGCTGGGTGGCGTGGGTCCTCCTGAGCGTCGGCGCGGCCTCAGACCACGCGGGCCCGCTAGTCAGTGCCAGGCTAACAGCTGAGCACTTGCTACAGGGCAGCTTTTGGCCTTTGAGTGTGGACACGTTGATCACGCCCATTTTACAGAGGACCACACTGAGGCTCGGGCTGAGGGACCCCCTGGGGCCCCAGGGCGGGGCTTCGACGCCGTGTGCTTGACTCACCCCTGCCGACCCTGGTGTCCCCAGACCGCAGTTCCCGGGCAGCAGAGAGCCCAGCCAGGGCACGGAGCCGAGCTTCCTGGCCCCTTGGTCGGCGTGTGGCTCTGGCGGGGCCTGGACTGTACGACATCCCCTTTCCGCCCCGCGGGCTGGAGAGCAGCCTGCGCTCCGCAGTCGCCGCCTGGCCCGCGTCCAGAGCCGCCCGACGGCCGCCCGGGGAACTGAGCCGCCTTTCTTCTCGCCGGTGACGGCGGGGACCTCAAGGGACCTTTGTATGCAGGCAGAGCTCCTCGGGTGGCAGGCACCCACTGTCCTGGGTTCCATAGAGCCCGCTGTGGGGTGTGGGCCCCAGGTCGGACCAGGAGCTGGCCTCCAGCCAGGGTGCTCCAGTGCCGGCAGACGGGCTGCGTGGAAAGGTGGACCCGCCCTCTCCACGGTCACCCCCACCAGGCTCCCCTCCCAGAGCCCGGCACCCACACAGACCCGGGGGCTTTATGGGGGCGAGGGGGGTGGGGGCTCAGAGCCCAGGAAAAGGGAGCACAAGAGGCAAAAGCCCTTGACCAACCTCCTGGTTCCCATGGAAACCTTGAGGAGTCAGGCATGGGTGGTGCGCTCTGGGAGGCTGGCCAGCCCGTGGCCCGGCCCCTCCACTCCTGGGGATGCCCACCACCACGGCCGTGTTTCTCCAGCCAACCGCTAGTCTGGCTTCCAGGTGGGGTCCCGCCAAGCAGCAGAGGCCTCGGCGACACGTCCGGGAGGCCTGCTTATCCTGACCCAGCAGCCTTTCATCCCAGGTCTCCGCTCCTTCCAGGCAGAGGGGCTGAGGGTTCAGCGCTTGGCGTTTCCTAGGGGAGCGCAGAGCCGGCTGGGGGGCACCTCAGCTGTCCCCACCCCCAGGGTCTGTCCACCTTGTGACTGGCGCTGCTGCTTCCCCAGAGCCGGCAGAAAGGCCCACAGAGCTTGTCCAAACGCCTGCTTTCCACACGTGTACTTCCATGGTTCATGTACCGAGGGTTTCAGTCCACCAGGCAAAACGGTCCTCCTGAGTTAGCTCGGATACCACCTCCTCCAGGAAGCTCTCCCTGCGTGACCCCCTCGTACCTGGGCCAATTGCTGCTGTTGGATGCGGTTTCCCTGGCTCCCCAGATCCCACCCGCGGCAGCCTGGGTGGTGGGGACCCAGGCCCTTGAGGCAGAGACCCGCACCTCTCTGAGGCCCAGGCACTTCAACTGCCCGGTGGGGGTCACTCCTCCCTCGCCAGGGTGGCTGTCCACTGTCCTGCTGCCCTGTCGCGTGGTGGGACTGGGGTAGTTTTGGGCTCAGCTGGGTCCCCAGTGCCAGGCCTGGCACAGCATAGCTGCTGCGTGAATGTCTGTCGGGTGGACAGAGGGACAGACCGATGGGTGGGCGGAAGGAGCGGGAGGGCGGATGAGACAAGGGTGTGAGTGGAGCGCCTGTCAGGCTGTGCCAGTAGGGCTTGTGTGCAGAGGAAACGGACCCACCAGCACCTCTCTGCCCCAGGCCCTGCTTCATCTCCTTTCCTCCTGTCGGCTCTGAGGGGTTCGCCCTGCTACAGCCCCGTTTTATTAGTGGGGCAGCTGAGGCTCGGGGGTGAAGCTGGGCGTCCAGGCCCATCACCCTGGCAGGTGGGGGGGCCCTCCAGGGCCCGGCCCTCAGCTCCCGCGTCCTCCTGCCGGGGGAGGTGACTCGTGACCTGGGAAGGCGGGAAGCATCTGCTGGCACCCCTTGGGGTAATGGTGACGGTCCCTGTGCCCACAGGACAGAAGCTGCTGGACTCGCTGGCAGAGACCTGGGATTTCTTCTTCAGCGACGTGCTGCCCACGCTGCAGGCCGTCTTCTACCCGGTGCAGGTGAGCGGCTCCTGGGCCACAGGGACTGCCGATCCCGGCCTGGGGGTGGGCACACCTCTGCCCTTGTTGCCACCTGTGGGCCATCTGCGCCCGCGCTCGCCCCCGGACCTCCCAGAACCTGCTCCCCACCCCCAAGACGGGCATCAGGCCAGCTCCACGCTCAGAGCCTTGGGAAGCCCTTAGCAGCACACAGTAGGCCGTGCCCGACGTGCAGTAGGGGCTCTGTGACAGTCACCCTTCCCTTGCCTGAGGGAGCCGCGTGGGGCCAGGGTCATCTGGGGAGGAGGACGGGGTAGAAGGGGCCCTGAGGGTCAGTGGTCCGTCCCTGCATCTGGTCCCAGAACTGGTGGGGGTGGAGGAGCAAGGGTCTCGCGTGATAGCGGCGGCCCCCACGTCTGCAGGGCAAGGAGCCGTCGGTGCGCCAGCTGGCCCTGCTGCACTTCCGGAACATCATCACCCTCAGTGTGAAGCTGGAGGACGCGCTGGCCCGGGCCCGCGCCCGCGTGCCCCCCGCCGTCGTGCAGATGCTGTTGGTGCTGCAGGTGTGCGGGGCCCGTGGGGGCTGCGCTCAGCCCGGTGACAGGCACAGGCGGCATGTCCCAGGCTCCCCGGAGACAGAGCCTGAGATGTGGGTGTGGGGCCACGTGACTTCTCAACGGTGGGGGAGGGCGGGGGTGGGGAGGGACTCCCAGGAGAAACCTGGGAGGGAGAAGGAAGCAGCGGGGCCTGAGAAGGAGCTGGACAAGGGTGTGGGTTCGTTCACAAGAAGGCCGGCCCGGGAGCCCACAGGGAGCCCAGGAGTGTGGACGGAGTGTCCCTCGAGGGCTGCGGGGCCAGGCCTTTACTCCCCCATCGGTCAGTCACTGGGGTTGGGGGCCACCGCCTCCCGCTCCCCACAGCAGTTCCAGACATTTCTGAAGGACCTTTCTGCAAACTGCTGCGCCCCGAGCCCTGTGGCGGGCACGGCACCCTACAGTTTGCCAGCCTGTCTCACTGTCACAGCCCCAGGATGAGCACCATCAACCACCCCATTTTACAGGTGGGGAAGTAGAGTCCTCGCTTGCCCGGAACTGTGACGGCTGGGAGCCTGGCCTTCCCTGAGGCTGACAGGCTCCCAACCCTGTTCATTGTCCTGAGCCCACCCATGCACGTGGAAGTCCTTCTAAATTTATGTCTGTGAGGTTGGTCCTGGGGCCCAGGGCAGCTGGTTGAAGATTCCAGAGCAAAGATGTGGACGTTAGAAGTGTCGAGGGGCTACACTCGCTGGGAGCCGGTGGTCGTCCTGGCGGCCACGCAGGGCAGCGACTGGCGGGACATTGCCTCCCTCGGCCTATTTCCTCGAAGGATAACGAGGAGAAATCGACACAAAGTCCTCCATGGTGCACTTCCTCTTGGGGGCGGGAAGTGATGAGGCTGGGATTTCAAGCCAAGGAATAAGGTCTCATCTCATCCCATGAACAGCACCTGGGTGGCGGCCAGGCCGGGGTGGTGCTGCCCCCTGGTGGTCTCTGTGCCTCATGCAGCTTCTGGGCTTGGCCCCATTTTCCCCCAGAGTGTCCTTCTACCCCTCCTGGGTGCGACCCCTACCCCCAACCACAACCCTTTGCTCTCGCCTTGGCCTCCACTTTGAATGGCCTTGTCCCAGCCCTGCGGTGAACTTGTCCCCACTGTTTTCAAGTCCCAGATGGACCTGAGGTCACAGCTACTGGTCAGCACATCTTCTGAGGGCCTACTATGTGCCCCGTGCTTCACGTGCAGAACCAAAGCTCCTTCTCACCGGGGTCCCAGAAGCTGAGTATCAGCCCTGCATCTGAGCGTGGTACACAAATAATGCAACCCCCGGGGCCCGCATTTCCTCACTGGGCAATGGGGAGCAGAGACCAGACACCAGAAACAAATTCTGGGAATGAAGGGACACAAAGTTTGCGAAACGCCCAGCACAGCTCAGCAGTAATGTCATCCTCATCCATGGCGCTGTTGCTGGGGGCGGGGGCGGCTCCTCCAGGTTCATCTGGATGACTTCCGGGGGCACCCCCTCCTTGTCCAAGCACAGCTGGATCTGTGGAGTCTGTAGTGATGTCCCCGCTTTCGTTTCTCACGTTAGTCGTTTGGGTCTCCTCTCTCTTGTCCGTAGCTGGTCTGGCTAGAGGCTTATGGATTTTATTGATCTTTTCAAAGCTTTTGGTCTTGTTGATTTTCTCCATCCATTTTTCTGTTTTCAATTCCGTTGATTTCTGCTGATTCTTATTTTTTTGCTTCTGCTTACTTTGGGCTTAATTTGCTCTTCTTTGTCTAGTTTCCTAAGGTGGAAGTTTACAAGACTGCTTGTAGACTTTTTATATTCTAACGTATCCATTCAGTGCTATAAATTTCCCTGTAAGCACTGCTTCGATGCATCCTGATAATTTGGACGTTGGCGTTTTCATTTTCATTTAATTCAAATTATTTAAAAATTCTTCTTTGACCCCTGTGTCATTTAGAAGGGAGTTGTTTAATCTCCATGTGTTTGGGGGTTTTCAGTTATCACTGTGTTACGGATTCCTGGTTTAATTTCTTTGTGGTCTGAGGGCAGACATTGTACGATTTCTGTTCTTTTAAATGTGTCGAGCTGTGTTTTATGGCCCAGAATGTGGTCTGTCTTGGAGGATGTCCCATGTGAGCTTGAGAAGAATATGGATTCTGCCATTGGACAAGTTGTCTATAGATGTCAGTTATATCCAGTTGATTGATGGTGGTGTTGGGTTCATCTGTGTCCTTCCTGATTTTCTGCCTGCTGGATCTGTTTCTGAGAGGGGTGTTGAAGCCTCCAGCTAGGAGGATGGATTTCTCTGTCCTCGCAGCCCCGTCAGTTTTTGCCTCCGTAGTTTCCTGCTCTGTGTTAGGTCCGTACACATTAGGGATTGTTATGTCACCTCGGAGAAGTGATCTCTTTAGCGTTAGGTGATGACCTTCCTTATCCCTGATAAATGGCTTTGGTCTGAAGTCTGTCCTATCTGAAATTGACACGGCTGCTTGTGCTGTGATCCGTGTCATCACATACAGTCCCGCACTCCCTTACTTCTCGTCTGTGTGTGTCTTTAGTAGTTTAAGTGGGTTTCTTCTAGGCAGTGCAGAGTTGGGTTCTCGCTGTCTTCAATTGTCGTTCAGCGTTAACCTGGGTGTATCTTGCTTCTTAACTGCTGGCAGCCCCTTGGGGATGATTCATGCGTTCAGAGACATCATTCGTTCAGCAAGCACTCACTAAAAACCTGCTGTGTGCCCAGCCCTCTGCCGGTGTCGCTGGGGACCCAGAGCTTGCCTCCTGGTCAGCTCACAGCTGAGTGGGCAAGGCCACGGCTGTCCCGTGGGCAGCCTCATTTTCCAGGCTTTGGCTCCAGTGAAATGGGAGGGGTGGAAAACCCTTCAAAGCTATGAATGAGGGGAGGTGTTGGGAGGGGCTGGACGGTGCCTGGCCGGGGAAGCAGTGTGGGAGGGGGAGGGGCGGCTCTATCAGATGGACGGGCCTTGACCGCTCAGCTTGGATATAGACCTGGACCTGGGCCTGGCCCAGGGGGGCAGCCTGTCCTGCCTACAGTGCTCCTTGGGGCGAGGGAGTGAGGGTGCGGGTCCAGGTGAATGAGCTTGGCCCCCCAGGACTGCCCAGAGCCTCTGGGAAGCCAGCTCACGGAAGGGGACACACAACTGTCCCGAGGGGGAGGTGCAGGTGCCCAGCCTAATTTGGCCACAGACCCCTTTCCCGCAGGCATCATGGTCTCCCAGCCACGCCAGCTCCTGTGTGCAGCGGGCAGCCACGAGGGTGTTAAAGCAGGAGGGTGGCTCAGAGGCCCCAACCCGAGAGACGGCTGGGAAGGGAGGGTGCTGGGCCACCGCCACGGGGGCCAGGACTCCGGGGGAAGGGAGGGCGCCGTTTGTGGTGGCCTTTGAGCTAAGCATGGCTGGGCTAGGGAGGCAGGGAACAGGCCGACCGGCGGACCCCCGCACCCCTCCCTCTTGCAGGGGGTGCACGAGTCCCGGGGAGTGACCAAGGACTACCTGCGCCTGGAGACGCTGATCCAGAAGGTGGTGTCGCCCTACCTGGGCACCTACGGCCTCTACTCCAGCGAGGGTGCCTTCACACACTCCTGCATCCTGGGTAGGCGTCGCCTGGGCGTGGGTGGGAGCAGGGTGTCCCCTGGCCCCATCCACCTCTGCACGGTCGGGGGCCCAGGCCTCCCAGGGGAGTCATGCAGAACCAGATGTGCAGCCACGGCAAACCTGTCCTGAGCATCCACCGGCCGTGCTGTGTGCGGGGCACTGGGCACAGGGTGGGTCACGTGGGGTCCCTCCTTCAAGGGCTGACGTCACAAGTGGTGCTGCAGTGACTCCCCTGAGAGCCCGGCAGAGACCCCCGCACCCGCCACAGAGGTCACATCCGAGCTCAGTCCCGAAAGTCAGGAGTTGACGAGGGAGAGGACCCAGCACGTGCAAAGGCCCGGAGCCCAAGAAGTCCTGGCTTATTTGGGGACTCACGGGGGGTGTGGAGGGGTTGTCAAGTGGGCATGGCTGGGCGTCCTGGGGCTGCCTGGCCCCGTCGGTTCGATCAGCAGTGTAAACTGAGCGTCTGCTGTGCGCCAGCCCCTGTTCTTGGTCCTGAGGGTTTAGCAGAGACCAAGCCCCACCCTCGTTTGCTCTTGTCCACCAGGGGAGGCAGGCCAATGAGTAAACCATCCCCAGATGAGTGCCCAAGGGGACCAGTGCCCAGGTGACATGAGGGCCACGGCGGGGAGCTCAGGGAAGGCCAGACTGGGAGCTGAAGGGCAGGGAGGATCCAGGCCTGGGAAGAAATGCATGAAGGGAACCAAGGGGACAGCGGTACGAGAGCTCATCAAGAGTGTCCCCTCGTCCAGAGGGCCCACCCGCCTGCAGTTATAAAACCTGCCCAGCTAGCATGTCCCGGCTCCGGCGGGGCTCCAGCAGCTGGAGGGACTTTGAGGTCTGTGTGGCCCTGGACACCGAGACCCCTGCCAGGCAACGAGGGAGCCTGTGTCCTGTGGTCCAGGACAGCCTCTGGTTCATCCCGCTCAGCCCTGCCACCTGGTGGTCAACTCTGGAACTGCAGGGTCCTGAGTGGGAGCCTGAGACCTGCCCCTATATCCGTCCTCTCCCACCCCCGGGGTCACCCCCCACACTCAGAATAAACCCCAGCCCTGACCTCATGTGCTGCCCCATCCGGGCACTTGCCACCGCCCGACCTGTGGCCCACCCACACACACACAGTAGGACTCCAGCTCTGAGGACAGGGGCTGTGTCTGCCTTAGCAAGTGCTTGGGTTTGTTGACTTTCCGCAGGTGAGGAAACGGAGGCACGCGCACAGGTCACTGGCAAGGTGCATGTTTGAACCCAGGCGGTTGACTTGAGGCCCCCCGCCCCCATTCCGGGCTGAGAGGCCAGACCGAGGAGAGAAGGAGGTCACGTAGGGATGGACCTAGTATCAGCTGGGGTGGAAACCCCAACTTCCCTCCAGGCTGCCCCAGCAGGATCTACACCGGTCGGGCTTTTCCCTGTAGCGGTCCCTTCCTGCAGAGCTGGGCGCAAAGTAGGTGCTTGCAGTGGGTGTTCCCTAGCATCTGGCCAGCCCCACCCTGGCCCCCTGCCTGATGCCCTGTCTGTCTGTCTGTATGCAGAGAAGCACTTCCTGCGCCGCTCCCGATCGGGGGACATCCTGGCCAAGAACCCGGTGGTGCGGTCCAAGAGCTACAACACGCCACTGCTGAACCCCGTGGCGGAGCACGAGGCCGAGGGTGCGGTGGCCGGCGCCACGGGCATCCGCAGGCACTCGGTCTCCGAGATGACGTCCTGCCCCGAGCCCCAGGGCTTTGCTGACACACCCGGCCAGGACCCTGCCGGGACCTTCAGACCCTCCCCAGCGCCCCCGTCGGGGCCCTGCCCCAGCAGACTGTACCCCCCGGCGCAGCCCCGTGAGCCTGGCCCAGGCCCGGCCCGCAGCTCACCAGCCTCCTCCAGCCCCGAGAACCTGGTGGACCGGATCCTGGAGTCAGTCGACTCGGGTTCGGAAGGGATCTTCATTGACTTTGGGCGGGGCGGTGGCTGTGGCACGTCTGAGTCTGAGGGGGCAGGGGGCCGGCAGAGCGTCGTGTGACCCAGGCCTTGTGTTTTTACTGACCCCGCGTGTACGCCTGTGCGGTGCGTGAGTGCGAGAGTTTTCTACTCTGTCCCGTCCAGTCCCCCCTCGGCCTCAGCCACTTTGGCATTCCTGAGTCTTTGTCGAAAAGACCGTCGCCGCCCGAGACCCCGAGACCCCGGCACCTTTGTTCTGGGGCGTCAGGGGCTCAGCAGGTGCAGGGCAGCCTCCTGTGCGTGGAGCAGACCTGGCCGTTCCCTGCGCCCCAGGCTGCTCAGCCCTCCAGTGTCCACACCATGCAGACTGTGAACCCCTCAGCTCGGCCAGGACCCCAGAGAGACCCCCAGGGTCAGTGGCAGAACTGCCTCCCCGCCCCCCACTCGCCTCGGGCCACAGCGTGACCTCCTGTGTGCACCTCTGTCCCAGACCCTCCACGCAGCCCGTCCTCGCTCGGCCTGGCGTGGCCGTGGGCGGGAAGCGGGTGGAATAAAACTTGTCTGCCCGGCTCTCGAGCTGTGTCTGCGATGCCAGGCCCTGAGGACGTTCTTCCAGGGTCGTCACCCTCGGGCTGCACCCGGCCTCACTGGGGTCTCCCCTTCCCGCTCCCAGAGGGCTCAGGTTCCCAGGGCCGGCTCTGGGCCTCTGGAAGGGGCCTTGCGGGCTAGGCGGGGAGACCCCCGACCCCGTTCCCAGGGCTCCCCTCTCGTGGAGTTAACCTTTGGTTGGAGGTGGGATGTGGGTGCCCTACGAGCAGATAACAGGACAGACCCAGGGCGCGTGAGCCGGTGATTGGGGGTTGCTGGGAGTCGGGTGATCGGAGAAGGGAGGTGGGCGCCTGGTGAGAAGTGTCAGCCCACGGGGCTCTGCGGGGGGGAGCCACCTGGGGGGACAAGTTTCTCCTGTCGAGTGGGAAAAGCGAGCCAGGAGCCCCTGCTCCAGCCCAGGGAGGGGTGCGCAGGGGATGGCAGGATAGGAGCGAAGCTTCGTGGTCTGATCTGGGGACGTACTGAGTGCACGGGGCCTCGTGTCTCCTCAGCACTGGGAAGGTGCCCAGGGGCCGTGGCCGGGAGAGCGGGAGTGGGCCAGCCTCAGAGGAGCCAGGTGTGGGGGATGGGGCCGGAAGCCCGTCCCGGGTCTGAGGACCAAGGAGAATGTGACCACTCAGCTCCGCTGATGGGGCCGAGACCCCTGAACCGCCCTGCTTGGCTCCCGGCTCCCTAACGGAACCCGAGATAGGCCTGGGACCGGCTGAGCCTGGGGTGGGGTGGGGAGTATTATGGGCAGGGTTCCCTCGAGACGGAAGGACCAGGCAAAGGGCAGAGGCTGTAGCAGGGGGCTGTCTGCCTGGGCTCTATTCCCTCCCCACCGCCCCGGCACTGGGCCCTGTCCTGCCCTCACCTCCCAAGTGTCGGGGGCTCTGTCGTGGAGGTCTGAGCACTGCCACCTCGTGGGCTTCTGGGCCTGCTCTGATACCTGGGGACTCTGCTGGCACAGGGCCCCACGCCCAGGCATGACCTTTGTCTGTGGGGGGCCCTGAGCTCTTTGACCAATCCCTCCACCTCAGGCGGAAGGGGAGCCCCAGACACCGGCCAGCCGTGCCTTCCCAGCAGTGGGGAGACAGAACCCGGGGAGGGGGTGGCTGCTGAGCCTGGGTCCCGCAGCAGCTCCAGACACCCAGGCGGGGCCTCCAGCTGGGGCTGCCCCCGCTCCCCCCATAAAGGGGTATCCCATCAAGGTGGGCTTTGAATGTGTCCATGTGTTGAACCCACTCTTGTTCGAAAAATGTTTGAGGTACTCTACATCAAAACATCTTGCTATAAATTGGTAACTTATAAATGAAAAATCAGGACCAGGGAGCACATAAATTCAGATAGAAAACCAGCTACTGCTGGTCCCCCCAAATCTACAGAACCTTCACGTACAGACGTATGGGTCTCGGTTTAAGATGAAACCCAGGTGTCCCATCCAAGAACCAGACCTCACGATGAAGGTCACATCACCGACCGTGTCTCACTTTGGCCACCAGGGAGCTCAGGCCAAGCCCCAAGCTAGCAGTGGCCAAGGCCGGCCTATGGCCCTGTGTCCGCCCCACCGACCTACCCGCCTCCCACCCCCGAGTCCTCTCCCCACCTCCTGTTTCCCCACCCATTCACGGCACTTGTCACTCTGTAATTAAGGGTGGAAACAGGGACTGTGCGGTCAGAAGCTTATGTGGTGCGGTTTTCTTTCAGAGCAGAGCGGAAAGAGACAGTGGATAAACTACCTCTGCCTTGGAGGGACCAGAGCCCAAGAGAGGCTCGGAGGTTTTAGCTCCTGGGAGACCCCTCTGGAAGAAATGAATTTGTTACTAGCTTTTCTCCCCACTAGAAGGCAGCCCCATGTGGCCAGGAGGCCCCCCTGCCCTGTTCCCACCGAGCCCTCAGCCCCAGGTCAGTGCCCAGCACACGCTTGCTGCTCAGTTAATTGAAGGTTGATCCGGCCTCACCACGAGCAGAGGAGCCTTCAGAGGATGGTCCGTCTGCATCTCCAGGGCTGGGGTGCAAGAGACCAGCTCACTGTTTTTGTCTTTTTCTGGTTTATTTGTTGTAGGTCTTCCAGGGGACCCTGGTGACCACGCTCGCCTTTGCCTCCCAGATGCAGAGTCTCAGGCCAGTCCACGCCTGCTGAGGCTGGATCTGCATTGCAGCCAGATGCTGGGGGTCCGCGTGCTATGAGCTATGCTGGCTGTGCTCGGGGTCTGAGGCGGGTGTTCCGAAGGCATCTGGAATGGAAGGTCCCGCTAAATAATGAAAGTCAACAGCACTTCAGGCGGAACGGCCAAAAAGCAGATGGCGGAACATCCCTTGTAGTCAGAGTAGGACGTCTGTCCCCGTCCGTCCGGCAAGCTGCAGCAGGGGTGCTCGCTGTGGAGAGGATGTGCTCACGGTGAAGGGGGTACGAGGGGCCACGGAGAGCTGCACGTCCAGGAGATCTAGGGAAGTGAAAAAATGTTATTTAAAAAACACACTTGGGGACTCCCCATCAGCATTGAGTGGGGGCCATTCTCCACCTCGGGGGGGTCTTGACCTGCCCTGTGTATCTCCTTCGGGCGTCCCGGGAAGCCCAGGGACGCAGTCTTTGAATAGTGTTTTCACAATAAAATACAGAGGATGACGAGGAAACCAGCTATGCTGACGTACAACCTTGAAGGTCTCTTTAAAATGTGTGACTGGTGGTGCCTTATTAACTCAGTAGACAGATCTCCTGCAGGTCACCTGCTGACCGGGGTCGGGGTGGCGATGAGTGGAACCAGCAACCGCTGGGTGTGACGTCAGCACAGTCCCCACCTCTGCTGGTGACAAGCCGATTTGTCGCAGAGAGGCTGACCGCCACTCCGAGGTCAGTTAGCCAGCACAAAGCCATCGCTTTTGCCAAGTTTTGTCCCCAGGCAGCGGGGAGTCTGAGAGCTGCACTCCAGACCCTGCCGCCCACCTCCACACTCCCCTCCGCTGGGGTCTTGTAAGCCGTCCAGTGTCTGCTGGCCTCCTTTCCCCACCAGAGGAGCTGGACTCAGACCTTCAGGGAGTAAAGGGCACACGGGATACAGGCTCCCTGCCCACTACCCTAGAGGCCCACAGTCTCAAGGGATAGCTGGTTCCAGGAACATTGCTGGTAGAGTCCAGAACTCCTGCCGGGCTGTGAGGGAGGGAGGAAGGGAAATTGGCTGTTGGTGTGTGTGTGTGTGTGTGTGTGTCCTCAGGACCTATATTCTTGGGAACACAGTCCTTGATGTGATGGGACAGCAATGAAAACTATGTACAGCTGCAGGAGGGGAGGGTGTCCATCCGTGGATGGTGGATAAGCAAAGTGTGGTCCATCCATTCAATGAAATATGACTCAGCCTAAAAAAGGAAGGAAATTCTGACATGTGCTACACCGGGGATGAACCTTTCTAAGTGAAACAAGCTAGTCACAAGGACAAATATTGTAGGATTCCACTTATATGAGGCACCTAGAGGAGTCAAGTTCATCAAGACAGAAAGTAGATGGTGGGGGCCAGGGGCAGGGGGAGGGGACGTGGAGTCAGTGTTTATGGGGACAGAGTTTCAGTGTCCTTTTTTTAAAACTTTTTTTGGCGGGGGGTGCGGGGGGCACACCACACGGCATGTGGGACCCTAGTTCCCTGACCAGGGATCGGACCCGCATGCCCCGCATCCCCCGCATTGGCAGTGCGGAGCCTCAACCGCTGGTCCGCCAGGGGAGTCCCGAGTTTCGGTTTTGCAACGTCGGTGTGCTTAACAATACTGTAGACTTAGATGTGGTTGCGACAGTGAATGTTATGTTACGTGTGTTTTACCACATTCAAACACGCACGCGTGCGCACGCGAAGAACGGAAGGAGGAAGGGGGGAGGGGGGACGAAGAATTCCCTTTCTCCTTGCAGTTCCGCAGCACTTGCCTTGGGGAGTGTGGGCGGCCCGTGTGGGCCCCTCTGCAAGGGCCCGAGTGGAGGGGAGCAGCCTTCCAGCAGGGAATCGTGTTCCCAAAGCTCAGGCGTGTCCAGCCGTGAAGTGGGCAGTACTCTTGGGGAGGCTGGGAGAAGTGGGGAGGCTGCTGGACAGAGGAGCATGGGCCAGGGGTGCAACGGGCACAGACTCAAGATAAGTCCCTAAAATCACGATGGTCTCCTGCTCCCTGCTTCCCGAGCACACAGAAGGGCCACACTTCCTGGTCCCCTTGGGGCTGGGTGGGGTGCTGTGACCAGCTCTGGCCAGCGACTTCTGAGCAGAGGGCCCCTTTGGCGCTGGATCTTTTCATTGCCAGGCAGAGACCCTCCAGAGCTCTCCTTTTCTCTGTGTGGTGATTGGCACTCTCCAGACGGGGCTGCTCCGGCAGGCCGGGTCTCAGGGGGCTGTGGACGGGTGGCGTGCGTGAGAAGTAGACCTAATCTGATGTAAGCCCATGAGACTGGGGATATTTGTTGCTGCAGCATAACCTGGCATGACTAACTGATACACTCCTCTTTCCCAAACACTCTAGAGGAAGGTCATCTGTGGATGGGGAGAAGGCTGATACTGGCATATGGCATTTTATTTATTTATGTGTGCTGCATACCCCTTGTGGGCAGAGCCAGGACCCGGGGTTCTGGTCCTGAATTGGTCACTACCTTGCTGTGTAATATTGGGCCAGTCGCACATTCTCAGATTCCTCATCCATAGTGAGGATCTCTCCAGATGTAATATTCTGTGACCGATGATATTTCTCTGCTAGTCTGTACACTATGGACACACGCAGAGCAGGGGCTGTAAGATCACAAACCCTGAGATACCAAGCATCCTTGATTAAGAAACTCTGGGGCTTCCCTGGTGGCGCAGTGGTTGAGAGTCCGCCTGCCGATGCAGGGGACACGGGTTCGTGCCCCGGTCTGGGAGGATCCCACATGCTGCGGAGCGGCTGGGCCCGTGAGCCATGGCCGCTTGGCCTGAGCGTCCGGAGCCTGTGCTCCGCAACGGGAGAGGCCACAGCAGTGAGAGGCCCGTGTACAGCAAAAAAAAAAAAAAAAAAAAAAAAAAAAAAAAAAAGAAACTCTGCAGGGCTTCCCTGATGGCGCAGTGGTTGAGAGTCCGCCTGCTGATGCAGGGGACGCGGGTTCGTGCCCCTGTCCGGGAAGATCCCACACGCCGCGGAGCAGCCGCACCCGTGAGGCATGGCCGCTGAGCCTGCGCGTCCGGAGCCTGGGCTCCACAACGGGAGAGGCCACAACAGTGAGAGGCCCGTGTACCGCAAAAAAAAAAAAAAAGAAAGTAAGAAACTCTGTGCAGATGACAATGTATGGGCCCCAAGCACTTAATGGATTTTGACCTGAAGGTGATAATGGCTTAATAAACTGATGGTTTCACCCAAGAACGCTTCTCCTCATTGACAGACATGTTTGCAGAAAACTCAGAACTGCTTTAACAGACTGTAAACAGCTATAAAAATGTAAAGCATCATCGACATCGTCACGAGAAGAATTTCTCATGTTGGCATTTCTCTTTTCACTGTGGGGATTTATGTCAGCCTGTGTTTGGCAGGGGAGGAGGGACAGGGTAGCACGAAATAGGAGGGTGCAGAGGATAAGGCAGGGCTCTTATCTGCAAGCAATGGCAGTAGATTCTGCTGATTACCCAGAGAAGGAGTTTATTGAAGGAGGTTGGGAGTTCCTAGAGCTGTCAGGAGGTGGGAGAGCCAAGCTCGAGGCTTACCTTCCAAATGCCTCAAACCGTCGCATATGATGGGCCTGGTGGGAAAACTGCCACTACTGCACCACTGCACAGGTATACTCACACCCCACAGAGATACTCCCATTGCCCAGAGAGGCTGCTATGGCACAGAGATGCTCCCACCCCTCAGAGATGCTTCTACCACACAGGGATGCGCTTACCACATAGAGATGCTCCCACCACACAAGGATGCTCCAGTTGTACTGGACCAAACCCACAACGGTCACCAGCACCAACAGCAATCACGTCCCAGGTATTTAAACTTGTACCCACTGCAGCGTCAACCCCCACCCCCAGCTGAACATCCGAGGCTGCCCTTTCCCATAATAAATTGCAGGGCTATACCTCCTCTCTTATGGTGTAGTTTGCAATGGTGGAGCCTAGTCAATGTCTGGGTCCTGGCTGCAAAGGACTCTGGGTAAACCCGTGGTCTGGCCACCTCGGGTGGAGAGACTGGTAGGACAGGGAATCCCAATACAGCAAGGGCATTTGAAAGGTGCACGGTGTCAGGGGACACAACCAGCGTTCCGGCCTGATGTCAAAAAGGCATCAAGAATGTCACGTGCTCAGTTTCAAATCAAAAGAGTTTCAACAATTAGGTCCAAGCAACCACAGAAGACATCGTGGAGTGAGCATATGGGTTGTACTCAGTTTGCAGAGAAGTGGTTCGCATTTCGCAGTCGACGCTAACAACCAAAGGCATTTGCTCTAAAACTTGGACCAGGGCACATGATAGGAAGGCAGGGAGTCGGGAAACCTGGCTGGGGTTCCTGGCTTGGCTACACAGCAGCAGAGAAAACCCCTTAGCTCGCTGGTCTGCGCCATTAAGGGGGAGGGTTGGAACACGATCTCCCAGATGCCTTTTGGCTCAACCTGTTTTGGTTTCATGGTTTTAATAAGGTTCAAAGCAGACCACGTCTTGGCTCAAGCAGCTGGCAGGGAGAGTTAATTTGGGAAAAAACAAATGAGAAGCCCAAGACCAGGGACCAGGGGTCTTTCTTTCCTCCTTCCTTCAAGTTCCCATCCCCCACTGCTTATTGATGTGGAATTTGCTGCTTGGGGGAAAAGCAGCTCTCCGACTTCATAAACATTTGTACCGAGAGCAAATTTAATAAAGCTGAGAATAATACCATTCAGATGTAATTCCTTCGTTTTGCATTATTATTCTTTCTTTTCTATCGCAAAGCATTTGAAATGCAAGGAGTTATTGTTATAGCTACAAAAGGAAATGACTAACCGGTGGGTTATTGATTAGACGTGCTTGGGGAAAAACAGAAGAACCAAAAAGGGAGCTGGCCTGGGTCTCACAGTTTCTTTCTACATCTTTTTCCTTTTATTATGAAAGGCAGGATACACCTGCATTCTTTTCCTGACAATCATTCCGTATGATTGCTTTATTGTATATATTTAAATATCACTAAGCTATGGTAGTGGAATTTGTATGAGATTTTCACAAAACACAAATGCGAGGAGGGTGGCATTCCCCCTGACATGTCTTAATACCACAGAATTACTCTGCCAGCCGTAGACCATCCGGGGGGTGTTTTCTCTTACTTCTGTCCAAAGTCGCTTTTTGAACCAGAAAACCTGCAAATTGTCCGGCTTTCATGAGACCCCTCTGACACTGATAATAAAAGGCATTTACATTCCACAAAAGGAAAAGAGAAACCAGTGCAAAGCACTAGACGAAACCCATCAAGTGTGAGTCCCTGGCATCAGGCATCCTCTTGATTTCCTTGTCAAGTTTTGAGAGGGAAGAAGAGTTTCGACCCAGAAATAGGCCCCCTTCCTGATCCATCGTGGGGCTCAGGTATGCATGAGACTCAGAGGTCAGGCAGTACCATAGATGCTTCTGCTTTCTCACCACCAAAGTCCACTGGGAGCAAGGAAGGTACAAATAACATGCAAGTGTGCCGTGTGAGGTGAACAGGCCCATGTGCTAGGATGGTTACAAATTCTTCGCACAGAAACAGGCAGCTGCTTGAGTGACGGTAGAGAGAAACAGTGGTCATTCATTCATTCATACTGATCGGGGATAGTGGCTACCATGTGCCGGACCCAGGGCTAGACACTGGAGATACTGCAGCGAGCAAACAGCCCCATGGTTCACGGCTACCATTAGCACGACTGGCTTGAAGCTGACTGTCTTGACTTTGGGGAGGATAAGGTTTTGGTCTAACTCCCTTCCTATCCCTGGAATGATCATGTGTCTTGGGCTCAGCCATCCTGGGCTTCCCTGGGTTTTTTTTTTCTGCTAATGCTGTCAGGAGAGAAACTCTTTGCAATTTGGCTAAAAGGTATAAAGATATTTTATCAGAGGGCATTTTGGTTGTAAGAAATAGAAAATTCAAACTAGTTCAAACAGTAAGAGAATTTATTGGTGCATTTAATGAGAAAGTCTGGAGGAAGTGTGGGCCCCCCGGGTGGGTTTGATCCAGGGGCTCTGCAAGGTCACCAAGGACCCAGTTCCTTGCCATCTCTGTTTTATCCTGAGCCTAGATCCCATTGTGGTCACAGGATGGCTTCTTGCTATTCCCAGTGCACTAAGCTTCTCATCTAAGTTGGGGGAGAGAAAAGGACAGAGCAGGATTTGTTCTTCCCCAAACTTCCAGGCAAAGCCCAGCTCCTCCCACCAACTGGAGTGTCCTGAACTGCTCACTGTGGCCCAGCGAAGGCCTGCGTCATTGGCTTGGGCCCAGTGACTTCCGGAACCGGAACCAGTCACTGTCGCAGCGTGTGATATTATGCCAGCTGGCCTCTGCAATCAGATCCCCCCTCTAGAAATGGGGAGGGGTCGACACACCTGATTGTCTTGGCTGCTGTACACAGGCCACTGGGGACCACAGAGCCCACCACACGTGACCCCAGAGCTGCCAGCAGCCGTGCCACCTTCCACGCAAGGCAGTCTGGGATTGTGCAGCCGCTAGCGCCAGCCCCCTCCCCCAAGAGCAGGAAGGGGGAGGGACATGAGCAGGGGCACGGCAGGATCGCGTGGAAGGATGCCCCTGGCTGCTGTGCTAACACAGATGGAAAGGGGCAAGGGCAGAAGCCAGGAGATGCTGCAATGAGTCACGTGGGGATGCTGGTGGCCTGGACCACTTGGGCCAGTGTGGGCGGACAGAAGTGGTGGCACTGTGACATGTTTTGAAGGAAAAGCTATCGGGGCTCATCCAGGGACCACGCATGGGGTGTGAGGGAATGAGGGGAGCCAAGGATGCCCCGACGGGTTGGGAAGGGGCTGGTGGAGAACCGGATGGGAAGCCCAGGAGAGGAGCCCACGTGGACGTGTGGGGATGTCAGGTGGGCAGTCAGAGGCAGGAGGCTGGAGTCGAGAGACAACGGTTGGGGATCATCTGGTATAGGCTGTATTGAAAGCAGGAGGCTGGGGAGTAAATGAAAAGAGGTGCAGCCCCAGTCCCGGGCGCCGACCTTCAGAAACCAGGGAATCGGGGAGGAGGCAGCGGAGACAGAGCTGCAGCCAGAAGGGGGCGCCAGACACCGGGCCTGACAGAAATCCACGCTTAGAAGTCACCTCCTGAGCGGCTCTCCGGGTGGGAATGCGATCCTATCGGAGGACCAGTCACCCTCTTGCCTGGGGCCCCGGAACGTCAGTGGCACCTCTAGGGGTATCTGGGCCCCAGCCTGGTCTTTCCTGAGTGCATGACCCCCGCCTCAGGGCTGGAACAGTGACTTTGCCCATGCGCAGAAATGCAGGCATAGCCCGCAATGACTCTGGGCCACTCAGGTCCTGTGCTCCCGGGAAACAGCGCTGGCTGGGTAGCGCGCGGGGCGGGGCGAGGGGCGGGGCCTGCACGGAAGCCACGTCCGGGGCGGGGCCAGGTGAGTCGCGGGCTGAGCCGAGCCCAGGTGAGGCACCGGCGGAGCTGTAGTCAGGTAAGGACCATTGTCCGCGGGAAGGAACCCGCCTGGGCCCAGGTGGGGACGCAGCGCGGGTTCTGGGGCTGGGCCCATTGCTCAGGCGGGCAAGCCGAGGCGGGGAGGGGGGCGGGGCCACCTGGCGCGGCGCGGAGACGGGCGGGGACCCCGGAGCCCGCCCTCGCCGCCGCGGGTTCCCGGCCCCTCCCACACCCCGGCCCCTACCTTACCCCACCCGCGTTGTACAGGAGCGCGCGCTCCTCTCCCACTCCTCCAGTCCTGTTCCCCCGCACCCTCCCTGCACTCTCGCTTCTCCCGCGGCTGGGCCATCTCAGCCCAAACTTTCACCGTTCCCCCATTTTCCTCCCCAAATTCAGGGTCTCCGATCCTGCCGGGTCCACATCATTTCCCTCAGCTCCAACTTGGGAGGCAGGAAGCATCGCCCCGCTTCACAGATGAGAAAACTGAGGCTGCGCAGTTGTTGCGCTGATTCAGACTCAGAGGCTCCGGCTGGGGGTGCGGGCCCGCTCATCACAGGGCATGGACCCCCAAGACTTAATATGCCCAAAACTTAAATCAGCCACCAAAATCGACAGTTAGGGGAGAGGCCCTGGACGCTTTCACTTTTCCCAAACCTTGGCCCGGTGCCACTGTCAACAGCACTGGCTTGGGGGTTCCCCAGGTCCTGGCAGGTGTGTGAAGAGTGGAGGCTAAGGCTCCAGGAGAAGGAAGCAGGGTGGGAGGGGAGGAGTTCTTCAGTCCTTGGCGGGGTGGGGACCTGGCCTTGGCTGTCTGGAGGCCACAGACTTTGAGGTTTTGTGACGGAGGCTGGAGGCTGTGTGGATTCCAGAGCACACGGTGCTTATTGACGGTGAAATGCTGTGTTGATATTTGTCCTGGTGGGAGCTCAAAATCTAAGACTCAACAGTAAATATCCTTTGGTCTCTCTCTGTTGGTGGTTTTAGGGTCTTGTTTGCGAGTTTCTCCTTTAATGCGGTGATGTTAAACCATTTCTCAAACCAACAGCACGGCAGGGGCCGAGGGGTGAAGACGGACACAGTGCACTGGCCTGAGCCGGGCTAGTCCTTGTGGACAGCCATCTCCCCAGTCCCCTGTCCATGGAGGACTCAAAGTCTAGCCTCTGTGTGACAGAGGGAAGCCAGGGGCTTGTGAGAAGTCAGGGAGGGCTTCCTGGAGGAAGTGACTGTTGAGTTGGAAGATGGGTGAGAGATAGGCAGGGAAGGGTGTGGCACACTGAGGTTACTCAGAGGCTGGGGGACTGTAGTTGGCTGGGGATAAGTCACATGTGAGGTGGGGGTAGAAATACATGCGGAGAACCTGACAGGTGGTCAGGTAGAGCCGGTAGGAATTTACTTGGTTGATGTCATTGAGTTGCTGAAGTGCAACCTCAGTGAGATGTTTTGTTTGTTTGTTGTATTCGTTTAATTTTTAGATGGCGCATATAAGTGAAAAAGTATTTGTCTTTCTCTGACTTACTTCACAAAGCATAATACCTTCCAGGTCCATCTGTATTTTTGCAAATGGCAATATTTGATGCTTTTCTTTTTATGGCTGAGTAATATTCCACTGTGTATATATGCTACATCTTTATCCACTCATCTGTTGATGGGCGCTGCAGCGAGATGTTTTAAGGTCTGGAAACTTGACTAAACATCCCATGGATCTTGGCATCTCTCTAACAAGCCAGTTCCAGCTGAGTCGGTTGTGGGCACGCCATGGATGGTGGCTTCCAGCAAGAGCTCAGCCACCTTGGAAGTGCCTGGCGTGCATACCCATTCCCTGATTTTATCCTCTTTTACTGATGGCGAAACCAAGGCACAGAGGCAGCAGGAGGGGGAGAACGAACCACAGAGGGAGTCAGAGACCTAGTTTTGGAGCAGGTCACTTTCCCTCTTGGGGACTCAGCCTCCTGACCTGTAAAGTGGGCGCCCTTGGCCATCCTTCCCCAAAAGCATCACGGGCACCTTTGCTAATGGCTCTCAGGCCCTAACTGTCCACTTGATTGGATCATTCCTCACTCACACCAGCCTCATGAGGCAGGGGCTGTTACTGTCCCCTTTTACAGATGAGGAAACTGAGGCAGGGATGTTTAGATGACTTTCTGAGGTCACATGGCCAGTGAATGGACAGCCAGGCCCACTGCGCTGTGGCTGCAGCATTCACGCCGTCCCCACCGGGCCAGCCGCCTCCCAGGGCCCTGAGGTCTGTCTCCTGGGTGGAGACATTCCAAGCCTGCCAGTGACTGCCTTTCAAATCTAAGTGAGAATAGCTTTGGGATATGAAAATGATGCTTTCAGTTTCTTTTCAGATAAATTACTTTTCCCTCAATCCTTTGATTAAAATTGATGCTCAAGGAAGATGTGCCACATGTATCCAGAAGCTTCCCGGGCCGCCCAGGGTACATCTGAGGGTCCCCTTCTGGGCCGGGCACTGAGGGAGGGGAATGACCTCAGAGATGTCCGTGTGGGGCTCCGCTGCAGGGTCCCGTCCCAGCCATCTGCCTGGAGGCTCCCAGAGCTGCTGGCAGCTGGATCTGGCCACTGTCCCGGTTTCTGTGTCCCTGAAAGGCAGGAGACCAGGCTGAGTTGGGTCCTCGTTTTCTCACCTCTCAAATGGGCATCAAGCAGCAGGGCGTCCTGAAGCTCAGACGGAATAACATGGGTGCCCAGTACCGGTAGAGAGTGCACTGGTTAACAGCTGGTGCTGGAGCCTGACGCCCCGACCCCCGTCCCGGCCATGTGACCGTGAGAGGAGCTGGCGACTCCGAGCCTTGGCTTCCCCATCTGTAAAATATGGACAGTGTTATCACCTCCTCCTAGGGTTCCCGGGAGAAAGAAACAAATGGGTTAATGTGTGCAAAGTGCCTAAAACAGGGCAGGACACCTGTATAGGTGTTTACACTTAGCAGTACTCGTTGTCCCGCCTCCCCCCGACCCTGGGCCCAACCAGGGAAGACGTGTGGGGACCGAGCTTGTGTGGAAC
This sequence comes from Phocoena phocoena, assembly GCF_963924675.1. Classification (NCBI taxonomy): domain Eukaryota; kingdom Metazoa; phylum Chordata; class Mammalia; order Artiodactyla; family Phocoenidae; genus Phocoena; species Phocoena phocoena. The sequence continues at coordinate 4,774,820 of NC_089229.1, read as the reverse complement.
CTCTTCCTGCCCCTGGGCGGGGTGGGGGAAGGGGGCAAACGGTTCTTTCTTCAGTGACCTTGGACAGAGGAGGGCATGAGAAGTTTGTTTCAATCGGAGCCTGTGACTGTTCCATCGAAGCAACTGATTTGGCAGGTCAGGAGTGCAGAAGCTTCTGGGGAGCGGCCCCTTCCCTCCCCTGACCTGGTCATAAAATTAAAACAAAGGAAACCGGTGGCCAGGAGGCTGTCTGGGCTGGGGCGTTTGTCATCCACAGAAAAATGGCCTGTTGGGATGTGGACCAGCAGGGCATGTGTGGGACTTCTGGAAAGCCCCTCCTCTCTGGGCCACGATCTCCATCAAGTTCTAGGGACCTCTGAGGCCCCTGCAGCTGTGAGGGTCTCTGCTCCCACCCGTGTCCCTAAAGCTCCCAGGTCTGTGCTGTTGTAACGCCTTGCATATTAGGTAGGAGGGCTGATGGATTTGTTTAAGTTTTTCCCGTGATGGAGAATTTCAGATGTTCAAAAGGAAGCAGACATCCTAGCATCAGCCGCTACCACACTGCAGCAGCGCCACCTACTCTACCCTCCCCACTCCCCCCACCCTGATCACCCCCCACCACTTACCCCCTGCTCCCGTGTTATTTTAATACTCTTGCTCCATAAATACTGCAAGGTGCCTCCACTTTTATAACATGACCGCAATATTATTATCACACTTAAAACAATGAACAGTAACTCCTTAAAATCCAATACCCAGTTAGTATTCAGAATCCCCATTGCCTCAAATATAAACATTTCTTTTATTTTCTGTCAGGATCCAAATAAGGTTAATCTGTCTTCTGACCACTGCCTGGCCTCTTTAGGAGGGGTCTGTACGTGGCTTCCACAGCCCTGGTGACCGTTACCATGCATTTGCCTCCAGGGTGCCTGACCTTTCAGCGTGATGTCACACCTGCCCTTTATTTGATCCTCATTGTGGCACTGGTGGGGCAGGGCTTGTGCCCATTTCACAGATGGGGGAGTGGGGTCTGAGAAGAGCGGACCAGCCTCGCTGAAGAGGCACCCTGAGGAGGGGAGTACATGGGCTGGAGCCCATTCCTCTGACTCTTCATCTGTGCTGTGTGCTCACAGCGCTGGTGCAGGCGCTGGGGGCCAACACTGCAGAGGTACAGAGGGGTCTGTGGATCGGGTACACAGGGGATCAGAACCAGATCCCTGGCTCTGCAAAGTACAAGTGGCCTGACCTTCCCCGGGGACTTGGGGTGTTTTTCTCTCTGGCTTCATCGGGGGCAAGTGTTTATTTGACCCAGCTAAACTGTAACCAGATCTTTCTATACAGAAGCATCTGAAGGTGGAATGTTGGTTTATGGGGGCCCCGTGGATACCACTTCGCTTTCCAAGGAGGCCAGTGAGGAGGTACATTTGGATTCAGACTGAATTATTGAATTGGACTTGAGCCAATGGTAGTAATAGAAACCACAGGGATCATTTACTCCCTGCAGGAGCTGTGTGTTCCAGCTAGAGGGGACCGCATGTGCAAAGGCCCTGAGGCAGGAACAGCTTGGCATGTTTGAGGAGCAACCCTGAGGCTTTTGTGGCTGGAGCAGAGACAATGTGGGTGGCGTGGAGTGGTATGAGATGAGTTCCTGAGGGCGGCGGGGCCAGGCCACAAGAGTCTTTCAGGTGGTTGTAGGGGTTTGAATTTTATTCCAAGAACTACAGGACGCTGTTGGCACTCAGAGGGTGTCATGGGAGGTGTGGAGTAAGTAGTTGGGATATTCGAGTTGAGAGCTGGGGGAGAGGTCTGGGCCTGAGATCTGGGTTTGGGGGTGGAGAGCCTGGGATTTAATATCCCTTAGGGATGAGAGGAGAGGACCCAGGGTCCCCCCACCCGACAGGTCTGAGTATGGATGATGGAGATTATGACAGAGCCCCCAGCTGTGTCCTCTTCTGGGACAGAGCAGCCTGGGATGGCAGACAGTGGAGTGAGCAAGGTGGGCAGTGGGAGTGACCTGGGGCAGGGGGAGGTGTTGGTGAGATGGGTCAGGAAGGCTTTGAATGCTAGGCTTTGCTGTGTACACTTTGCCTGCTCTCTTGTTCAACAGACACCCCAAGTTCCTTTCATGTCCTGGGTTGGATGAGTGCTGGGGCTCAGGCGTGAGTCAGAGATGGCCCCGGCTGTGAGGGAACACATGGTGATGGGTCAAGAAGGACACATGGACACCTGGTGAAGGCTGATGAGGGCTGCCAGAGTTTGGAGGAAGCCCCTCTCCCAGCCTGTGGTAGGTGTGGGGTCTGGGAGCATCCTAATGCTTTTGACTGTAACAGACAGAAAACCCAGCTCTGAACCAGCCCAAAAGTCCAAGCAGCCATATTGGCCCATGTAGCTGAAATGGTCTGGGGATGCTATGGAGATCAGGTATGGCTTGATCAAGGCTGAGCAATTTCCTGCCTTTTTTGTGGGCTGCTGGATCTTCGGGGTGGCAGCAGATTGGCTCCAGCCATTCCAGGCCTCATCTTTATACACAGCTGTGTGGAGAGAAACTCCTCCAGTGGCCCTCCCAGGACAGCAAGTGATCTTCTTTCCCAGAAGCACCTGGAAAGCTTTTCCTGATACCTCACAGGCCTGAATGAACCTATATCTGTGGCCAGGAAAGTTGCCGTGTGCTGACTGGCTCACCTTGGCTTCCTCAACAAACCTTTGAGAGGGGAGATGGGCTTCCTCTTAGGTAATCAGGCAGGCTGGGAGGTGGGGTGGGTCCGCTCATTGCAGCTGGAGGGCTGTGCAGGTGAGGGGTGCACACCTGAGCGAGCACCTGGGTTCCGTGGGCAGGGCCACAGGGATGCTGGGGAGGGAAACGGCCCCAAGTCTCGAGGCTGGTGTCTACAAGAACCACAGGTCTCTCTGCAGAACCCCCCTTGTCTTTTCAGAGTGCCCACTGTCCCTGGGACTTGTGGGCAGGCCTCTGACAAAGTCCTGTGGCAGGTCACAGCTCATTTGGACCTTGCTGCTGCCACTTTTGGGTGTCACGCCCAGGTTCCAGTGGCTTCTGGCCCCGCTACCTGCACAAATGATCTACATCTGCCTTCTCACCAGTGTCGGGGACCCAATGGTGTTTGTGATGAAGAGTGGGTAGTGGGGTCTGTATAAATAAATTTGTGACATAGCTGAGACAAAAGGATGAAAATGACTCTTCATGGGGTGCAACCTGGAGACTCTGGAATCCCAACTCAGGCGGCCCCCTTCTCAGCCCCTGCCCCTCATGGCTTGACTTTGCCCCCACCCCACCCAGGTGGGACCCTGTGCCAGCCCCCTTCTCTCTGGGTGTCCGTGACCTCCCTGTAAATACAGGGTTAGGCCTGGATGGCCCTGAGCCCGCCTCTCTTCCCCGCAGAGCCCTTTATCAGACGCCCCATCCTGAGCCTAAAGCCGAGAGCTAGGTCCTACAGATACGGCCGAGGGCTCTTGCTCTGTGCGCCCCGCACATCGTCCGCGCCACTCAAATTAAATTTGGTGCTAATTTGCCCGAGGTAAGTAGGTGATAATTTGTAGCTACAGCATTAAGATAATTGCTGTGAGGGTCTATTTGTGTAATGTGCAAATATATTTTCATAGCAACAAACCATTTTGCTATGAATTATACATAGAACTGTCGGGTGATTTGAAGCCTCTTTTGCGTGCCGGCCGTGTTGCGCCTGCCCTGGTCCGTGGCTTTAGCCGGCGCGGCCTCGCGAAGCTGGTGGCTCCTCGGTGCCCATGTCCCCCATCCTTGGGCCACGGAGCCTGGCTCAGAGGGAAAGGGCTTAGCAGCAACAGGTTCAGGAAGGAGTTGAGGCGTGTGTGGACTCAGGTGGAGAGCAAGGCCGGTCGGGGGTGATGGATGGAGCTGCTGCTCTGAAGCCCACTGCCGAGGAAGAAGGGTCCATTTGTAATGTCTGGTTGATTCTCATTTGATTTCGGCATTTACGGAGGCCCGTATATGCCGGACCTGGTGCTCAGGGATCCCGTTTGATCGAGTCCAAGCCCCACCTTGTGGGGGTGGTGAGGGAGCCCCCCAGTCATGTTAACTAAAGGATCACAGAACCATGTATCCACTCGTACCTGGTGGAGAGGTGCAAATGACAGGTACCAGAGGTGCGAATGATGGGTACCAGAGGTGCGAATGATGGGTACTAGAGGGGTGAATGATGGGTACCAGAGCTGTGAATGATGGGTACCAGAGGTGTGAATGATGGATACCAGAGGGGTGAATGATGGGTACCAGAGGGGTGAGTGATGGGTACCAGAGGGGTGAATGATGGGTACCAGAGGGGTGAATGATGGGTACCAGAGGGGTGAGTGATGGGTACCAGAGGGGTGAATGATGGGTACCAGAGCTGCAAATGATGGATACCAGAGGTGTAAATGATGGGTACCAGAGGTGCAAATGATGGGTACCAGAGAGGTCGGGACTGAGTGCAGGGCAGGGCTGATGTCCATTGGTGCTGTCATAGCTCTGTTCTAAGCCAGATCTCTCCCAAAGAGTTTTCAGAAATGAAGTTCATTTTCTTGTGCCACAACCAAAAAGAAAAACAGTGTGGGCTTGATTGTTTCATTCTCTTAAAGTAGAGAATACTGAGGAAGATTTCATTGTGTTTCAATACCACTGATCTTTCAAAGAAAAAAAATCAGTACTCGTTTTGTTACAAGTGACAAGTCATGTATAACCCAAACTGGCTTAAGCAGAAAAGAGGGTTTATTGGATCTTTGCACTCAAGTACAGCTGGATCCAGGTGCACAGTGTTTTAGGGACATTTTCTCCATCCCTTGCATTGTCTTCTGCCATGGGCTTCATTTTCCTCCAGTTCCATGTGGTGACCTTGGGTAACTCCAGGCTCACATCCTCTCAAGTTTGGGTCCAGTAGAAGAAATTTTAAAAGTATCTCTTCTGGGCTTCCCTGGTGGCACAGTGGTTAAGAATCCACCTGCCAATGCAGGGGACATGCGGTCAAGCCCTGGTCCAGGAAGATCCCACATGCTGCGGAGCAACTAAGCCCGTGCACCACAACTACTGAAGCCCACGCGCCTAGAGCCTGTGCTCCGCAACAAGAGAAGCCACCGCAATGAGAAGCCCGCGCACCGCAACGAAGAGTAGCCCCCGCTCGCCGCAACTAGACAAAGCCTGCACGCAGCAACGAAGATCCAATGCAGCCAAAAATAAATTAATTAATTAAAAAGATAGTGTTGATTTAAATATTTTAGGGAATTCCCTGGTGGTCCAGTGGTTAGGACTGTGTGCTCTCGCTGCCGAGGGCCTGGGTTCAACCCCTGGTCAGGGAACTGAAATCCTGCAAGCCATGCGGCACAGCCAAAAAATAAAATAAAAAATATTTTAAAGAGTGGTGGTCACCTTCTGAAGCTCTAGTCTGGGTCTGGGGCTGTGAGCTGAGAGGCGCATTAGATGTTGGAAAGCAGGGTGGGCAGAGGGAAAGTTCCGCCCCAGGATCAGAGGCGGTGGGAGGTATAATCTTAGAGGCGAGTGGCAAAGAAGAGAGAACAGAGGGACATGCCGGCCTTGGTCCTGCTGGGTGACTGACAAGTCACCACCTTCACAGCCAGAGCTTCCCTCACAACCATGCAGACCCCAGCTGGGATTTCCTGCAGGACACAGACAAAACGAGTCTTCAAATCCCCTTTCACTCATGCAAAAAACAGTTAGCAACCTTAAAATAAAAACCTAAACAAACTCCCACATTAGTCCCAGTGAGAGATCGCTGATGCCTTTATTACGCAATTTGTTTTTGTTTTTGTTTTTTTTTGCGGTACGCGGGCCTCTCACTGTTGTGGCCTCTCCCGTTGTGGAGCACAGGCTCTGGACGCGCAGGCTCAGCGGCCATGGCTCACGGGCCCAGCCGCTCCGCGGCATGTGGGATCTTCCTGGACCGGGGCATGAACCCGCGTCCCCTGCATCGGCAGGCGGACTCTCCACCACTGCGCCACCAGGGAAGCCCCTTTATTATGCGTTTTAATCGTCCTTCACTCTCCGGAGCCAATGATGGATGGTGGTGGGCGTGTCACGGGTCTCAGCTCAGGGAATCATTCCTTTATGCATAAACAGGGCTTCTCCCGTCTCGGAGACAGTGAACAATGTCGTGTTGTAAACAGCGAGGGGAGAAGAAGGGGTCGTGAGTTAAACCGATGCCTTGTAGAATTTGCATTTTATTGATAGTTTTCATTTCCTCCCATGTATCATCTTCTTGAAGCCCGTTTCGATACACTGGCCTGTGTTGCCAGCGAGTGGCAAGGGTATCTACTCATCCTGACTGATGTTAATCCAGATGCCCAGCGACTGTTCAGTGAGCAGAAGGGCTGGGGGTCCTGGGGCTCCTCACGGCTGCGGAGGAGGCCTCAACGCAGGGGCTGCGGGAGCGCGAAGGCCTCCCCACCTGCAACATGGGGTCCCAGGGGCAGAGGGGGCCATGGAGGCTGGGCTAGGGGTGCTGCCCTTGAAGCCAGCTGGTGGCTCACTTGGCTTCTCTGGGCCTCGATTTCCTTACCCGCAAATGAAACAGCACACCTGGAAGCACCCACCATCCTGCTGGACACGTGGTAACGGGTCAGATTTATTGAGCATCTGCTGTGTGCCATGTCTGCATGGCTTAATTCAAGCTGTGGATTTAGTCCTTCCTGCTCCCCGCGAAGTCAGTTCTCCTATCCCCACGTTGTAGACAAGCAGAGAGGCTGACCCAGGGCTGCCCGGCTGGTGCGCGGGGCAGGGGTTCTGTCCCGACGGGCAGAGCGCCCAGCCTTGACTCTTCCTCTCTCCCTCCCTCCTTTTTCATTTTTTTTAAATGGAAATTTTCAAATGCATCAGAGGTAGAACAGCATAAGGAACCCAATGTACCCACCGTGGCACTTGTTCTAAGCTGCATAAAAGTTTGTCGAATCTGAATATGCTGTGATATTAGTTTGGCAGGACATTTAGAAATCTGTTGATGTGGAAGGAAAGTGCTGTGAGTTGCCCTTTCAGTTTTGGGGGAGGTAAAATGCCTTCAAGAGTAGCTGACCTTCATAGCTCAGCCTTGTGCAAGTGCATAGACCTTGCAAACAGTACGTGTTCAGTAAGTGTTTATCGAATGACATCAGTGTTTTTTGTAAACAAGATGCTCATAGGGGAAAGGAACCAGGCCCGACGTGGGCACTGGCCTTGCATCCTATACGTCCCTGCCTCAGTGCCTTTGCACATGCTGTGCTCTGCCCAGGGACCCTCCCTACTTTCGTTTGCAGATGGCAGGGCAAGAGGGGCTCACAGCCTGGCCAGAGCCCCTCCTACCCCATTGCTGGCTGAACTGAGTCCAGACTCCTCGGGGGTGCGGGGGGTGGGGAATTCATCATTCTGACCCTTACCTGCCTGTTTTGCCCTTGTTTCCAAACCCCATCCATTCTCTGGGCAGGAGCACGTCCCCTCGCCTGGCCAGCACAGGGCCCCCTCATCAGCAGTAGGTCTGAGGTGCCTCTCCCTCCGCCACTGGAAAACTGAGAAACTGTGGGTGGGAGGGAAGTGGGGCCTGAGTGTATGGGGAGGGCACTGACCTCTGCTGGAGACCTACTATGTCCTGGCGTTACCCAGAGGGATCTCATTCTTGGACACCGGGTTCCCCGGGTTTTCTGAGAGCCTGACGTGCGACTTCTTGTTGGGAATTTCCTGCTGCTCGCCCTTGGCCCGGGGGTGGCCATGCTGCCCCTCACTGGCGGGGGCATCATGTCCCCATGCCCGTCCCCCCATCTCTTTGAAGCTGTCACGCCTCCCTGGGTTCTCCGTGTCCCTGGGGCGCTGGGCTGCTCTGTTCCCAACATCTCTCACTGCCATGGGGTGTGGGCGTTCAGCTGCCCGCTTCTTCTCAGGTGCCCGCCTGAGGGCAGGGGCACTCGACCGCGACCAGCAGGACACTGAGAGGACGGAGGGTGGGGGGTTTTGGTCAGTGAACCTCACTCTTCCCTGCAACCCACTGCACTGGGCAGCTGCTCCCCAGGCCCACCGGCCTCCTGGCCCCTCGTCCACCGCCAGGGCACCATCACTTCCCTGAGGGGTCCTCGGTGGAGCCCCAGCCCGTGTCCACAGCCCCACCAGGGCCCCCCTCCCGCCTCCTCCTGTGTTCCCTCCCCAGTGAGCGTCCCGGCCACCCACACTCTCCGCGCGGGCCTTCTGGCTCCCCACCCCCCATCGCTGGCCTGCAGGTCTCTGTCTGCCTCCCCCGACTTCCTTCCACCGGGCAGTCTCCACTCGGGACACCCTGCCGTTGGCCGTCCTCCAGCTGGCACCGGGGCGGGCCTTCCAGTGACCCCCGATCGTGTCCCTACCCTCCTTGCGGGCTCCCCAGGGTCACTCGCCCTCCGCGTCACAGTAGGTCTCGTTCCCTTCTTCCCACCACCGTCTCTCGTTTGGGCCCCGAAGCTGGGAGTGGTGTGTCGTGTCGGTGGTGTGCCCCATCCGAGGCCCTGGTTCCTGCTGCTTCTCTCGCTGCATCTCCAGCCTGGTGTGTGGAGGCCCCTCTGGCACAGCGGACAGTGGGCTGGGGTGCATGGTCATGGGACACTGCAGTAAAGAATGTGTCTGGCCTTTGTCCCAGTTCCCAGGAGGTAGCCTCTCAATCCTTGGAATTTCCCAAGTGATAGGAGTATCTTAGTGATTCGTGATAGTTTATGTTAGGGGGTGACTCGTGCAGGACCCCTAGATAGTTATGCTCACGAGACGACTCCGGGTGGGGATTCTGTGCGGGAGAGACCCCCCCCATGTGACTAGAGGGTTTGGGCTTTGTGGCCTCGGGGGCACTGGAGACCAAGCTCAGTAAACCAGCTCGATGATTTAATCAGCAGTACCCATGGATAGAATGGACGGATGGATGGATGGATTGATGGATGGATGGATGAATGGATGGATGGACGGATGGATGGATGGACATGTGGATAGATGGATGGATGGATGTGTGGATGGATGTATGGACGTGTGGATGGATGGATGGACGTGTGGATGGATGGTTGGATGGTTGGATGGATGGATGGATGGATGGATGGATGGATGGATGGATGGACGGATGGATGGATGGACATGTGGATGGATGTATGGCTGGATGGCTGGGCGTGTGGTTGCATGGGTGGATGGATGGATGGTTGGATGGATGGATGGATGGATGGACGTGTGGATGGATGGATGGACGTGTGGATGGATGGACGGACGTGTGGATGGATGGTTGGATGGATGGATGGATGGATGGATGGACGGATGGATGGATGGACGGACGTGTGGATGGATGGTTGGATGGATGGATGGATGGATGGACGGATGGATGGATGGACATGTGGATGGATGGATGGATGGATGGCTGGGTGTGTGGATGCATGGGTGGATGCATATTGATTGGACCGTGATTTGTCCAGTCATGGCTATGTAATGAAACCCCAACAGTTGCGCTGGACACGGCGGCTCAGTGGAGCTGTTTGGTGGTGATGGTGTGTGGTCGATGTCCCGACTGCATGGGGAGAGGGCACACAGGTTCCATGGCCAGGACCCCCGACCCCCCACCCGACTCCCTGTGCATCTCCCTTCTTGCCGGGTCCTGATTTGTATTCTTTTTTTTTTTTTTTTTTTTTTTTTTTGGCGGTACGCGGGCCTCTCACTGTTGTGGCCTCTCCCGTTGCGGAGCACAGGCTCCGGACACGCAGGCTCAGCAGCCATGGCTCACGGGCCCAGCCGCTCCGCGGCATGTGGGATCTTCCCGGACAGGGGCACGAACCCGCGTCCCCTGCATCGGCAGGTGGACTCCCAACCACTGCGCCACCAGGGAAGCCCCTGATTTGTATTCTTTATAAGAAAACTAATTGTAAGTATAACGCTTTCCCGAGTTCTGTGAGCCAATGAATTATCGGTTGTGAGGGGGTTAGTGAGAAGCTCCGAGTCTGTAGGCAGCTGGTCAGAAGCGGGGTGGCCTGGGGACCCCCGACACATAGCTGGTGTCTGAAGTGAGGGCCGGCCTGGTGCGGACGGCAGCCCCCACCTGTGAAGTCCCTGCAGATGTGGACGTGGCTGATAGAGCCCTGGCTGGTTCTCAGAGAGGGGCTCGCAGAGCTGGGCAGACACTCCCCGCATGCCGTCCCTGTCCTCTCCCCCGGACCGTGGGGCCAGGCAGGGGCCATACCTGGTCTTTTCGCTCCAGAGCTGGGCTTCTGTTCTCCAAACCACTTAGCACGTCCCCGAGACTCTCCAGTTGGTCTGATTCCAGTGCTAAAAATGCTCCTCATTATTTTGTTTTTGACATTTCGACGTGGATGCTGACTTCCCCTTCAGCCCCAGGGTCATTCAATTCCATGTTCCTTCAGTAGCTGCGCAAACAATTCATATCTTCAGAAGCAAAGTCGTCCTTTTCCTTCCCTCTCGCAGATGGGCACAGGCGCAGGTGAGCCATGGAACCCTGGCCTCCAAGTTGGTAGAAACACTGTTTGGAAAACACTTTGTACTTCCCAGGCCTAGCCGTCGAAGGTTTTTGTGCCCGAAAATGCCCACCTGGCTAGGGAAGCAGATAAATGTGTGGGTTCAACAGGATCTTTCTAAACAAACAGAAACCATGACCAGAATTCTCAAGGAACCTGTGAAAAGGCCGCCGTCTTTGGAAACCGAAACGACTGGCAAATTCTGAACGTGCCAGTGGCTTGCAGGCTCCCGGGAGAAGCCGACGTGGCATAAATAACAAACAGCTGTCCTGGCCGGGCAGCAGGCGGGACTCCGAGGGCACGTGTGAGTGTGTGCGCGTGTGTGTGACCTTGACTCGCCCTTCAGAGCCGGCCGGTGATGAGGATGCTCTGCTGTCTCTCTCCTCGTTTTAAGTGAATGTCTGAGAACAGCTGTAAATACTTGTTCCCTGTGAGTTAAAGTGAGTTCAGAATCGCGTACGTTTCTGGAGGGGCACCCTTCTATTTTCTGCAGGTTCCGACACTCTTCCTATAACCAGTCCGCCCATCAATCAGTAAATGACTACTGGACGCCGTCCGAGCCACAGGCACGGGCAGCAAGCGTGTGCTCTGGGGATGCCCGTGGTGGTGAAGGTGACCTTGGCTAAGGTACCCAGAGCGTCAGGTAGTCGATGCCCGTCCGGCAGGTGCTGCCACCACCTCAGCGCAGCCTCCCGTGCCTCTTGGCTCAGGTGGGCTGGCCCAGAGGCTGCTGCTTTTTGGGATCGCCCCCAGCTGTGGCAAGAGACAGCAGCCTTGGGTGTCGGTGCCGGGACCAGGGCTCATGGCTGTCTGCCCTGCAGGGGAGGACCGCCTCGGAAGACGAGGCATCGCGCTCTGCGGCTGCCGGATGCGCCCCCGCTTCGCGAGCTCAACCACAGGCGGCTGCTGGGCTCAGTCTGCCCTGTGCCCCCTCCATGCCCCGCCTTGCACACCCGCCACCGTAGGCCGCCCTCCCCACCCCACTCCCGTGTGTGTCCCCCTCCCTGTGCAGGTGCCTCTCCGTCACTCTCAGCGCAGAGCGGATGTGCCAGGTCAAAGGCTAACGGACAGACTGACAGGTCCTCAGGTGGATGTCACGTCAGTGCCAGGTCACCAATCCCACCCGCAGGACTGATGTCTTCCCCCCGCCTCGGGTGGCTTTAGGTCCACAGACTTGAACTCTGGACTCAGGGCCCTTTTATCTTTTGATTAATTTATTTATTTGGTCTTGCCATGCGGCTTGCGGGATCTCAGTTCCCCAATGAGGGACTGAATCCCTGGCCACGGCAGTGAAAGCCTGGCACCTTAACGACTAGGCCGCCAGGGAGCTCCCTCAGGGCCCTTTGAGGTCTCCCCCCTCCCTCCCTCCCGGCCTCCCTCTTAAAGCCACGCAGGCCGCCCTCTGCACTCGCCTCATTTCCTGCCACTCAGAAGGCAGCGCCCCCCACTCACCTGCCGTGGCCTCAGCTGCCCTCAACCCTCCCCCATCCTGCCCCTCTCTGCTGGGGCTGCGCGCTCTGTGCGGCCACGCTGCTCCCGGGGCCTCCTTCCTGGCCGGGTCCCTCGGGTGTCCTGAGAGCTGCCAAAGTCCCGACTGCAGCCCAGAGTCAGCCGGGTGAGCAGGCAGCCTCGGGTCTGGTGACAAGCTTGGCCCGGGAAGGAGGGCAGCTCCTGGTCCAGCGCCACCGAGGCTGCTTGAAACCAAGCGAAGTGCCCTCCTGCCCAGCAGCTCTTGCTGGGGGTCGAGTCCTCTCTCAGGCTACCTGCAGAGGCCAGGCGCCCGTGTGATTTGCGTCCCACGTTTGGGACATTCTTGCGCCCGTGGGGCTCGTGTGGGTGCTCCGGGCCTCGGACTGTGGTCCCTGACAACGTGCCGATTGCATTTCACTCAAGCAGACTAACCCCGGCCCATGTCTGGGCATCCCTGGAAATGTTTGCGTCCCCTTGTGAGGGACAGAGAGGAGGAAAGGCTGGCGGGGGGCAGACTCGCCTCCTGCTGGGCCGGCTCGGGGGCCACAGCGCCGGGGGCTCTGCCAGGGCTGCTTCCAGACCCGCTTCCCTCTGGACCGTGGAAGCCCCGTTTGTCCACCCACAGCGTGGTGCCCAGCGGCCGTGGCCTGGGGCCCGCGGCTCAAAGCGAACAAAGGCACAGTTGGATCACAGGAGCATCTGGAAGCCTTTGGGCTGCTTGTTTCATGAGAATACCCCTGACCCAGCCATCCAACCTAGTTCGTTAAAGAATCTTCCAAGAGGTGCTGAAGATAGAATGGCGACAGCAAGAGCCTTGCCGGTAGCGGATGCCTAGAGGGTCTTTAGCCACTACTGCTGCCGCGTGATGGGCTTGGCCGCGGAATTCGCGAGGCGAGCCAGAATCCCAGGCAGCCCGTTACCCCGGCCGGTGAGCTGCCCTCCCAGGAGGCGCTCCCCACCCCGTCCTCCTGAGCCGCTGACACTGCTCTCAGCCCACTGTGTGTTTACGGAGCACATAGGACAGAGGATGCCCGATCCCGGAGAATTCGTCTCCTGCGGTCCTCTGAGACTGGGCACGTTCTGTTGCCAGATTATTCCTTTTGCGACATCAAATAATCCATGACCTGTGGGTCAACTCTCACCGAGGGTACCACTGCTGGGCCAGGGATGAGTTGAGGATTTGTTTTCTTGTGAAGACAGAAGTACCCCCGACAGACAGAAAGCAGGTGGGGTTCCTGGCAGTGGCGGGGCAGGGAAGGAGGAATGATTGCCTAATGGGTATGGGCTTTCTTCGGAGCAGTGAGAAGGTTTTGGAACCGGATGGAGGCCGTGATCTCACAATGTTGTGGATGTACTAAATGTCACTGAATTGTTCGCTTTAAGACAGTTAATGTTAAGAATTCCACCTCAATCCAAAAAAAAGTACCTCTGACAACAACTGATACATTGTGCTCTTTCCAGGCACCTGCCTCAGAAACCTTCACCACCAGATGGAGGTGGTAAGCATGGCCGCCGTGAACAGTTGTGTAGGTTGTTCACTGCCCAAGGGCATTGACATGAAGGGCTACTATCAAGCGGGTGTCTTCTCACCTAGCGCTGGAAGGCGTCTGCCTGGAGGAAGGAGCTCCTGTTTCTACTTGACTCAGAGGTGCTCTATGGGCTTCTCGGCCATGATAGGATGAGCCCTAATGCTTAGTCTTTTTCATGGCTTTTCAGGGAAAAAGTGACACCATGGACATCATCGTCCCTCGCCCCATCCAAGCGGGTGGCTTTCCTGTGGCCAGATGTGCGCTCCTACTTCTGAGATGGGTAAAGAAATCAGTCCTTGTCCTTGAAGCTCAACCAGTGATTGGGTTCATGACTTCCTACACTGAGCACGCCCGCAGACATGTCGAGATCCCAAGAAGAACTCGGCACGTTGTGGGCAGAACCCGGGGGCAGGAGAGAGGTGCCTGCTTTTACCACAAGTGTCCAGTGTGGATAAGGGAGCCGGGCAACGACGTCTTCCTGTTTCTCCTTTCTTGAAAAAGTTGAGAAATGCAAGAGCGACCATCCTTTCAGGAATGAGGGGGCGTTCTCAACGGCTCAAGGACTCTCTGTGTGAAGTCAGAGATCTCCATCTGGGTTCCGTCCGGGGAAGGATGGGCTCAGTGAATTGTCCCTGAGGGCTTGGTCCAAAGGACCTGTGCCCGGGTGAGTCTGGGCATTGAGGTTGCTTCCACGTTGCTGAACACAAGCCACGTACTGCGTGAGGTCAGCTTCGCATCGTTTTTACATCGAAGCCGATGATGGCTGGGGGTACGTGGCTTTCTGAGGGCAGGACAGTGTGGGTGAACTCCAGAGCCAGGCTGCTCCCTTCGGATCCTGGCTCTGCCCCTTACTGGTTCACCTCTGCCAGCCTCAGCCTACTCCTCTGTAAAATGGGCATGTTAGTACCTGTCTCATGGGCTTGTTGTGAGGATTAAATAAATGGGTAGATACGTGCGAGGGCCTGCAGGTCACATAGTCAGTGCTTTGGGTGGAGGGTACTCTGAGGTTGTTTAGAAATCAAACCGGCTAAGGAGACGCTGACATCCTTTTGAGCAAAGGAAAAGTCCCACTGTGTCGTCCCGGCCGTGCAGGCGGCCGAATGCTGGCAGGCGGCGGGGGCTGCTGGGGTCTTCTCCTCGAGCAGTTCTGGGGGTGCTCGTCCGCCCAAGCACCTAGATGGGCTGCGAAGAGGCCCTTCTCTGGGTGTGAGAGGCAGGAAGGCGGCCCCGCCTGCATCTGCAGAACCTGGTGTCCTACAGATGCCTGGTTGGTTTGGGGTCGGAGGGGAACAGGCAGAAACGCAGAGAGAAAGCTGAAGGGGGCTCCTGTGTGGGCGGGAGTTTGCACGAGGGGCTTCCCTGCAGCTCTACAGCCGACACCTCTGTCCCCGCAGCCGGCTCATGCCAGGCCCCCTCTGTCAGGGCTGGTGGCTAGGGGCCTGGGCACCCGGTCTGACTCCCCCTCCTGCGCTAGGGGGAGCCGGTGCCCGCGGTTCGGCCTCCCGTGGGCTCTGGGCTCCAGCGGGTCTGAGATGAGACAGCTGTTTTGGTTATGCAAGGTGAGGAGGTTCTAGAGAATCTGCAGGACAGCGGAGAGCCTGGGCTGACGATGCGTCACACACTTGAGGTGTCCCGGAGAGGGTGCATCTCGTGTCGTGTTCTTATCACACACACACACGCATGCACATACAGCATTGCACACGAAGGGGCACAGGGAAACCTTTAGAGGCTGTGGGCGCCTGTTACCTGGTTGTGGTGATGGTATCACAGTGTAGGCACATGTCCAAACTCATCGAATGGTGCACATGACATACATCCAGCTGCGTGCGTGTCAGTGACATGTCAGTGAAGCTGTACACGGCAGAGCAGTCGGGGGGCGGCCGTTTACGAGGCGCAGGCTGGGCCTGGCGTCGAACTTCTCACCCAGCTGAGCCTCCTGTTCTTCTCCCCACTTTTCAGCTGGGTAAACTGAGGCTCCTTACTAGTCATCGTGCCGGGTCGTGATGTCTACCAGGTGTCAGGCAGTGGACAAGTGTATGTAAATAGTCTCACTACTTGCGTAGGAGAACCCCTGCTTTCAAGGGGATGTGAGTGAACTCGGCCAGGACTTGCCCAGGGTGACCGTCCTGGAGAGAAATCGGAGGGTGTCTTTCTTGCTTGGTCCCCACAGTCATGAAGATGTGACTCGCAGAGAGATGTTCAAAAGTGAAGCCACTGCCGACCCCAGAAACCGGGCCCCGCGAGCCCCTGTGCGCGCCCCTCCGGGAGCCGTGGGCACAGGGCTTCCTGGCTCTGCGCTCTCCTACATCTGTACGAATTCACGGCCATTCAGACTGGAGGCAGATATTTATTTTTATGCAGATGAGATTCTCAAGAGTGTTTGATGCATCCGAGCTCTTATGAAAGCGGAACATCTGCAGACGTGCGCTGCTTCCATTATGTTCTGGGTTTAGGTTGTGTCAGCATTTATGTTTCCTTAATATGAGAAACGCCAGCACTGTTCTTCCAGGGCTCCTGCTGCCAGCCCCTCCCCCCGGGCCCCGTCATCTAATCATTTTTTTTATTCTCTTGCTTCTGTTGTTTTTAGTCACAAGTCTGGGAAAAAAGTCACCTGTTTCAACTATCTGAGTGAGCTCCGTGAACACCTCAAATACGACCAGCTGACCATCCCCCCGGAGGTTCTGCAGTGAGTGAGACCCTGTCCTGGGAGGCGTGGGCTACGCCCTTGAGCTTCCTTGGGCCTCCGTCCCATCCCGTTAACGCTGAAGGCTTAATTTCCAGACGTGTGTCCGGCCAGATCTGGTTCCGAAATCTGCGGCCTCAACAAAGATTCACAGTAAAAGAGGCTAACTGCTGACTCAGAGCAACGAGGCTGAGGATGGCTGTGTACACGGGTGAGATGTGTTCCTCACCCACCACTGCAAAACTGATTAACAAAAAAAAATCAGCCACGGTGGTGACTGCTGTTCGCTGCCTTGGTGTTTACCATTCTTGCTTTGGAGCAGAGAACGGGGGCGATTTCTCGGGTGTGTGGATGACACCGTGGACAGCATGAAATGTTCCCAGGCCCACTGCAGGTGTTTTGGAGGACAGCCCACCTGGTGCCTCCGGCTAGAAGCCTAGTTAACGTGTCTGCTGCTCTGTTTTATACAGCAGTGGTCCCCCCCTTGGACAGGGCGTCAGGTGGGCGGAGGGAGCCCAGGAAGGCGTGTGGTCGGTCCCGGACCCACCGTTAGCTCCGGGGGGAGCTCAGTCTCCGAGCCCTGCCTGAGCACCCTCTGCCCTTTGCATCACCCTCTCTGGGGGCTCAATGGAGCCCCCAGAGAGGGTGCAGGGTCCTCGCCAAGCTGCATGCAGGTGAGGCCGGCAGCCCCGCAGGGGGAGTGGAGATGTCGCGCTCCCTCTGGGTGCCAAGTCACAGGCGCTGGGGATATTAGAGCCGTGTAGGGAGTGTGTCTGCCCACAGGACACTCGCAGGGAGTGGGGCCACGAGTCGGTGACAGTAGGAGCCGAAAGAGGGGCTGAACCCAGCTAGGGAGGGGACCGGTGAAGAGGGGATGACAGGGAAGGCTTCCATGAGGAGGTGACTTCTGAAGTGAGTTTCAGAGGGACTGTTGGCTACATCGAGAGTCCAGGGAAAGGTGTTTCCTGCAGAGGGAAGCTCTTGTGTAGACACGTGGGTGAAGTATTGGCCGGGGGCTGGTAGGAGAGCCTGGACATTTGACAGAGGTCGGATGACCTTGCTGGCTTGTGTGTGTTCCCGTGTGTGCAAGACAGCCATAAGGCACGTGGGCCCAGAAGATCGGGACACTCAGGTGTCCTGCAGACCTTTGTGGGGCATCTGCCCCCAACCGCACCTGGAGCCAGCCCCTTGTGGCCCGAGGCTTCTCGCCTGCAGGGTGACAGCTGTGCTTCCTCTGTGTCCACAGATACGACGAGGAGCTTCGGAACCTGCACGCGGGCAGGCTGCCCCCTCCCACAAAGACGGCCCTGCCGCGGCGCCCTCTGCCCACCCAGCGGTTTGACGTCAGTCTGCGATAGTAAGTGAGCCTCCACGTGGTCTGCCCTTGTTTCCTGGGAGGGTGGGATGCTTCCGTGTGCCGGGGAGTTCTCTCCAGACCTTGGCCTCTGCATCCGAGCTTAACTCTGCAGGAAAACTGAAGTGTGAGCTTGACACTGAGGCCGGAGTGCCCGCCGCTGTGTGTGTCTGTGTGCAGAGGACCCAGCCGTGGGCAGGGAGGGGACCGGGGGCCTGGGGTCCTCGGCCCAGCTTTCGTCACCACTGCTCACCGGGCGGTTCTGGCCCCCGACCCACAGGCCACGCTGGGACACCTCCCACCACCTTCCACGAGAAGTGTGGCCACGTGCTTTGCTCTGGCCAAGGAGACAGGAGTGGCCACGGGGCGGGTCACCTCCTGGAGGGAGCTTCAGGGGCCAGTTCATAGTTCGCCTCTCGTGGTGACGGAAGCCGGGTGGAGATGGTGCCTCGCTGGCCTGCGTCCCTGAGTGACCACAGAGCGCCTCCCACTGACACCCACGCTGCGGGAGGGCACAAGTGAGGGGTGAACTTCTGTGGGGTTCAGCTGCCGGTATTTAGGGACTCTTGTTACCACGGTGTGTCCTACCCTTCCTGCCTGATCTTACCCTTATTAGGCCACATGACCTTGAACTCACTCCCCCTCTCAGCTTGTTTCCTTATTTCTAAAATCAGCAAGTTGGATGATGTGATCTTTAATCTTCACTCCTCGGAAACGATTCTGGGCCAACTGTCCATGGCAACTTTGTCTCTTTTAAGACTCATCTCACCTCCTCCAGGAAGCCTTCCCTGATGCTCTAGACTGCATCCAGGGCCCCCCCTCTATCGCAACCCAGATCTGAGCAGGCTGCTGTGGGGAGTCCCGCCAGCTGCTTTCCCTGCTCAGCGACGAGCCCCTTGTCCTCCTCCTATTTTCTGCTTCTGGCACCTGGCCAGGTGCTGAGGCACCTGAAATGATGGAAGATGAAGGGGTTGTTTTAACTCTACAACCACCGTTGGGCACCTGGGTCTGAGCTACACGATGCACAGGGCCTGGAGGGTGGTGGATCCCGGAGAGGCGTATGCTCAATTTCATTTGTTAGTAGTTTCTTGTTAGAAACTTGCATGTGATCTGTTTCTACATAAAAATCTGATGATCTTTAAGACCCATGTTGGATTTTTTTGGGTTGCACTGGGTCTTTGATGCTATGCGGGGGCTTCCTCTAGTTGCGGCGAGCGGGGGCCGTTCTTCGTTGCGGTGCACGGGCTTCTCTTGTTGTGGAGCATGGGCTCTAGGCACATGGGCTTCAGTAGTTGCAGCTCATGGGCTCTAGAGCACAGGCTCAGTAGTTGTGGCGCACGGGCTTTGTTGCTCCGCAGCATGTGGGATCTTCCCGGACCAGGACTCGAACCCGTGTCCCCTGCATTGGCAGGCGGATTCTTAACCACTGTGCCACCAGGGAAGTCCCCGCGATTGCCTCTTTAAATTAATATTTTATGTTGTTTCATTGCAAATGACTATCACAAAATTGCAATAAACATATTAAATAAAGCACCAAATATGTAATTTGTTTGGACTATGAATGAATGAAAGTCATTAAAATTCATAAGCAAATCCTATTCACAAGCGTTAATTCGCTGAAGTTCAAAAGCACACAACAGAAAGCCATCACCTTAGAACAAGCTAATTAAGGCAAAATATTAAGGGGAAGTCAGAGATTCAAGAAGTCTTTGCCTGCCTGCCATCCCTGAAGTGGGACAATGGAAACGGACATGTGCATTTTGTGCAGCCCCATCTGGGCAGCTGCGGGAAAGTGGAAGGAGGGAGGGGCCTCCTTAGGGCAGGGGAGCGGAGGCAGCTCACATCCCAGCTCTAGCTCTTTCCAGCTCTGGGAAGGCAGTCTTGTGGCTTAACTTCTCACCCTAGTCTCTTCCTGTGTAACCATAGGTATAACCCCGCCCTCCGCACCCTCCAGGGCCACGGGATCTTAGTAGGGTGTGCAGACAACGCGAGCCAGTTGCTGCTGCCCAGTGCTTTTCCTGCTCTGTTCCTCCTTCTGATCCCCTCCTCCAGGAAGCCTTCCCTGATGGCTCCACACAGACGGGAATCATCTGTTGAAAAGACTATTCTTTCCCCCATTGAATTGCCCTGGGACCCTTGTAAAGAACTAACTGACCATACACCTAAGGGTTTACTTCTGGACTTTCAATTCTATTCCACTGATTTGTATGCTGGTGTCACACGATCTTTATTGCTACAGCTTTACGGTGAGTTTTGCAATTGGGAAGTGTGATTCTTCCAACTTTGTTCTTCTTTATCAAGATTGTTTCAGCTCTTCTGGGTCCCTTGAATTTCCGTATTTTAGAATCAGCTTGTCCATGTCTGCGAAAAAAAAAAACAACAAGCAGCTGGGATTTCAATAGGGATTGTGCTGTCTCTGTAGGCCAAGTTGGGAAGTATTGCCATTTTAACAGTATTGCCTTCCAATTCAAGAGCATGGATAGCTTGCCAATTTTTTGAATGTTTTAAATTTCTTTCAATAATGTTTTATAGTTTTTCAGTGTACCAGTTTTGCACTTTTTTGTTAAATTTATTAAGTATTTTATTCTTTGTGATGTATTGTAAATCAAATTGTTTTCTTAAAGTTATTTTTTGATTGTGCATTGCTAGTGTATAGAAATACAATTGATTTTTGTATACTGATCTTATATCCTGCAACCTAGCTGAATTCATCTATTAGTTCTAATAGGTTTCTGTGAATTTTTTTTTTTTAGTATTTTCTATATCTAAGAGCATGCCATCTGCAAATAGAGGTAGTTACTCTTTTCCAACCTGGATGCCTTTTATTTCCTTTTCTTGCCTGGTTGCACTGGCTGTACTGACTGGTACAATGTCGAATAGAAGTGATGAGAGTGGACATCCTTGTTTTGTTCCTGATCTTAGGGGGAAGCCTTCAGTCTTCTAACATTAAGTACGATGCTAGCTGTGGGTTTTTCATAGACACCCTTGATCAGGTTGAGGAAAATCCCTTCTGTTCCTACTTTGTTGAGTGTGGCTTTTTTCTTTCATGAGAGGCTGTTAGATTTTGTCAAATGCTTTTTTTTTGCTCTATTGAGCTGATCCCATGACTTTTGTCCCTTATTCTGTTAATATGGTGTTACGCTGATTGATTTGCATATGTTGAACCAACCTTGTATTCTTGGGATAAATCACACATGTTCATGGTGTAATCACACCTGTTCGTGGTATGTAATCACACCTGTTCATGGTATGTAGTCACACCTGTTCATGGTATGTAATCACACCTGTTCATGGTATGTAGTCACACCTGTTCATGGTATGTAATCACACCTGTTCATGGTATGTAGTCACACCTGTTCATGGTATGTAATCTTTTTCTATGCTGCTGGATTTGCTTTGCTAATATTTTGTTGAGGATTTTGTTTCTCTTCGTAAGAAATACTGATCTGTAGTCATCTTGTCTCTGGTGTCCTTGTCTGGTTTTGGTAATACTAGCCTCGTAGAGTGAATTGGAAAATGTTCCCTCCTCTCCTATTCTTTGGAAGGGTTTGTGCAGAATTACAGTTAACCCTTCTTTTAACATTTGGTAAACGTCACCAGTGAAGCCATCTGATCATGGGCTTTTCTTTGCAGGAAGTTTTTTTGCCTACTAACTGTCAATCTATTCAGATCTTATATTTCTTCTTGAGTCAGTTTTGGTAGTTTGTGTTTTTCTAGGAGTTTGTCCATTTCATCTAGGTTATCTAATTGGTTGGTGTGCAGCTGTTCTTAGTACTCCTTTGTAATCCTTCATTTCTGTAACATCACTGGTAATGTGCCCCCTTTCATTCCTGATTGTCGTGATTTGAATCTCCTCCCTTTTTTTCTTACTCTCGCTGAAGCCTTATCCATTTCAGTGATCTTTTCAAGGAATCAACTTTTGGTTTGATTGATTTTTCTCTATTGTTTTTCTATTCCCTATTAATTTCCACTGTCATCTTTAATATTTCCTTCCTTCTGCTTGTTTTGGGTTTAATTTGATCTTCTGTTTCTAGTTTCTTAAGTGGAAGTTTTGGTTATTGATTTGAGATCGTTTTTCTTTTCAATATAGGTGTTTAGAGCTATTAATTTCTCTGAGCCCTGCTTCAGATGCATCCCATCAGTGCTAGTATGTTGTCTTTCTATTTTAATTAATCTTAAGGTGATTTCTAATTTCCCTTGTGATTTTTTTTCTTTGACCCATTGGCTTTTAGCAGTCTGTTGTTAAATTTTCACTTATTTGTTGTCGATTTCTCACTTCATTTCCTTGTAGTTGGAGAACTTACTTTGTATGATTTAATTCCTTTTAAATGTATTGAGATCTGTATGATCCAACATATATATGGCCTATCCTAGGAAATGTTGCATGGGCCTTGAGAAGAAAGTATACTCTGTTGTTGGGTGGAGTGGTCTGTAGATGTCCATTAGGTCTTATTGGTTTACAGTGTGGTTCAAATCCTCTGTTTCTTTGTTGATATTCTGACCAATTGTTCTATTCACTATCAGAAGTGGGGGAGTGAAGTCTCCAACTATTATTGTTAAATTATTTCTCCCTTCATTTCTGTCCGTTTTTGTTTCATATATTGATATTTTGGGGCTCTGTTGTGAGTTGCATAAATTTTTATAATTCTTATGTTTTCTTGATTGATTGACCCTTTTTGCCTTTATAAAATGGTATTCATTGTCACTAGAATACCATTTTCTAACGTTTAAAAATTGTCACGACAATTTTTGACCTCAAGTTTATTTTGTCTGAGATTAGTATAGCCACTCCAGCTCTTTTTAGTTACTATTGGCATGTTGTATCTTTTTCATCCTTTTACTTACAATCTATCTGTGGCTTTTAATGACAAGTGTGTTGCTTGTAGGCAACATAAAATTGGATCATGTTTTTGCCCCATTTTGCCTTTTGATTAGAGTATTTAACCTGTTTACATTTAATGTGTTTGCTGGTAAGGTAGGTTTACATCTGCCCTTTTACTACTTATCTCTATGTCTTGTCTTTTTTGTTCCTCTAGTTCCTCCATTACTACCTTTCTAGTGTGCCATTTTAATTCTCCTGTTTCTTTTGCTATATATTTTTTAGTATTCTTAGTGCTGCCCCAGTGATTAGAATTGACATCTTAATTTATAACAGTCTAGTTCTGATGAATAATAACTTCAGTAGGATACAAAAGAAATTGTGCCCCATTCCTTCTCCCCTCCTTTGTGCCATTATTGTCATACAAATTACATCTTTATTTTATGACCACTGGCACCAATATACAATTCTTGCTCTATGCAGTGGCCTTTTATATGGGGGGAGAAATAGAGTTGCAAACAATAATACATGTACACTGTCTTTTATGTTTACCTCTGGAGTTTCCTTTACCTGTGCTTCTTATTTCTTCATGCAGAGGTGAGAGGGTCGGGGGAGAAGAAAGAAATAGAAGGACTGTGGAATTTTCAAACACTTTGGAGAAGTGGGTGTGTGTCCCCCTCCCCGCACCTCCCCTGCTTCTTTCCTGTTTGGAGGAAACATCTGATGGTGACCGATTCAGGAATACTCTGGGCTGTTCATTAACGAGCAGTGCTACACGGCTCTTTCTGCTTCTGTGTCTCTCCCAGAGCTGAAGTCTTCGGCTGGGCCAGGGCCCACTTTTGCAAAGAAGGAAAAGATGGGCATCTGACTTTCTGTTCTCTTTCCCTGCCAGCTCGAGATACACTCATCTGTGGTCTCCTGCATGGGTGTCTGTCTGTCCAGAGAGCATAAGCTCCTGGCACTTGTGAATGGCCTCAGGTAGGGAGCAGGCTTTCCCAGGCTCTGGTTCTAGGTCATGTGAGCCAGCCTGACTTGCCAGAACTCCCAATCCCATTAGCGTTTTGGGGACTGGTCTAGCTGATGATACAAAGCAGTTTCTTATTCTCCATTCACCCCCCAGAGAGGGCCAGCTGTGCAGAGGTGGGATTGCAGACTTCCTGGGCCTTGTCGCCACAGATGACCTCAGCACCCCCATCTCACACCAAGCCCCCGACTCAGAAAGAAGGGCTGTGGTCTGCTCCAGGTACAACAAGGGCTTCGGAGTCAGATTTTGATTTGAGCCCTGGCTGTGTGACTTCAGATAAAATAATTTGCATCTGAGTTTCAGTTTTGTCCCCTATACAAACAGGGGCACAGTGATGAAGCCAGTGGGCTTAGGGGCGCGGCCAGCGCACAGTAGGTCCTCAGCACACGGTCTTCCTGTGATTGTCTATGTGAGCTGCCGGGAGGGGATGTGAGACGAATGACCGTCTCAGAGGCCTGGGAAGAGCTGGGGTGGCCAGTGAGGCAAGCGTGGCCCACACTCCCTGTTACCACTGAGATTTCAGGTTGTTGGTCCTCCCTCACTGTCCCTACTGTCTCTGAAAACCACAGTCCCTCCTTACTTGTATTCTTTGCATGCACAGCCAGAGAAGGAATTCATGCTGTGAATTACTGTAAGTGCGTCTCGCAAGGTGGGGGATACAAACAAGAAGATGTGCCGAGAATCCCCAGTGCGCTCTGGGGGCGGCCGACTGGCTGAGAGCCAGCTGTGCTGACAGTGATTTGCGCTCCGTCTCTGAGAGCACCCCTGCCCGCTGCGTACTTCGGAACTTCAGTTCAGGGTCTGGCCCTGGGCCACACACGTGGAGATAGATGCACAGGAGGGATGTGGTGTGTTAGGATTCACCCCTGCCCTGAGCATCCCCACACAGCCAGGACGCACACCCTGTTTTTAATCCAGAGTTCCTGGGGTGATTGCCATTCTCTGCACTGACTCTGTCAGTCCATTGAACAAGCCTGTCTCTCAGCCAGCAAGCAGGGGCTGGGGAGGGGAGGAGAAACCCAAATTGAGGGTTTCTGCTCTATTGAAAGCAGTGATTTTATGCCAGGGCCCCCATTCTGCAGTGAGCTGGATGTCGGCTCCTTAAGTGCTTGGGCAGAGGACAGCGTGCTCAGCTGCGAGCCCTGCGTCTGTGGGCACATCCCTCCCCTTCTGCGACCTCAGTCTGCCCCTGATCCTCCAGGCCCCTTCCTGCTCTGGAAGTCTGCTTTCAAAAACAAAACGTGGACTAAGCTATAGGCAAAAAGGTCTTTCAGTAGCTCATGGGTGTGCCGCCTTTGGGAAGGTCTCAGTAGAGCCCCCTCCCCAGGTTAGTTATAGCAACTAACCTGGGCTTCAAAATCAATAGACCCAGGCTCTCTGGCTGTGTGACCTTGGGTAGGTCACTGCAGCACACTGGGCCCAATTCCCCATCCATGAAACGGGCCACCTGTGTCTGGCCTGGGACGTCGCCCAGCCCTTAGCATTCCAGTGATTTTAGTAATTAGTGCCTTTGACTTACAGCTTAAAGCCTTTCCCATCGTTCACTGTTTATGACTTGCAGCTTCCTAGAGGAAGGTTGCCAGCATCTCCACTTTCCATGTGGGAACACTGAAGCTGGGGAGGCTCAGAGACAGGCTGAGAGTCACCCAGCTCCTAGGACAGGGCCAGGCCTTGTGCAGTGTGTGTGGTTCCCAAGGAAACGGAGGAGAAAGAGAGACTGCAGCTTTGGAGCGTCCTGGGAGAAGAGGACCCGTCTGCCATGTCCCTTCCTCCCAGGGGTGCAGAGGGAGACCGCCTGGACGCTGCTTGGGCCCCAGGCCACCTCCTCCCTCTCAGAGGGGATACACAGAAAATCACGCTGGGGCAGGGGTAGGGAGGGTCCAGGTCACATTCCTGTGGTAGCATGGCCTCGTGAAGGCAGTGATGGTCCCCAGGGCCCCTTTGCCAAATGGACCGTAGTTTGGTGTCCTGGACGGGCAGCCTCAGTGAAATCACCAGGAGGGACTTCCCTGGCGGTCCAGTGGTTAGGACTTTTTTTTTTTTTCTGCAGACGTCAGTAGTTTATTTTTTGTTTATTCCAAACACATTCAAAATGGAAACTCCAAGAATTCTTTCCACCTGAAACAATTAAACTAGATACTACTAGCATATAACGCTTAACACATTACAGCAATAAAGATGGTAATCCATTGTCTTCTGTACCTACTAAAGCCAAGATGGTGAAGCCACTTTCTGCCGAAGACCCCGGTTCAATCCCTGGTCGGGGAATTAAGATCCCGAAAGCCACGCGTCCAAACAAACACAAAAAACAAACCATAAACCTAAATGTAAAATTCAGAACTATACAAATTCTAGAAGATAACATAGGAGAAGTCACCAGGAAACCCAGCTTTCCATGGAGATTGGGACATGCAAAGGCCTGTCACTACTGGTGATACAGTTTTAATTGTATTCATGTGGATCAGATTTGGGGCACTCTGTAAATTTCGGAGTAAAATGGAAAACAGGACTGATATCACGTCCAGCCGATGAATCGCTACAGAAGGAGCATAGATCTGGGTCATGGCCGGCCTTGCCTCCAACTCTGCCACCTCCCAGCTGCGGGACCTCAAGCTGGTCGCCTGGACTTTCCCAGTGTCCATCTCCGATCCCTGATTTGGGCTAACAAAAGTACAGTGGAACTTAAATAGATAATATACAAGAATGAAGGTTCTAGACTCAGACGCGAGGGTCTGAGTCCTGGCTTTGTCCAGGCTCTGGACGCGCAGGCCCAGCAACCATGGCTCACGGGCCCAGCCGCTCCGCGGCACGTGGGATCCTCCCGGACTGGGGCATGAACCCGTGTCCCCTGCATCGGCAGGTGGACCCCCAACCACTGCGCCACCAGGGAAGCCCAAACAACAACCATTCTGATATGTATCCTGATTTCTGTGGGATAAAGAGGGACATTTTGTAATAATAAAGAGGATGAAATAACCCTCAGAATTTATGGACCAGTAACAGCTTTAGAATACATGCAGCAAAATCTGGTAGAACCAAAGGAAAAACAGATACACGATCCTAGTGGGAAACCTCAGTACCCTTCTCTGTATAGCTGATGGAACAAGCAGACAGAAAACCAACACTCTAGAAACACAATCAATCAAATTAACCTAACTGACATTTAAAGAACACGCACCCTAAGAACAGCGAAACAGGGCTTCCCTGGTGGCGCAGTGGTTAAGAATCCGCCTGCCACTTCGGGGGACACAGGTTCGAGCCCTGGTCTGGGAAGATCCCACATGCCGCGGAGCAACTAAGCCTGTGTGTCACAACTACTGAGCCTGTGCTCTAGAGCCCTTGCGCCACAACTACTGAGCCCATGTGCCGTAACTACTGAAGCCCGTGTGCCTAGAGCCCGTGCTCCACAACTAGAGAAGCCACCGCAATGAGAAGCCCGCGCACCGCAATGAAGAGTAGCCCCTGCTCGCCGCGACTAGAGAAAGCCCGCGCGCAGCAACAAGACCCAGCGTAGCCAAAAATAAATTTTAAAAATTAAAAAAAACGTACGCTCAGCAGTACTAGAAAATGATATTTCATTGTGTTCAAATCTATTAAAAAAAAAAAAAGAATAGCAAACCATATTCTGCTCAATTAAAAAGTGGCAGAGGGCTTCCCTGGTGGCACAGTGGTTGAGAGTCCGCCTGCCGATGCAGGGGACGTGGGTTCGTGCCCTGGTCCGGGAAGATCCCACATGCCGCGGAGCCGCTGGGCCCGTGAGCCATGGCCGCTGAGCCTGCGCGTCCGGAGCCTGTGCTCCGCAACGGGAGAGGCCACGACAGTGAGAGGCCCGCGAACCGCAAAAAAAAGAGAAGTGGCAGAGCAGGATCCCAGTCAGGTATGTCTGACTTCCAGCAGATGAGGAAAGAGAAACAGACGTGTTTAGTGGGAGCCCAGGGGTCCGTAGAATGGATCACTGTGGGCAGCTCTGGCTTCAGATCCTGACTCTGCCAGCTGGGGAGGGGTGTGGTGGGATGCGGCTGGGAGGGTCATTCTTTTATATTAGTACCCGTGTTTGAAAGTTTCCTTATGTGAATCTCTGTATCAAATGAGCACAGAAGAGACTGTTAACAGCCTGTCTGAGGCAACATACTGGGTTTTCACGAAGCATCTTTTTTTCTTTGGCCACACCGCACGGCTTGCAAGATCTTAGTTCCCCATCCAGGGACTGAACCCGGGCCACAGCAGTGAAAGTGCCAAGTCCTGACCACGGGACCCCCAGGAGTTCCCGAAGCATCTTTTTTGATTGATCAGGTCTCCTGGTTCTGCTCTCATGGCCAGATCTTCTCAGGCCCCTGGGCCTTCCTTTGTATGTTTCCTTCTGTCTGGAATGCCCTTCCCTCTTTTGTCCTCTGCCAACTCCTACTCATCCCTCAAAACCCAGCTCTGAAGTTGCCCCATGTGGAGCCCTTCCCAACTCCAGATCTCCCCCATAGCACATGCATCCTTCTGATGGAACGCTCAGACGACACACTATCATTTTTATTATTTCTGCCTCTCTTTTGGTCACCTACTTCCTTAGGGTCCAGGCTGTATCTCTCTCTCCCTGTATGGCATCTTGGTTCTGTGTTTTCACAAAGGTGTGGTGAGGACCAGAGCCCTGTGCTTGTCACGATCTCCCATCATACCCAGGTGAAAACCGTGGCTTTCTTTTCTCTCCCCTCAGCCTCAAAGACAAAAATCAAGGTGAACTCACCCCCCTGTGCTGAGGTACACAGTGACATACCTGAGAGAGAAAGGTGAGTAAGAGCTGGCTCCAGCCAGGGGAGGTGAGGGCTGCCAGGTACACCTCCCCAGGAGGCCTCTCTGGGATCCTGAGCGCCCCACAGGCCAGGGAATTGGAGGAGCTGGAACCTGGGCAGGGAGGGTGATCGGGATGGGCAGGGCTCCGGCACAGTGGCTCCAGCCATGGGCTCTGACCCTACTGTCTGGGTTTGAATCCTGGCTCCACTGTGTGCTAGCTGTGTGGCCTCAGGTGAGTTACTTACCTTCTCTGGGCCTCTGTTTCCTCATCTGCCCAATGGGGTTAATAACAGTATCTGGTGCACGGGGTTGTTGTGGGGCCTAAATGAGGTGAAGCGTGTGTGTTGCTTCTCACAGCACTAGTCTGCAAAAGGCCCACCGTGAAAGGGACTCCTTTGGCATGAGAGATAAGCTTGGTTTGTAGATGCCATTGCCAGTGGGGTGGGTGCACTCAGTGACTTGGAGGTGAGAGCCTTGTGGCTCCTCCAAGACTCCTGAGGCCAGAGCTCAGATACACAGGGCAGGTGCGTGCAGGCTGCATTTACCCTAACAGGAAGAAGATGACTGCCTCGGAGCAATGGGCTGCCAGGGAGGAGTGGCCCCCTGCAGGTGCAGGTGCGGGAGCTGCAGGGGGCGGTGTAT
Organism: Phocoena phocoena; assembly: GCF_963924675.1. Classification (NCBI taxonomy): domain Eukaryota; kingdom Metazoa; phylum Chordata; class Mammalia; order Artiodactyla; family Phocoenidae; genus Phocoena; species Phocoena phocoena. The sequence continues at coordinate 4,746,068 of NC_089229.1, read as the reverse complement.
CAGTCAGGAAGTGGGGTCCCTGGGGGTGGTTCCCAGTGTGCCCCAAGAAGTGTATGTTCAGGGTGTAAAAAGTTCTCTGAGACAAGGCTGTCGGGCTGTCGGGTCTGTGGTTGTCATTTGGAGCTGTCTCTCCTTTGACATTTGTTTCTACTTTTCATTTGTAGTACTGCCCGTTCTGTTATGTATTTCAGGAATGGAAAAAAAGCTAGTGTGTAAACAGTTTCACAGAAACTATGAAAGGGAGTCTTCCTTTTTTTTTTAACATATTATTTCCTTTATTTATTAAAAAAAATTTAACAAAACAAAAGTAGGAACTCACTATATATTTGTTGGATGAATATGTGAATTAAACACGTATTCATTGGGCACTCAGCTGTATCCAGCCCGGGTCTAGGCACTGGGGTTGCCATGGTGACCACAACACATAACCTCTGCCTTCCAGGGGCCTGTAACTGTGACAACCACAAACTCACAAGCACAGGGATGAGCTGGTCACAGATGTCAGGGGAACCTGAGCTCTGACGCCTGGGCTGGAGGTCCCTGTATTAGTTTCCTGTGCCGCGTAACAAATAGACACAAACTTAGGAGCTGAAAACAGCATGAATTTATTATTTCTAAAGTGTCTAGAGGTCAGAAGTCCGGGCGCACGGGGGTTGGATTTTCTGCTCAGGGTCTCACAGGGCTAAACTCAAGGTGTTGACCAGGCTGTGTTCCTTTCTGGAGGCTCTGGGCAAGAACCCACTTCCTTGCTCGTTCAGATCGTTGGCCAAATTCAGTTCTCTGTGGTTGTAGTTCCAAGATGTAGTTCCTGTAGTTCCTTGCTGGCTGTCAGCCAGGGGCCTATTTCTGTTCCGAGAGGCCGCTTGCTTTCCTTGCCGTGTGACCCGTCCCTGGAGAAATTCCCACACCTGGAATCCCTGCCCCCATGCTGTGAATCTCTGTTGCCAGGAAGACCCCAGTCCCTTTAAAGAAGCTCACCTGACTAGGTCAGGCCCACCCGAGATAATCTCCATATCTTGAGGTCAACTGCATTGGAACTGAATTCCATCTGCAAAGTCCCTTCACTGCAGTATCTGGATTAGTGTTTGAGTGAATACCTGGGACCCCAGGGTCTGGGAATCTGGGGGCCGTCTCAGAATTCTGCCTACGACAGTCACTCAGCAAAAAAGAGGGGGACCAGCCCCTCCCCCGCCAGGCAGAGTGAATGGCACGTGCAAAGGCTGAAGGTAGGAAGGAGCACAGAGCCAACTAGAGGCTGGACGGAGGGGTTTGTCTGCCCAGTGTTTACAACAGCCGAGACTGGGAAACAACCTAAGTGTTTCTCGATGGATGAATGGACAAAGAAGATGTGATTATACATGCAATGGAATATTATTCAGACATAAAAAACGAGGAAACCCTACCATCTCTGACCACATGGATGGACTAGAGGATGTTACGCTAAGTGAAATAAATCAGGCAGAAAAAGACAAATACCATATGTTCTCACTTAATATGTGGAACAAAAACAAACAAAAAACACTAAACTCATAGAAAAAGAGATCAGATTTGTGGTTACCAGAGACAAGAGATGGGGGGAATAGGAACTGGAAGACAGTGGTCAGAAGTTACAAACTTCAGTTATAAGATAAATAATACTAGGGATGTAACGCACAACACGAGGACTGTAGCTAACCCTGCTGCGTATACATAAGAAAGTTGCTGAGAAAGTAGATCCTAGGAGTTCTCATCACAAGAAGATTTTTTTCTTTTTATTCTGTCTATATGAGCTGATGGCTGCCGACTGAACCTATTACGATGGTCATTTCACAATATACATAAATCAGACCACCATGCTGTATGCCTTAAACTGACACAGTGACGTATGTCAATTATTTCTCCATAAAACTGTGAAAAAAAGATTTGTCTGCTGCCACACTATATTTTGGGCATTTCCTGGTTGTTCTAGAACCATCTGCATCTTTGGGTTAATTTTTTATTTATTTATTTTAATTAATTAATTATTTATTTTTGGCTGCCTTGGGTCTTCGTTGCCGTGTGGGCTTTCTCTAGTTGTAGCGAGCAGGGGCTTCTCTTCATCGCTGTGGCTTCTCTTGTTGCAGAGCTCGGGCTCTAGGCGCACAGGCTTCAGTGGTTGTGGCTCGCGGGCTCAGCAGTTGTGGCTCACGGGCTGTAGAGCTCAGGCTCAGTAGTTGTGGTGTACGGGCTTAGCTGCTCCGTGGCGTGTGGGATCTTCCCAGACCAGGGCTCGAACCCGTGTCTCCCGCATTGGCAGGCGGATTCTTAACCACTGCGCCGCCAGGGGAGCCCCCACCATTGGGCTTAAAATATGTCTTGGTTGCCCGGATGGCTGTCCACACTTCTCCCTCCATGTGCCCCACCCCCTCCACACCTCTTCAGCCCCATGTCCTGGGCATCTGGGGGGCGCCCAGGGTCTGCTGGTCTGAGTGGTATCGCCCGTCTCCTCCCAGCTCCCTCTCCCTCACGGGTCTCTCCGCAACCCCCTTCCTGGTTCTGGTTCTGCTCCCCTCCCCCTCCGTCCATCTTCTTTATCTGTCTTTGCTGTTCCTTCCAGCTCTTCCTCTCTCACCACTAAGCCGACCAGAACGATCCTCTTGTACAACTTGAAAAGTGATGATTGTTTCCTTTCTTTTCTATTCTGCTACAAAGCGTTTTTTTTTTTTTCCTCTTTCATTCTTTTTTCTTTTTTTAAAACACCCTCCAGCTCCAGCCAACCACAGCCAGGCCCTAGGGGCCCAGCCCCCAGCCCAGAGGGGTTCAGTTTGGAGCCCGAGGCAAACCCACCGCCTGTCCCCCCTGGCCCCAACCTCTGGAAAACCTGCCTGGCATCTGCTCCCCTGCCCCCAGGAAGGTGTCTTGTTCTCATACAATTCAGAACAACCCTAAAACAGACTCAGAGTTCTGTTGCCAGGAAAAAAAAAATCTGCAATAAAAATGACGGCTCCCCTAAGAGCACAGCACTGTGAACACCAGAATTAACAACGACATTAAATCAAATCTCATGCATTATGCAGAAAGGCCTACAGTGCGAAGCACATTTGTGAAATATATGTTTCAAATTTTCTAACTCCGAGAGGTGGCCCTGAGACGTTCTCCTGTGGCTGCTTTGATAACAGTCTCCCTTTCACAAAAGATAATTGTGGAATCCTAGCTCCAGCAGGCGTGGCCCTGTCACCCTTCCCTTGTATCAAAGCACAATTTCCACAGCCAAAGAAAGCGATTACGGTGACGATGTGTTGGAGACACATGCGGTGCGTATCAGCCTAAAACAATGAAACGTGATGCAGAAATGAGGGCTCCAGGGTGTCTCTATTGACAGGACGTGTGAAAGAAATTGTCCAAACATTCACTTTTGCAGAAATGACGGAGATTTTAAGTGATTTGGGAGATTAGACTGGCTGCCCAGAACTTGTAGCTGACATCTACCAGGAATGAATGAATCCTGCCCAGAACAGAAACGTCTGTAGGCAAAGCAAGTGGCCGGTCTACCCTGAAGGGATCCAGCCTGCCGTCACTTGGGGAGCAGGCAGTGGGCTCCCCGCTTCCGGTACAGCTCAAGCTCACAGCCGTGTGACCCTAGGCAAGTCATGTCACCTAGCGCGGGGAGTTCAGAGTCGGAAGGCTCAGCTTGGGTTTCTGTCCTCCACGGTGGGAGTGAGGCCGGGGTAAGCTCTTTGAGCTTTTTCTTGTTTGTGTAATGGAAGGGCAGCCTCCACTCTGCAGTTTCCTGTGTGCTTTTCAGCCTCTGCTTTGTGGCAGGCGGTGCCAGTCTCACAATTATAGAAGTGAGGGGGATACACTTCCTGCCTTCAAGGGGCTTGCAGAATAGTTGGGAAGAAAAGCAAATAGATGCACAAACTACGTCTTTTTAGAGCTACTGCAGTATGCACAGGACTCAGGCAGGTGCGGGGAGAAAGATGGGAGACAGAGGAGAGTCCCGGGCAGCTCCCAGGCTTGAGCTATGTGGGCCCCTGAGGGTGGGGTCCTCCCCTGGGGTGGATGGGATGGAAGAGGCAGGACGAACCCTGCTGTTGGTTTGATAACAAAAAGCTCTACTGTTTTGTTATCAGAAAAATAATTGCTCAGGGAAAAAAATTCACTGACAGAAAGTGCAAACAAAGTGAGCATCCTTTAAAATTTTACCACCCAGCGAGAACCATTGTTAATATTTGGAGGCATGGGCACTTTCCTGCACTGCTCGTAGAGATGTAAATTGGTCCAATCACAACTTAGCAAGCTGTTGACGTTAAAGCTGATCCGGCAATTGTAAGTCGAGGGAAATAACCAAAAACGTAGGTACAGAGCGTTACCGCAGCGTTGTCATCAGAGTAGATAATTAGGTGCAGCCTGAGTGTCCATCAGTAGAAGGAATAGCAGAGGAATGAAAGTTACATCCACGTGATTGAATAGTGTCCTGCAGGTAAAGCGGATAAACTGGATCAGAGATCCAGCCATGCTTCCACATGGCTAGATCTCCAAATATTATGCTGAGAGGGGGAAAAGTTGCAGAGTGGTAAATACAGGGCGCTATCACTTATGTAAACTTTTAAAACTCCCCAATCCTATATATAGTTTATGAACTGAAAAGATTGCACTTTTGGAACAATATACAGAAGGAATTTTTAAAAAGTGAGTAGGAAGGAGACATACCAAATTCCTCGTGGAGGAGAAGAACAAAAGGGTCTTTAACGTTTACTTCATTCTATCTAAGTTTTTCTAAGGATTCTTACTATATCTAAGTGTTCTGCTTCCAGTATGGCTGAGTAACTCTGTTGGGATTTGACTTTCCCACAGACAACATCTATAAACTCCAGACAAAATACAAAAGAACGAAAGTAAACAAAGAGAAAACCAACAGTGACTGAAAGGCACTGGAGAATGAACGAGGACAGATTCTGGAGGGAAGTCCACACTTGTAGAATGGCAGAGGCTAAGGTTACATGATGTGGCTTTTAACCCAAGCCAGGCCAAAACTGTCAATTCTGATAGAGTGGCTATGTCAACAGGAGAAAATGACAGTCTTTTTGGCTTGAAGAACAGAGGACAGAATTTGGGACAACCAGAGTCCCTAGAAGGTGGATAGGGGATTCCAGACAGGAGAGAGGCAGACAGGGAGAGCCTACACTTTGTGCATAAACTTTGCTCAAAGTTCTGCCTGATCCCAGAGCCACACAAGCAGGACAGACACCAGCTAATGAAAAAAGAACTCAACTGAGGTTTGAGCTACCGACTGACAGAGCTTGCAGTTTGAGTTCATCCAAGTTCAATGCCTGCTAAAGCAAACAAAAACCAGCACTCTTCAGAGAAATGTAACAGAACCCAGGGTCTCTACAATATAATTCACAACATCCAAGATACAATTAAAAAGTTTTCATCATACAAATAGGAAAATGCAACCCACTCTAAAGCACTCAATGGAGCTCAACCTTAAAATAATGCCAGTGTTAGAAATTACAGTCAAGGATGTTAAAGTAGGGGCTTCCCTGGTGGCGCAGTGGTTGAGAGTCCGCCTGCCGATGCAGGGGACGCGGGTTTGTGCCCCGGTCCGGGAAGATCCCACATGCCGCACAGCGGCTGGGCCCGTGAGCCATGGCCGCTGAGCCTGCGCGTCCGGAGCCTGTGCTCCGCAAGGGGAGAGGCCACACAGTGAGAGGCCCGCGTATGGCAAAAAACTAAAAAAAAAAAAAAAAATTTAAAAAAGGATGTTAAAGTAGCTATTACACACATCCTCAAGTATATAAGGGAAAATATGATTAAAATAAATGAAAAGATAGGAAATCTCAGTGAAAAATAAAAAAAGAAATCATTAAAAACACAGGGAAATTCTATAAGAGCAAAATACAGGATCTAAAATTATTTTAAAAAGAAAAGAAAAAGAAACCCATTGCTTGTATACAATAGGAGAATGGAGTTTATAGTAAAGAGTTATCTGGAATCTAGACTAATAGAAATTACCCAGTCTGAATAACAAAAAGTAAAAGGATTGAAAGAATCTGATCAGAGCCTTAGGGACCTGTGTGACAATATCAGAATGTCTCACACACACACATAATTGGAGCTCCAGAGGCAGAGGAGGGAGAGAATAGGGCACAAAAAAATTTTGAAAATTAATGGCCAAAAAAATCCAAAATTTGGTGAAAGACATAAATTTTCAGATTCAATAATCTCAACAAACCCCAAGATAGATAAAAATTAAAGAACAATACACCTAAACACACTATATAGAGACTTCTGGGAATTATGCAGAGAACAAGGAGACATTGCATGCAGAGGACCAAGGATGGAAGTCAGCTTACCTATCAGCAGACACTCTAAGGCCGAAAGACAGTAAAACAACATCTTGTTCCAATACAATAAAGGAACAATAAAGGGCTAAAGGAGGGCTTCCCTGGTGGCGCAGTGGTTGAGAGTCCGCCTGTTGATGCAGGGGACGTGGGTTCGTGCCCCAGTCCGGGAAGATCCCACGTGCCGCGGAGCGGCTGGGCCCGTGAGCCATGGCCGCTGAGCCTGCGCGTCCGGAGCCTGTGCTCCGCAACGGGAGAGGCCGCGACAGTGAGAGGCCCGCGTACCAAAAAAACCCCCAAAAACAATGAATGTTAAATAAAAACTCTTTTTAAGTAAAAGAAAACCAAGGAACTTCTTTCACTGGCAGATCTGCATCACAGACAAATGCCGAAGGAATTTCTTCAAGGTGATGGAAATGACAACACATTGAAACCTGGATGTTTAGGAGGTAATAAAGAATGTTGGAAACCATAAATGTCTGGGTTATAGAAAAGAGTACTTTCCCCTCTTAATTTAGAAGAAGTAAACAGGATTGTTTGAAGCAAATATATATAATATTGTCTGATAGGATTTATAATATATGTGGGTGTAATACATATGACAGCTGTAGCACTGAGTACAGCAGCAAGGGACTTATATTATTTCAAGGTTTCTACCTTTTACGTGAAGTGGTACAATGTTAATCCTAGGTAAAGTGAAAAGGTAAGGATGTAAATTACAATCCCGAGAACAGCTACTAAAAAATAATGTGAAGAGATATAGCTTTAAAAATAGATAAGTTAAAAGTGACTTCTTAAAAATACTCAGAAAAGTTTAAATAAGGCAAGAAAGGATAAACAGGAGGAAAAAAACCACAGGGGACAAAAGGAAAAAAATAATATAAACGGTAAACCTCAATCCATCTGTGTTGATAAAATTATCTCTAGTGTTAATGTACTAGACTCTACAGTTAAGGGGCAGATATTGTCCAAATGGATAGAAAAAAAAAAAAAAAAGGGCATAACTACATGCACTTTAAAGATAGGTCAAAAGTAAAGGGATGCAAAAATATACACCATGCACACAGCGAGCGTCAGAAGTCTGGGGTGTCTATATTAATAATAAATAGGCTTTAAGACAAAGAATATTACTAAACATGGGTGACCTCTTATAATGATTAAATGGTCAATTTATTTAGAAGACGTAACTATCATAAATATGAATGTACCTGATAATATAACTTAAATACATAAAGCAAAAAGCCCACAACAGAGTTAAGGGATTTCCGTAATTGTAGTTGGAGATTTTAGTACTATATTTGCATCAACTGAAAGATGAACTAGATAAAAAGTTGGTAAAGTCATAGATAGTCTGAACAACACTACCACCACCTTGGCCTAACGGACCTTTATAGAGTGCTACACTCACCAACAGAAGAATATACAATCTCGTCAATTGCACGTGCTATAATCACCAATATAGACCAGATTCTGGGACATAAAACAAGTCCCAATAAATTTAAAAGAACTGAAATCATGTGAAGACAACAATGAAATCAAATTAGTAATAAAAATCATATCTAGGAAAAACCTAAATGTGTGAAAAAAATTCTGGGAAGAAAAAGGAGCCACATTTCTAAAGAATCCATGTGTCAAAGAAGAAATCATAATAGAAGAGAGAAAATAATTTGAACTGAGCAGTAATGCAAAATATCGACAATTGGGAAACAGAGATAAAGCAATACCTAGAGGGAAATCTAAATGCTTATTTTAGAAATAAATAAAAATAAAAAAGAACAGTCTAAAATCAATGACTAATGTTCTACCTTAAGAAACTATACATACGGGCAGACTTCGGAAATATTGTAGGTTTGGTTCCAGACCACTGCAAAAAAGTGAATACTGCGATAGAGTGAGTCACATGAACTTTTTGGTTTCCCAGCGCATATTGTTTGCACTGTACCATAGTACGTTAAGCGTGCAGTAGCATTATGGCTAATGAAACAATGTACATACCTTAATTTAAAAAATACTTCATTGCTAAAACGTGTTAACCATCCTGTGAGCCGTCAGTGACTCATAGTAGTAACATCAAAGATCACTGATCACAGATCACCGTAACAAATATAATAATAATGAAAAGTTTGAAATACTGTGAAAACTATCAAATGTGACACAGAGACACGAAGTGAGCAAATGCTGTTGGAAAAATGGTGCTGATAGACTTGCTCGATGCAGGGTTGCCACAAACCTTCAATTTGTAAAAAAAAAATGCAATATCTGTGAAGTGCAACAAAGCAAACTGCAATAAGGCAAGGTCTGCCTGTATATATATTTGATGCCACCCTTTGGACACAGCTGGTTATCCAGGAGTGGGGTCCTCAACCTACTGGGCCTATTTTACATATATATACACAAATCAGTAGAAGGAAGAAAATGATAAAGAATGAAATAGTAACAAAAAATAGACAACTACAGAGAAAATTAACAAAACCAAACTCTACTTCTTTGAAAAGATAAATAAAATGCATGAACCCCTAGCCAGATATATTAAGATAAAATAAACCACAAATTAAGAATGAGAAAGCAATGATCACTTTAGAATCTACAGAAGGTAAAATGATAATTAAAATATTATGAGAAACTTTATGCCAAAAATTCAAAATATGTGAGATGAAAAATTCCTTGAATAATTCAACTTAACTGAAAATGACACAAAATGAAACATAAAATCTGAATAGTCTTGTGTATTAAATACGTTGAAAGTAAAAATAAAGTCTTCCCACAATGAAATTCCTGGCCCAGATGGCTTCACTGGTGAATTCTGACAAATATAAAGATGCTCTTTCAGAAAATAGAATACTTTCCACTTGTTTAATAACATAATTTGACAGACATTGCAAAGCAAAGAAATCTATAGTCAATATCCCTCACAAACATAAATACAAAAATACTTAACAAATATTAGTAAATCAAATAAAGCAATATAAAACAGATACTACATCATGACCACATAGAGTTTATCCCAAGAATTCAAGGTTGGTTAAACATTGAAAATTGATATAACTCGCTGTATATAGAGAACAATGGAGAAAATCCACGTTTTTAACTAAATGTAGTATAAGCACTTGACAAAATTTACTAACCATTCATGATTAAAAACGAAATCTAAGCAAACTAAGAATAGAAGAGAAATTCCTCTTTCTATTAAATAACATATGTAATGGTCAGACTGTTGAAACTTCTTCCCTAAAATCAGAAACAGGACAAGGATGCTTACGCCCACCACTTCCATTCAAATTATATTGGAGGTCCTAGCTATTGCAATAAGGCAAGAAAAATAATAGGCATAAAGATTGAAAAGAGAGAAGTAAAACTGTCTCTATTTGCAGGTGACATAATTGTTTATGTAGAAAGCCACGAGGGATCTACCAAACAGCCATGATAACTAATAAGTGATTTAACATGGTTTCAGGGTATAAGGTGTTCAACCAGGAAACAGAAACCACACAATAATTTTAAAAGGAAAAGTTTGGTATAAACAATCACTAAGTGTAACAGGGAAGTAACTATGAAGGTATAAAGTGACCCCTAAAGAACAGTGCAAGAGAGTACCCAAGGAAGGGACACCTGGAAGGAAAACACCCCTCCCCAAGGCTAGGATTCAGACCCCTTTGGAAAAGTGTGGTTGCAGCCTTCTGGAGGCTGAAGTTTGCTGTGTTGCCTGGGCAGAGCTGATCCACCGTCACTGGATATGCTGGAAACCCCCCGAGGGTTGCAGGTAAGCTGAAGCTGGTGGGTGCCCATACAGAGGGAATTGGGGCTTTAAATACTTCTCTAAGTTTAAAAAAATAAAAGAGATGGCTCCCAGGTACTCCAGCTTACATGGACCTTGAGTGCTAGATGCTTCTTTCCTGATGGTGTCAGTGAAATTCCTGGGGAGCTCTCTCCCTGCATGGCTTGGGTCGTGTGGCCCATCCTTTAACAAAACAGCATAGCTGGGGTGGCCCCGGCCATCTGAGTTTCAACCAGCCCCTCAGATGATTCCGATTCCCACTCAGGTTTGAGAACTGCTCCCCTAGAATTACATTAAAGGCATACCTTATCTCCAAGTTTTGGATAATTTTTCTTGATCCCCCAAAAAACTGGTCAAATTACATTTTGGTAGTATTTGGCCAAACCCATTCACGTCAGTGCCGGAAAATGTGTTAATTAACACATATCAGCCTCCTTGTGAAACTTACAGTTTAGAGACATACGTTTTTGGTGAACTGCTAAGGCCAGAGAATTTCCTTCCGTCTGGAAATTTTGTGAGGAATCTAGGGTTGCATTTTCAAACCCATCAACTTTGGCTAATGCTGGACACAAGTTTACTTTGGACCCACCCCCCTCGACTTCTCTCTCATCTGCACACGTGTACACACGTGCATACAGAGAGCAGTCTGCTTCTAAACGTTTAACCACTGGCTCTCCAGGAATGTAAAGCCCCGATTTGTGGCATTTGCAATTTCCGTGGTGTAAATACTCCCACCATGGCCAATTATAAACTATCAACATGAAGTCATGGACTTCCCTGGTGGTCCAGTGGTTAGGACTCTGCCCTTCCACTGCAGGGGCCACAGGTCGATCCCTGGTTGGGGAACTAGGATCCTGCCTACTACACAGTGAGGCCAAAAAAAAAAAACCAAAACAAAACCATGAAGTCAGTGAATGAGGATTTGGAAGAGATGCACACAGTGATTCTCTGGGGCTGGCGCGAGCCTGCTCTGGCCCCAGTGCCGTACTTCCAGAGGTGGCCCGTCCCTGGCTGGGCCTCCCCTCCACTTCCGGTCAGTGCCTCCGCGGCACCAGAGCCCCCAGCAGTGGAGGCCGTGGGGACAGCTTCTCCTGCTGAGCTAACTCCAGGTGTGGGAGAAACCGGGGGTAGAAGCACATCTGCACACACCCTCTGGAGCCAGCCTTCCTCAGCCTGGTTTTCTCACCCCGCAGGGACGTGCGGGCTGCTACTAGCACCAGTGGATCTCTGTCACCTGACAACAGTAGGGACCTGTTCGGAGCTGCCCCGCCGGTAGGTGGGAGTCCTTCCGTTCTGTTTGGAAACCAGGGATCCTTGGGGGTGGGTGCTGGGGCCTCGTCACGCAGAAGGTGGCCAGTGGATGTAGCAGCAGCTACGGTCCGCACCCAGCGCTCTGTGGGTCCTCCCAGGGGGCGGAGCAGGCAGGACAGGGTGTGCACGGTGTGGCCCGGAAGGTGGTCTCACACCACTCTCGGATGGCAGCCACCTACTCAGACTTCTCCCCAGGACGCCCTGGGAGTCCCTGGGGGAGCCCCCAGTCACAGTCAGAGCTGCTGCTCAGGGGAGGGCGGGACATCGAGCTGGGGACCAGAAACCACCCAGCGGCATCCCCAGAAACTGCAGGCACTGTGCTCGGGGAGCCATGGGGGAGTCTGAGAGATGGGTTGGGGGCAGAGCAGAGTTTAGTTAAGAAACCCTGCCCACCCCCACCCCCCCCCACCGTGGGACACGCAGTCTGGGCTGAAAGGGTGGGGAAGGGCAGTGTGTGTCAGTAGTACTCCGCTAGCCTGTGCTCCCTCATCTGTCCCCTCACGCCTCGGTGGAGTCACCCAGAGGCCAGGTCGCCATCTGCAGCCCCAGACTGGCCCGCTAGCCGGCTCAGGAGCGCGCACGCATGCATCTTGGTTGGGGTGGCCTCCAGCCAGCCACAAAGGCCCCACGATGTGCCCAGTGTCCGGTGTCCAGAGAGGCAGAGTGGCCGGGAACCACCACCTGGGATAAAGTCACCTGCTGGCCGTGTGACCTGGGCGTGTCCCTTTAGGTCCCTGTGCTTCAGGTTCCCTGGGAGGGGCTGACGTGTCAGAGCAGGTCCGAGGAAGAAGCCAGGTGGGGTGGGCACACGGCAAGTGGTCAGGGAACAGGCTCCTCGGCAGGGTGACATCATGGCCTCTCCACTCTGCGGGCTCTGTGGGGATGCACGAGGCAAGGGGGGCAGCCCTGGGTGGTCCCGGGGGGCAGAAGCCGCAGGGAAGCTGCTTACAGACACCCTATGGAAAGGTGTCTGTTATGGGTTGAATTGTGTCCCCCTGAAAAGAAGTTGAAGTCCTAACCCCCCAGTATTTGTGAATGTGACCTGATTTGGAAATAGGATGACTAAGTTTAAGTGAGATCATTAAGGTGGATCCTTATCCGACTTGTTCTTATGAAAAAGGGAAGTTTGAACACAGACATGTGCACAGGGAGAAGGCCATGTCAGGTGGAGCAGAGACGGGGTGATGAGTGTGCGGAAGCCAAAAACAGATTGTGTCCCACAGCCTCAGAAGGAACCAGCCCTGCTGCTACCCCTTGATCTCGGACCTCCAGTCTCCAAACTCCCTGCCTTCATGAAGTGGCCAAAACCATACGAAGGTGACTCGTAGGTTATGAAAGTCTCAGGAATCAGAGCAGGGAAGGAGAGAAAACGCCAGGTCTTGTTGAGGGAGCCTGGGGACAGCTGCACTGGGAGGGGGCTGTGGTCATGTCCCCAAGCAAGTGAGGGAGACAGCTGGGGAGGAGCAGGCGGGTGAGGACACAGCACGTGCAAAGGCCCTGTGGTGGGAGCAGACCCAGTGGGTTCCAAGTAGCACCCAGAGGCCACGTGGCTGGAACAGAGCCGTGAAAGTGGAGCAGAGCAGGAAGGGAAGCTGAAGGGGAGGCAGGTCCTGTGGCCTTGGGCACTTCAGCTTCTGCTGAGCAAGGAGGGGTAGCAGGGTTTAACAGAGGCCGTCTGCCGTCACACTGGCTTCCGGGGGAAGGGGAAGGTGACCATGCGGTAATCCAGGGGAGAGGATGGCTGAGACCCAGGTGGTGGTGTGGGTGGTGAGACATGGGCACATCCTGCTAATATTCTGAGGGCACAGCTGACAGATGGCCAGTGGCCAGGGGTGGAGGTCCAACCCACATCTTAGGAAGGCTGAATCCCCCCAGCATGGGGTAGGTGAGGGAGGGGCTGGCTTGGTGGAGACCGAGCCGTTTGAGATGTCTGCTGACATCAGTGGGGCTGGCCGTGGGCAGCTCGAGTCCACGGCAGAGGTCAGGGCTGGAGATGAAGACCTGGGAGCCACCGGCACAGAGACAGAAAGCCAGGAGGCTGGACAAGGCCAGTGAGAATTCAGGACTGGAGGGAGCACAGACCCGGGGTCCACAGCGTTCAGTGATCAGGTAGAAAGGCTGGAGCAGTCCGACTCTGTTACCTGGGCCAGGGGGGGACAGGACCCCCACTGGGGGCTCCAGGGGGCCGTCGCTTTGTATCCAGTCCCATTCTCTGGCCACAGCTGGTCCAGCGGTGGGCTCCTCTCCCCGCTGGGCCAACCCGAGGTGTCTGCACAATGTCTGGAGCAAGGATGCAGGGGGTCCGGCTTCCCAGTTGGGCTGTTCCCAGTTTGACTAAGCCCCAGGGCGGTTGTGGGAGCTTGGTACTGCCCGGGAGGCAGAGAAAGCGGTCACATTGATGCTGAGAGGGGGCCGTGTGGACTCCACACAACACCTGGCCTGGGTTCTGGTACTCGTAACCATCACTCCTGGCCCTAACAGGTGCGCCTGCACCTCCCAGGGCTGGGGGATCTGTGCGTGGAGGGCGCCCCAGAGCTCTCTCCTCTCTCCCTCCCTCCCTCCCTTGGGGTGGGGACCTGATCAGGAGGCAGGACCCTGATTTTCAACCTCTCCAACTCCCACCTCCCTGCCCCATGTGCTCCCAGAGGCCTCTCTGTTGAAGGCAGGGAAACAAACCACAGGGCTTTGAAATCATCCATCGAGTTTAATGCATCGTACAGAAGGAAAACTACATTGGCATATTTAAGACAAACACTTTTTTCTCTAGTCCCACTATCCATCGGACGGTCCTCCTTGGTCCAAAAAACTAAGTCTCAAGACACATTGGCAGCTACCCCTCCCGGGTCCAACCTTTCATATCTTCCCGTTACATTTTTAAAAAAATTTAATTCAATCCATCCAAGAAGAAAAACCAACCAACAAAAAAAGGAACCTGAAGACATTTACATTGCAAGCCACGCGGTAATGCGTAATTGGCATCTAGAGTAACCAATATATAAGACGTGTGTCTCACAGTTCACTTTGTTCATCAATAAAAGAATATAAAAATCTTGTTCAACCCAGTGTTAAGTGTATTAAAATAGATCTGTATCGTACAGCACAGTTTCTCCCGGAGTCGTGAAAATGACAGGAGGGACCATGGCAGTCTGTGGGATTCCGGCCAGCCTCCTTGCTCTGCACCTGGCAGCGTGCGTGCATGCGTGTCTGGGGCCACGTGTGCACACGCACACGTATGTTCAACGCAATTCGGCACCGTGTGATGTGCTGGGGGTGGGAGTCCTGTGGCTCCCGGATGCTCAACCTGTTGTGCTAAGTCCCTCGGGACTGGAGAAGCCAGTGGGCGTGACAAGCCCGCACGGCCCATCCCGGATGCAGGGCGGCGGGCACCCTTCGCTCTCACGGAGACAGCAAGAGGGACCCTTCAGTCTCCCGAGGCCACTGCCCTCTCTTCCTCCCCCTCCCCCCACTTCTTAAAAAACCCTCTGGGTCCCTCCAGTTTGGCGGCTCCCCCGCCCGAGGGGTTTTCCGTTCATCCTGGCAGCAGAGACCCCTGTGAACAGGAACAGAAGTCACCAGGTGTCCCCTTCACATTAAATATCTCACAATAAAAACGCCATACAAAAATGTAAAGTTAGTTTTTGGCATAGTGTCTGTACTGGCAAGAAAAGAGGAATGGAATACTATCTCGGCTCTTCAAAAGGAGGAAAGAAAAGGCTTCAGTCGTTAAGTTGAACGATTCAACCCAAAATAGAAAACCTGCCAAACGCCTCCCTGGCGTGGCTGCAGCCCCATCTCTCGCCCAGAAACTCCATGAGGAAAAGACATCGAGGGCAAGATGAGTCCAAAAAGTCAGCGGAGGAGGGAGGCGCACGGCGAGGGCGCCCCCAAGCCTGGGGGGCAGACGGAGGCCTGGCTGGGCCACAGCAGCGTCCCCTGGGGAGCTTCCTTCGAGTTAAACAGCTGCGATTCTGAACGCTAATAACACTGACAACAGGGATGGGCGTTCTGGAAGGCCTGGCGTGAGCCCGATGGCCCCGTGAGGGCAGGCGGCTGAGTCTACCTAGATTTGCTACCCGCCTCTCGCCCCAACTAGCTCTACTACTTGGCTACGTCGTGTCCTCAGCTCCCCTCCCACAGGGCACCTCGGCCCTTCTCTCTCCCGCGGGGGTGGCACGAGGCCCAGGAGACAGCTGTGTCCAGAAGCCGGAGGCCCGGGCAGCCCCCCAACAGCAGGGAGTTGACTCTGTGCCCCAACCTGGCTTCCGGGCACCCCATCTGACCTGGAGGGCGCAGGACTCCATGCCCACCCATCCTGGCTCTAGGACTCTCACTCAGCTGCTTCTCCCTTCTTTCTTGTCTCTGTCTGGTTTTATTTTTGTCTGAAATTCATAGTGTGTATGAATTAAGGCTGACAGAACCCTCAGGTCTTGCGAACAAGGTCCCAGTGACTTTCCGTGGGTGTGAAGACGGGTCCCTTGGGGTCAGTTGTGCCCCGGGGGGTGCTGGAGGGCAGAGTGCATGGCCGCCGCTGAGGGCTTGGTCCAGGGCCCGGCCAGCAGCGGGGCGGGGCTGGTGGTCGTCATGGTGACCTGGAGCATCTGCTCGCCCTGTATCAGTCTCAGGAGGGCCCTCAGGCGGTCCAGGGACGACTGGGTGCCCCTCTGCTGGGCCAGCAGGCTCGTCTTAAGCTCCAGGCATTTCTGTCAGGGGGGAGGGTGTCAGAGAGAAGGGTCTCAGAATTCAGTGACACAAGCCACCTGGGGCAGCCACCCCTCAGCGCTTTCTCGGAAAGCCCCTCCCTTCCACCGCAGAGGCTGAAAGAAGCCAGGAAGAGGGCCTCACGCACACCAGGCAGAAGCGAAAAATGGAATTAAACGGCAGCCAGGCCCACAGGAGTCTTGTTTTAGACATTCAGGGCTGGAAATGATGTACCTGTGCAGGAGTGTGGGAACGTTCTGCCTCGTGGTTGTGAGGCTGCCTAGCTGACCACATCTACCTCTGCTGCTGGAGGAAGCTCCGAGCCTGTTTCGGCTCAAGTGCAGCCCTGTAGAAGACCTTCAGGCCGCTGGCCAGTTTTCTGCTCTTCCTCTTGCCTGCTGTATTCATGGGTTTTTCTAGGCTTTTATATATCATAGCGACACAGTGAAGTGGTTAAGGACAGACGCCTCGAGTTAGAGTTTTAATTATTTGCTGCCCGGGCAAATAAACTCCTTGAGTCTGAGTCCCAAACTCTAAGAATAATCACAGAGCCTCTTCATAGAGTTATGGACAGGATTAAATGGAATACTACATTTAAAGAGTTTTACCAGTTGCTGTTACCAACATCACCACCACCATCAGCACCACCACCATCATCACCACCACCACCTCCATCACCTCCATCACCTCCATCACCACCACCACCACCACTTCCATCACCACCACCACCTCCATCACCTCCACCACCACCACCTCCATCATCATCGCCATCATCACCACCACCTCCATCATCACCACCACCACCTCCATCATCATCGCCATCATCACCACCACCTCCATCATCACCACCACCACCTCCATCACCTCCATCACCACCACCACCACCACCACCACCACCACTTCCATCACCACCACCACCTCCATCACCTCCATCACCACCACCACCACCACCACCACCACCTCCATCACCTCCATCACCACCACCACCACCACCACCACCACCACCATCACTTCCACCACCACCACCACCTCCATCATCATCGCCATCATCACCACCACCATTATCGTCACCTTGTTTATCACCACTCTACAGAGAAGAAATCACTGTGTTCACTTTACACAAGAAGAAACTGAGGTTCAGAGATGGTCAGGGCCCTGCTGAGGGCACAGAGCTGAGAAGGAACAGAGCCAGAGGCTCAGCTGCTCGACAACTATTTGTGGAATGAGTCACACAGCTGCCTTCTCCACCTGCTGACTCGCTAAGTGATGGCGGTGAGTCTGTCTTCTCCTGGGCCCTCAGTAAGCAGACAGCGACGCTTTGGCTCTACACCCTGTGGCTCTAAGGGCAGACGCCACACCCCCGCCCCGCGCACCTTCACTGCCGAGGCCAGGAGCCGGTCCCGCTCCTCCAGCTGCCGGCGCTCGCTCTGTAGCTCGCTGCCCCTCTGCAGCAGCTTCCGCTTCTCCTCTTCTTTGACTGTGAAAGAGAAGACCAGGCCCCACAGGGAACTGCAGGCAAGCAGGGGCTGGGCCGTGGCTGAGCAGGAGAGGTAGAAAGAATCCTAGGCCCGTGCCTATAGGTCATCCTGGCCACACCCTCCTGCAGGGGCCAGTGGCTCTCGCTGGATGCACGGGGACTGGAATTCCATCCCCGCAGTAACTGCCCTGCACACAGGACTAGTCCCAGGGGTCTTTGGCCCAGAACAGCCTCTGCCGGGCCCAAAGTGAGTCCAGCGGTCTAGGGGCGGGGTTGGACAAAAGGGAGTCGGTGCCCTTTCCCAGCTCCCGAGGGTGTCTTTCTTACCTGTCTTGTGGGTGACGTAGGAGTGCACAATAGCCAGCATCCCGGTCCAGGGCACACCTTCGTCTTTCTTTAAGGCCTGGAGGGCAGAAGGGGAACTGAGCCAGCGGACAGCCCGGGGGGTGGGGTGGGGGGGCCCACCACGCCCTGGCTGTGTAACCCGGGCTGGCGGGAGGGGCCGGGGTGGGGGAAGAGCTCTCTGGGCTGTCATAGGCCACCCTCTCCCTAGGTCCCCACAAAACCCAGAGTGACAGGCAATTACGAGAGTTATGTTTGATTTTTGTTTTTTCTTTTTTTTTTTTTGCGGTATGCCAGTCTCTCACTGCTGTGGCCTCTCCCGCCGCGGAGCACAGGCTCCGGATGCGCAGGCTCAGCGGCCATGGCTCACGGGCCCAGCCGCTCCGTGGCATGTGGGATCTTCCCGGACCGGGGCACGAACCCGCGTCCCCTGCATCGGCAGGCGGACTCTCAACCACTGCGCCACCAGGGAAGCCCCGAGAGTTATGTTTTTTGAAAAAAAGATGACTCCCCAATGATTTTACAAGTAATACATTCTGTAGAAAAGCCTACTTTTAAAAACGCTGATAACTTCCCCACCACGCGGCCAAACGCAGGTATTTTCTCCCAGGTTTTCGTTATTCCGCACATCAGACAGCTGATGATCAAACTATACGGCAGCTATAAAACCTGTTTTTTATTTTTATTTATTTTTTTTTGCCACACCACACAGCACGTGGGATCTTTCCCAACGAGGGATCGAACCCGCGCTCCCCCCTGCAGTGGAAGCGTGAAATCTTAACCACTGGACCACCAGGGAAGTCCTATTTTTATTTTTTTAAAACGTAATCCCACATAGTGAACAAATCCCAAAGAACCGCAAAATCCTTGCAAAAAATCATTTTCAGTGACCACATCTCACTGAGTAAAGCGCTGGAATCTACTCCACCAACTCCGGCGGGGAAGCCAGGCTGTTCCCTTCTTTTCCCTTTTATAAAGAAAGGCTGAGGAGCTTCTTTTTGCACAGAACTTTACCTGTATAGAACTATTTCCTTAGACTCTATTCCCCAAAGCAAGACGCCGGGTTTAAAAAGTGTACACGTCTTTAAAGCAACATGTAAGAGTGCCTGCTTCACCGCACCATCA
The DNA here is from genome assembly GCF_963924675.1 of Phocoena phocoena. NCBI lineage: Eukaryota > Metazoa > Chordata > Mammalia > Artiodactyla > Phocoenidae > Phocoena > Phocoena phocoena. The sequence continues at coordinate 4,727,035 of NC_089229.1, read as the reverse complement.
CCAGAAGGGAGTGCTGTCGTTTTTGCTAATTTGATAGCTTTTCATTTGCATGTTGTCATCAGTGAGATCAAACGTGCTAACTGGCAATGTCTTTTGTGGTTTGTGTTGTTAGTTCGGTTCTTCCCTGGGAGATCTGGAGTCGCCAAGTCAGACAGCTGCAGAGGGAACCTCTGCTCACTTGACACCCGTGGTCCTCAACCGGCAGTGTCTGAGATGGCCGTGATGGGGGCTGCTGTTGGCATCTAGCGGGTGGAGGCCAGGGACACTGCTGAACACCCTGCAGTGCACAGAACGGCCCCCAAAATGGATTATCCTGGGCCAAACGTCAATTGTGCCCAAGTTGCAAAAGCCTGCTCTCCACCCAGCTCCTTTCCTCAGCCCTCCACGGCCCTCCCCGTCTCTGCTCACAGGGGGGACGACCCAGGAAGCTGGGACGGTCTGAGTGGCCTCAGACACTGTGCCGGGTGAAGGAGGGCCCTGCGGTTCCGGGAGATGGTGAGGGTGAGGGTGCAGCCGCTCCCCAGGAGCACGGCCTCCTGTACCTTCTGCTGGCACTTGGGGCATACCCACACGCCCTTGGGTGCTGTCTTGAGGGGCGGGTCCAGGCAGCTGAGGTGGTAGGCCCCTGGGCAGGTACCGCAGGGCTGCAGGTTGGCCCCTCGCTTGCAGGCGGTACAGTGCTCATCGTGGGTGATCTCGTTCTGGAAGAGACGGGAGGGTGGGAGGCGGGTCAGCCGGGCTGGGAGTTGGGGGGGTGGGGTGCAGGACCTGCCTGGGGCCCAGCTCTTCCGCCAGGTTCTCAGCAGCTCGGGAGGGGAGGAGAAGGGGTGATGACCAAGGGGACACAGGCCTGGAAACCAGCAGCATCCGGGTCTCCTGCTTCAAAGCCAGCACCCCTGCAGGTGTGTGGGCTCCGCGCAGCAGGCCTCGGGCTCAAGGCACCTGCTGTCCCCACGCCCGGGCCGGCCTACAGCTACAGGGAGGCTGCAGACAAAGCCTGCCCGCCACGGCTCCGATCTGCGACACTGCAGGGTTATGGCTGCAAACAACGCGGCCTGAAGGGAGTTTCATCACGTGGTGCTTTTCAGTGGTTTGACCGTTACAGGCGTGTAGGGACTGGAAATGTCTTTTACAATTAGATGTGAAACTTAGTAAAGAAAGACACTGAAAATAAACTCTGAAGCCGCGCCCACAAATGAGGTCATGACCAGCCAGCATCCTGGGAAGCAGGGACATGGTGCATGCGTGGTGGGTTGGGGTCTCACACGATCATTGAAATGTGGGCGTGTGGGGTGAGACCCTGAGACCCAAGTCCAGTCCCTTATGAGGTAGGGAATGAGGACCAGAGAGGACCAGCTCTGCCCAGGGTCACACAGCAAGGCCAGACAGAACACACTGGCACCCAGCATCAGCTGCTTCCACTCAGGCCTTCGTGGCTCCTGGTGTCCCTGCGTCTGGAGGGCTCCTGCTTGAACCTGCGGGCTGAGCCCTGTGATGACGTCCAACTCTGCCGGGCAGGCTGAAAAGTGGACTGGTGTTGTACAAAGCCCTCGGCACCGAGGACGGAGCCCGAGGCCCTCAGCTCCACTCCAGGGCAGCAGGACGCTGGGGTCCCGCGCCCCTTGCCAGGAGTGACCCTACCTGAACTGTATGGAAAGCATGCCCGCCACCCCCCCAACCAGGCGTGAAGACCAGGGGACACGTACCTTCCAGCAGGGGTCCTCATTGGCTAGCACAGGGAAGAAGGGTGGAGAGCATGTTAGAGGGCACGGGAAGGGCACCAGTCAGGACTGGCGTCCATGAGGCCCAGTGTGAAAGAAGCCTGATGGGAGTATCACAGGCCCCAGTGACTCCTGGGTCCTCCCCCAGGGCCTGATGGGAGTGTCACAGGCCCCAGTGACTCCTGGGTCCTCCCCCAGGGCCTGATGGGAGTGTCACAGGCCCCAGTGACTCCTGGGTCCTCCCCCAGGGCCTGATGGGAGTGTCACAGGCCCCAGTGACACCTGGGTCCTCACCCAGGGCCTGATGGGAGTGTCACAGGCCCCAGTGACTCTTGGGTCAGCCTGATGGGAGTATCACAGGCCCCAGTGACACCTGGGTCCTCACCCAGGGCCTCATGGGAGTGTCACAGGCCCCAGTGACTCCTGGGTCCTCCCCCAGGGCCTGATGGGAGTGTCACAGGCCTTAGTGACACCTGAGTTCTCACCCACGGCCTGATGGGAGTGTCACAGGCCCCAGTGACTCCTGGGTCCTCACCCAGGGCCCGATGGGAGAGTATCACAGGCCCCAGTGACACCTGGGTTCTCATCCAGGGCACCATGGAAGTAAAGATCTCTGCCCCGGTCATGGCCAGGACCCACCCGGAGATAGGTTCATCGTGGCCCCTGAGCTCCCTGAGGCACATGGCAGCAGTGAGCTGTCCTGCGGAGGAAACGCTGCTCCAGGGATCCCTCAGAGTGACTTACTGTCAACTCGTCTTCATTCTAGTGAGTGATGCCAAACCACATATTTTAATGATCACAAAAACTAGTTTTCTTTTTCATTTCTGGAAATCATACCATCCAGTGGCAAAAACAGTTCCTGCGTGTACACAGCACTCGACAGTTTACAAAGTGCTGTCATGTTCACCCCTCCTGTCACTGTCCCAGCTGAGAGGCCGGGACTATTATGGGCCCGTTTCATATAGATCAGCAAACCAAGGCCCAGGGAGGTAACGTGGTACGTGAGGACAAGCGTGGCCACGGCGCAGAGGGCCTGGTGAGCTGTGATGCGCTATCCACCGGTCAGCAGCTATGTGGCTGCTGCTGTGGACAGGGCAGGCTGGGTAGCCGGGTCGCTGCCAGTGGAGGGAGGTATGGCCCAGCCCAGCACACAGCTGCCCTGCGGGAGAAGCGCTTACCTCTTGCTGTGAGGAACAGGGGGGTGTTGAGATAGTTGGACGCCAGCCGCTTCCTCTGCAGGGGACAGAAAACCAAACCAAACCACCAGATCGTGGGGAGCCCTCCTTGGCGACACTGACCCCGCCCAGGGCTCACCCAGGACAGGCTCCCCATCCTGGGCTCCGGACTCCAGCCGGACACCCACGGCCAGAGGCAGAAACGGGTACAGACACAGGGGTGTGGGGAGGGGGAGAGACAGGTCGGCCAGGGCAAAAGCCAGCAAAGGCTCTGCCCAACGGGTCCGTCCCTGCTCCCCGCGGGCACGTCTGCCTCATTCAGGAATGGCGGTTAGGGCTTTCCGACTGGGGCAAATCAGTAACCAAGTTGACACGTGGCTGTCCCTCTGTGTTCCTCCTGTATCTTCCTTCTCAGCTGGTTCTGGGGTCAGGTGGGGAAATGAGGTGTATTACGGACTGGCTCGCTAAACCCCACTTCTCGGCATGAGTTCCAGGAACCCTGACAACAAAGAGTGGCCCCCGGCGCCCAAAACATCATGGGTAGATGGAAGCTCCTGGTGTATTCCAGAAGGTGGCTTTAGTCCTGGGCTTTAGCAACCACAGGCCACGCGGGTTCAGACTTTGGTGGTTCGACATGGCTTTGGCTGTGGCAAGAAGATGGTTCTAGACTTGGGTGATGGGCTGTAAACCCATCTCTCTCAACGTGATTGGGCCGTGTTCAGGGCCAAGGGAGGGACCCACGGAAGGGCTGCTCCTGGGCTACGTATGTGTCCAGGGCTCAAGGTCACAGGGCTTTGCGTCGGTTCTTGATTCGCTAATCAGGTCATCTCTGACTGTGGCCACAGGCTTCGGAGAAGAGGTCACGGCCATGCCCACAGAGCAGGGGATGCTTCCATCAGTGAGCACAGAGGACACACCGTCTCCTTGGGTGGAGATGCGGAAACGGCTCTGTGACTCTCACAAATGGGGCCCAGCGCTTGGGGCCCTGTCTCAGGACATGGCTTGCTCAGAAAATTGGGGAGGAAGTGAGCGGGTATAAACACGTGTGTTCTCCGAGCAGGAGTCGGGGGACAGTACAAGCAAGGACAGGAAGGCGGGCCGGGGAGCCAGGCAACGCAGACACAGGTGGGCTCTCCCCCCAGGGCCACCCACGGGAGCCTCCCTCCCAGTGAGGGCCAGTTTGTGAGCCACAGATTTGGGACCACTGGCCCAGGCTGACGAACACCCCCGGGGAAGTGACCACGGCATTTCGGTGACCCTCCTCTGGGCCCTGCAGTCTTGCTGGCCTCTGGAATGTGCCAGGCCCTGGCCTCTGCAGACATGGCTCCACGTCAGGGGGCTGCCCGACTTCGGGGCCTTCAGGCAACGGCTTCCTTCCTAGGGGAAGATTCCAGGGAGTTTTCCCCGGGAAAGCCCAGAGCGTCTGGGAAAGGCTGCTGGCAGCCTCTGCAGAGCCGGCTTCTGGGAGATGACATCTGGATTTTAGCCTAGAATTGTGGACTTTAATTTGCAAAGGCAAGAAGATCTCATTCTGGATTCAGTGCCTCCCTGGGAATGTGCTGATGGGAGGGGGCCAAGGCGCTCCCTGGAAGGCATCCTTAAGTCCTGACGCCGCATCACTGCCTGGTGTTTAGTTCCTCTCATCATCTCCTTACGGGCCGCAGGGGGCCCCCGGGCGGGCAGTCTGGACGGGATTTGGATCGGGAGGGAATTCTCTGCCTTGGAGTTCACTTTAATGCCCTATTTTACTAGTTTCGGCTACCCGGGGAAAGTGCACGCTGCCCACCATGAGGAAGCAGTCTTGGAGCCGGGGTACCGCCGTGTGAAGGGGAGCTGGGCTCAGTGCGTCGGGAGGAGGGGAAGCCGGGCATGCCAGGCCACGTCTCTTGTTCCTGGCCTCGCGCCTCCACGTGGAGGGAAGTCAGCTGGAGTCACGGCGGTGCGGCCACTCCCTTCCCTCCTCCCCGGGGGAGACAAGGAACCACCCTCACTCAGCCCAGCCCCTTCCGGGCCTTTCTCTCTGTGGCCTCACATTCTCGGCTCTCCAAGTCATGAGCTCTACCGAGCCGGCCGGGCTCCAAAGTTGGGCCTGAGTGGTCCCGGGAGGCCCAGGCGGCCAGCACTGCCTGCGACCAGACCTCATGCCGGATAATCTGCAACCGGCATCCCCACCACACCCCCCAGGGCAGCCTAGGTGAGGTGCCCCACTGACACCCGATCCTCTGCATCTGTCTCTCAATTGCCTCTGAGCCCAGGAGGTAAAGAAAGAATTATTGATGGCACTCCCTGAACTCTAATCCCTGGAGGGGCAGGTGAGGGAGGCCAGCCCAGGGGAGCCTCCCCATTCCCTGGTGTGGAGGCGGCGGGTCCCTCACCTCGGTCTCCAGGAGGCCGCTGTAGGCGGGGTTCGCTGTGCTTCTTCTCTTCCGCTCCTGGCGCTTGCTCTGGATTTCTGGAAAGGCACAGACGCAGCAGTTACTGGCATCTTCCTGCCCCAGGACCCTGGATGCCTCCTCTGCAAACCCCGGGCGCCACCATCCCTTCCTGCCCTGCAGCCTCTCTGCCCAGCATCCGCGCCCCAGAGTGGCCCCGGGCGGGTGGGTGCCCCTGGAATCGCTCACTCTGAGGCAGGACAGACCTGCTGGCCCCAGGCTGAAGGACTGACTGGTGGGAGGGTGGGAGGTACCCAGAATCCAGGCACCTGCTCTCAGCAAGGCCCCGTGTGCCATCCTCCAGCCCGGGGATGTCTCTCATGGGACCCTGGGGACAGCAGATGCCCACTGGTCAGACACTGGCCTGGCTGAGCTGCAGGGTGGGACTCCGGGCTCCTGGGAAGGGCAGGGGCAGCCTGTTTGGCAGCCTGACCCCCAGGACGCCAGGCACGAGTCCTCCTGATGGGGGCCGGCGTGGTGGGCCTCATGCAGCTCGAGAACTGGGTTTTCTCTCCCTCTTCTCATTTTCATTTTCTTCCTTTGCTTTGACTGCCAGGTGGGCCCCGTCTCTCTGTGTGTAGCTGTTTTGACATTATTTCCGAATCTCTGTCTCTCGGACCTGATTTATTCTTTGAAACTGTTTCAATATTATTTGTGTGTTTCCTGTAAGGCACCTCAGACCCTCTTTGGGAAAAAACAGGGTCCAGATAAATAAGTATTTAGGGTATCATGGGTGAGAGGGAGGAGAGTTTTCACAATGAGGATGATTTATAAAAATAATAACATGCCCAAATGTATTCGCAGAGTGTTTTTATCTCAGTTGCCACGACACCCCTGAGAAGTCTGAAGATGTGGTTTTCCTCACGTTGTAGATGAAGAGACTGAGGTTCAGAGTGGGGAAGGAGCCTGCCCGAGGTCACCTAGCTGTAAGCAGCACGGCCAGGACTTGAACACGGGACTACGGACGTGGATGTGCAGGCCAGTCCCACTGCCCCAGGCTGCCTCCGTGACCCCAAAGGCAGAGCACAAACAGCTCTCAAAGGCTGCCAAGCACAGCTGGATTCCTTACACTCAAGTTCAAGCAGGAGTATTCAGACCTTCAGATGGAAAGCTCAGAGAACCCCTTCCAGCCCCGCACAGCAGAAGGAAGGGGGCCGCAAGCAGGGGCTGCTCAGATGAGACTTGCCCACTGGGGCCAGGTCAGTGGAGCCTGGGGGGCTGGGGGGCTGGGCCACACCCCTGTCCCTCTCCGCCCAGATCTACACCCCAGCTGCCGCCAGAGAGTGAGTCAGACCCAGGGAATGCAGATGGAGGTGGCCGTGGAAAGGCCTGGCCCCACCTCCTGGGCACGTTTGACTCAGTTGTGCACAGGAGGCCCGGGCGAGCTGTGTGGGCTCCCCAGGTCCCTTCCCTTCCCCAGGCTTCAGTTACTCACCTGCTGTGATGGAGAGAACCTCCACCGGAGATTAAAGCCTGTAAGTGCCTCGGGCACTGGGGGATTCAGTTCATTCCCTTCCTATCCTCGATTTTAAGGAGGAAAAGCAAGTGAATTTTCCTTCCCAAATCCAGATTTACTTAGGGTGTAGAGATGTTTTCACTTTATAAAATATCTTTAGCGGTGAGGTCAGAATCGTGGAGAACACCCTGAGCTGGGAGTCAGGAGACCTGGATTCCAGCCTGGGCCTGATACTGACTGGCTGTGGGACCTCGAGCAAGAGAATCAACTTCTCTGGCCTCAGCTTCCCCACAAGTGCAACCAGAAGGTTGGTTTCCGTGCTTTCCAGGCCCTTAGATTCTATGACGATGCACAGAGCTCGTTTGTGGTTGATCCCATCGGTAAAGTCAAACAGCACCTGCAGTGTTACACTGACCAGTCTGCTCAAAATACTGTTCTGATTTCCACCGATGGGTGTGGGGGCAGACAGGACCCATGGACCAGTTCTACAGCAGGGGAGGTGGTGCTGGGCACTCCTCTTGGTTCTTTACAACAATCCCAGGAGGAAGGGTGGGTTATTATCCCATTACACAGACAGAGAAACTGAGGCCCAGAGGAGCTGGGGGACTTGCCCAAGTCTGAGTAGTTAGTAACGGCCGAGCTGGGCACCTTGCTCTTACCACTTCACTGTGCTGCCTCCAACTTGGGGGCAGGGAATGCCCAAGGCCCCTTCGATAGACACAGTGGGTTTCGTGCGCAGTCACAAGCTGGGAGAGCGGGCAGGCGCCCTGGTCTTCGTGATGACCACCTGGCACTTGGCACCAACCGTGCAGAAGGTGGGTCACACCCGGGCGCTGCCATCTGACCGGGAATCCGAGACCCACTGCTTCTGTCTGATGCCAATTCAGCAACCCCCCGCCCCATCCCGCGGGCCAGGCCCAGCTCCGCCACAAGGGTCCTCACCTTCCAGATGCTCCGTCGTCACCAGGCCCAGCGCTACCATGAAGGCGATTTTCTGAGGGAAGGAAACAGAGAAGGGTTAACGCGGCTTTTCTGTTTTGGGTTTCCTTAGTTCTCACTTCATGCTCTTTCTCCGTCCCGGGACCCCACCCAGGACCCCATATGACGTCAGTCATCCTGTCTCCTCAGCTCCTCTGGGCTGTGACGGTTTCTCAGACTGCCTTCTTTTGGATGACCTTGGCCGTCTGAGGAGGACTGACCAGGAATTTTGTAGGCAGACCCTCGTCTGGGATTTGCCTGGTGTCTTTCTCAGGATTAGCCTGGGGTCCTGGGTTTTGCAGGGAGACCACAGAGGTGAAGGGCCCTCATCCCATCCCCTCGGCACGCTGCACGCGCCGTCAACATGGCCAGTCACTGTGATGTTGACCTTGGTCACCTGGCTGAGGTGTGGCTGTCAGGCGTCTGCTCTGCAAAGTTCCTCTTTACCCCACCTGCCGTCCACACTGTCACCTTTGGGAGGGGAGGTCACTACGCACGGCCCACATCTAGGGAGGTGGGGATTAGGTCCCACTGGTGCTTTTTTTTTTTTTGGCCATATAGACCATTAAAAAATTGTACGTAGTAGAATTTATCAGTACTTTCTTTTGCAGTGTCTGGATTTTTGCATCTTAGCTAGAGACTCTGAGTTTAGAAAGCAAGTTGCTTATGTTTTATCTTAGGACCTAGAGTTTCACTTTTTCCATTTAAAGTTTTGATCTACTTGGCATTCATCCTGTTGTATACGGTACATATGGATTCATTTTATTCCAATACCATTGATTGAAAATTCCATCTCTCCGCTTTTCACTGATTTGAGTGAATCATACACTAGATTATCTCACACACACACACACACACACACACACACACACACACACACACACGGCCCTCTATTCCGTTCCTTAAATCTTCCCGTCTATTCACGAGCTACCACCTCACTTTTAGTTCTCAAGGCTTTACAGTAATCTGACAGCATTAGAATCCCGTCCCTGTTTTTTCCCGTTCTGAGCTTCCTCGGCTCTTCTTGTTTATTTTTTCATGTGAAATTTAGAAAGCATCTTCGGTAGTTCTGAGAACGAGGGAATCAGTTGGTATATTTCCTGGGATGACGCGAAAATTATAAATTAACTTAGGACATGATGACAACCTAGTAATATTACATTTTCCTCTCCAAAACCACAAGGTGCTTCTGTTCTTTGTCTTCAGGAGTTTCAAACTTTTCCTCCAACAGATATCGATTATCGTGTTTATTCCTTGGCATTTCATCCTTCTGTTGCAATCGCAAAGGCAGTTCTCTAGAAAGCTTCTAACAGGTTGCCGTGTGTTTCTCTAAAGACTACTGACGTTTGTAAGTTACCACACCCGCTGCCACGCTGAATTCTCTCATTGTCTGCAGCGGTTTTTCCAGTGAGAGTCTCCTGGGTTTTCTACAGCATCTCAAAGAGCGACTGTTTACTCCTTCTTTCCAGGTACTTCAATGCTGTTGAAAATAGTTTGCCTCAATTTGTCACCTTTAAATCATATTCTTCGATCCACGGACAGTTCCAACTCTACAAACGCGACAATCTGAGAGCTTATTCCTCCTCTCTCCCTTCTCTCCCTCGCTCTCTGTTCGCTTAGGTGAATCTTACACATTAATATTTATGTGTCATCTCGTACATGTAATATTTACATTCTGTGCCCGCACCCTTATCCTGTTTGTTTTACTCCATAGTTAAATACGCACGACGACGCTCAACCAGCGTTGGTGCCAAGCTTTCCCAAGCGTCTCGTGGTCGATGGGGGTTGAGTTTCTAGTAGCTTCTCACGAATGGCTCATGGGAACAACATTTCCTGAGTTCTTGGCAGATTTAAAACCTTTAGTCTGTGGCCTTTCAACGTGAAGGACATCTTGGCTGCACCTAAGAGCCTTGGGTCCCCTTCTCTCTTCCCGCTCTCCTGTGTTCTGGACTGAACGTTGCCGTGGAAAAGTTAGAAGCTGGCCCAGTTGTTCTCCCTCTAAAGCGACTTGATTGCTTTTGCCTGGATGCCTACAGATCCTCTCGTTTCCATTAAAAGTCAGTGACTGGGCTTCCCTGGTGGCACGGTGGTTGAGAGTCCGCCTGCCGATGCAGGGGACACGGGTTCGTGCCCCGGTCCGGGAGGATCCCGCATGCCGCGGAGCGGCTGGGCCCGTGAGCCATGGCCGCTGAGCCTGCGCGTCCGGAGCCTGTGCTCCGCAGCGGGAGAGGCCACAACAGTGAGAGGCCCGCGTACCGCAAAAAAAAAAAAAAAAGTCAATGACTTTACTGGGCTGTGACCCAATGTTAACCCAGCACACACGTCAACTTCCCCTGGAACCTAGTGTGTCCTTGCAGTATAGAAATTAAAGTCTCCTTTGATTTCAATAAATTTTCTTGAATTACTTTTTAATTAAAAAAAATTTTTATTATTATTATTATTTTTTGGGCTGCTTTGGGTCTTGGTTGCTGCACGCGGGCTTTCTCTAGTTGTGGCGAGCGGGGGCTACTCTTCTTGCAGTGCACGGGCTTCTCATCGCGGTGGCTTCTCTTGTTGCAGAGCACGGACTCTAGGCGTGTGGGCTTCAGTAGCTGTGGCAGGTGGGCTCAGTAGTTGTGGCGCATGGGCTTAGTTGCTCCGCGGCATGTGGGATCTTCCCGGACCAGGGCTCAAACCCACGTCCCCTGCGTTGGCAGGCGGACTCTCAACCACTGCACCACCGAGGAAGCCCCTTGAACTGTCTTTAAAAACAGTGAAGCATCACCACACCGTGAAATCTCAGGCCCATCAGATTCAGTCCTGTAAGACGTGTGCTCACGTCAACACAAGACTACTAAAGATGCCTGAGGTGGCCGCAGACCTGCTCAAACAGGGGTTCTGAGGTCCAGCAAGTCTTCAGCCAGTCGATGCCAGCACAGGCTGCAGTTTGGTGCCACCTGGTTTCAGTGTCACTTCTAGGGTCCTGTGGCTGAATGGACAGTGGCCTCTAGGAATCTGCCAGTCCTGGCACCCCCTTCACTGGCCTGAACTGGGAAGGCTGGGCTGGGCCAATACTAGCGGAGCCCATGCTCTGCCTCCTGGTTCCCCACTCGGCCTTCCCTTCCCTCCAGCCCTTCCTCCGCAGAAGACAACTTCAGCCCACCATCGCCGACATAACAGGAGCAAACTGCCTACCACGTTATAGCCCAATTCATATCGCAGGGAACCGTGGGAAAGTTTTACTGTCGCTCTTCTGCCCCGTCATCCCGGTTTTCTTCTTTAAAGCCTCCAATTATCCACCTGTTGTATCTTCTTTGCTTGTCTTCTCTAGGTACCACTTCCTAATATTTAAAAATCCATTCTTCCTCTTTTGTATACTTCTCTCGCTCCTGCCTGCTAGGTCTTCCTCTGTCTCCTGCTGTGACTATGGTGCCCTGTGCTCCCCCAGTTATGTAGTTATGTGATGGTCTTCCTATTTTTTCCTGAAAATTTTCAGCTCACGTTTCCCTCTCTCCAGTACTTCGGCCTAAATGGCCATCTCTTCCCTCAGCCCTTGTCTTTCAGCACTGCAGCTTCCTTCTTAGTAGTGATTACTGTATTGATTTCTTTCTTTTAATTCATAGTAGAATACTGGACTTTGGGGGTAGTGTTTTTTATTTACGGTAAAAATTGCTTCTCTTTCTCACATTTCTCCTTACGGTGGCTTTGTACTGACTTCACTCTTCAACTATGGTGCCTCAGTGGGATTCTGTTTTATCACGCCTCCTTGCTGCCCACCAAGGTCAAGGAGGGTCTGTGGCACCTCCTCTGCTCCTGGAGGCCTTACAGAGGTTCTCTTTCCATATCCCTTTGTGTGGTCCCAGCCCTGTCTACCCTAAGTGCGGCTCACAGACACCGCCTGTCCTTTTGCAATTGAATACAGACTTGTGATCCTCAGCATGGATGAGGCTTTCTGCAACCTGCAGCTCCCTGGCCGTCAGCAAGGCCCCGCCCACACCACTCAGTTCTGCTGCTTCATATATATATGTGAATATATAATTTATACATATATAATTTTATATATAAAATTAAATATATATAATTTTTTATGCTTCTTTGCATCTCTGTGCTATCTCTGTGGTGCCATATTCCAAAGCACTAATTACCTCTGTTCATCCTGTCTAGTAATTTTTTTTTATCTCAATCACCGTGTTTTTCATTAGCAGATGTTCAAATAATTTTTGTAACTGTCTGATGTTTTATTTTCATGATTTTTTGGCTTCATTATTCCTTATTTATTTCAAGGGGATGTTACTCCTTTATTTTTAACTTCTTTTGAGTATCCTAAACATATTTAAAAGTCACTGCTGTGAATACGCCACAAAATTAGCTTCATCTTGAATAAATTCATGTTCCAAAAGTTGAGTTTACTGACTGTCCTTCTTAGCATTAGATCGCATCATGCGTTTTACAATTCTGTCTGCAGACTCACCTTGGGCACTGCTTCTTTTCTTCTCTGTTTTATGTTTCATTTTCTCTCCCTACTGCTTACCCTCGCCTTATAGCAAGTTTGCAGTCACCCTGGCCTTGCCCAGCCCAGGGGTGGCCCCAGGCACAGGCTGGCTCCTGGACTAGCAGGGAAGCCTGGTTCTGCTCCTCTCTTGCCAGAAGAATTCCGGGGACCCACTGCCCCTTGGGAGCCGCCTGGTCACCCTCATCTGATTCTGAACCTGGGGGCCACGATCCGGAGCATCTGTCGCGCTCACTGCCTGTGTTTCTGGGACACAGTGATGCACAGTCACATCTTTACTACTGGCCCTTCCTGCATGCTGTCTGTTGTTGCTGAGGGTTTGCAGCAGAGAGGTATGGTCCAAGCGAGAACTCAGAGCCATACTAATGGGGACTGTGCTCTGATGGGTTTCAAGAAAGGGGGTGACCAATACAAAATTGAGGAGACCCTGCCATTTTTGATGATGTGGATGAAACTTGAAGGCATTACGCTGAAAGAAATAAGGCAAACAGAGAAACACAAATGCTCTATGATTTCACTTATACATGGAATCTTAAGAAAAATGAACTCTTGGCAACAGAGAACAAATCGGTGGTTGCCAGTGACAGGGGGTGGAGCTTGGGGGAAATGGGTGAAGCTACAGATTTCCAGCTGTATGATAAATAAGTACCGTACAGCACTGGACTGAAGTTAACAACACTGTCTTGTAAATTTGAAAGTTGCTAGGAGAGTAGATTTTAAAAGTCCTCATCACGCAAAAAATAAATAACCATGTGAGGTGATGGATGTGATAACTACAATTACCCTGGTGATCATTTTGCAATATATACATATATCAAATCACTATGTTACACACCTTGAACTTATACCATGTAATATGCCAATTACATCTCAATAAATTCTAAATGGAAGAATTTTTTTAAAAAGAAGACGGGTGACTTGGTTATTTCTGAATTGCAGAAAGATCCTTCTAGCTGCAGGGAAGAACCCATCTAGGGGTTGGGAGCCTGGGCAGGGCCAGGGCAGGAACCGGGGCTGTGGCAGCAGGAATGGCGTGGAAGGAGGGAGCATCTGTGTGCACGGGTCTTGCCCAGAGAGGCGGCCAGGGCTGGCGTGTGGCAGGGCTGGGACAGGGCTGGAACGTGCTAATCTGAGGGTGACCAGCTTGGACAGATGCTGCCCGAGGCCAGAATAATGAGTAGCACAGAAAAGGCCAGGCTCTGTCCTAAAGAAGGCAGAGGACTTGGGACAGGAAGGAGACTATGGGGCCTGGGGCAGGAGCCTGGAGCCCCGGTTCTGTCTGGGTCGACTGGCGGACACGCTGGCCTCTCTCAGCCCGCCTCCTCGTTTGTACAATGAACACTGTAATTCCTGCCCCACCTGCTTCGCAGAGCTGCTGGAAGGATGCGGGAGAAAAGGGGAGGAAGCAGAGTTAGCTATGAAGGCTCACTCGGCAGAGAGGTGGGCTCACTGCGCGGGTCCCTTCGACGTCTTGGGTGGGCACTGTCATCTCATCTCATCTCACAGGCGCCTGTGGGCTCAGAGCTGCTGTGCGTGTGGGGTGTATGGACACTGGGACCTCGACAGCCGCTAACCCAGAAGCCACCGTACAGCTGAGCCTTACAAACAACCGTCAGTGTCTCTTTACCCCAAATCCACGCCCCACCCCAGGACCCCTGAGCCCGTGCCTGGCTCAGCTGGTGAAGTTTCTGGGGCAGCTGCTGCTCTGGCCTCAAGTGCTCCTGACTTAGATCCTTCACGAACAGGTTCAAAGGCCGCCACGAAACCCGCGTCTGTGCAGCACGACTGCTCCCAGCCCTCTTCTGAAAGCAACTTTAATAAGGATTTTTACACCAGGACGTGCTGTAATTGCAAGTTCTATTTAAGTCATTACGCGTATTTACACTAATTATGTAATTAGATGTAATTACACTAATTGTATAAATGCACAATAATTGACTAGGATATACTTTGAAAGGACAAAGAGAATGTACCCAGAAAACCTTCCCGAAAACTAAGGGTACAGCAAATCCCGTGGGAGGACAGAAGGGTGCTCATGGGAGCCCGAGCTGCGAGCTGGCCCCAGGCCTCACCCCGCACACGGTAGGAGCTCATACGTTGCCACCAAATGGAATGGGTTGTCTCTCTTGAGACAAAACTGGGCCTGAGGCCGCAGAGGAGACTGGCTCCATCTCAGCCTCGGTGAGTGGTCGACTCTATGAATTCCCAGCAGGCTTTCTAGACATGTCAAAGGACAATAGCCAAGTCACTCTCCTGCTCAAAGATATTCCATGGCTCCCCACTACCCGAGAAATCAAGTTCCACCTCAGCAGCGTGCATTGGGTCTTCCAGGATTGGGCTCCGATGTCTATCTTTAACCCCCTGTCTAGAAATTCTCAGGTACACGTGCTACCCACGGTCCAAACGGACCAGCTGACTTTCCTGGGAGCGCTGAGTCCTTTCCCCTCTGCCCGGGCAGTGCCCTCCCCCTGCCTCTTGCTCTTTTACTGAAACCCTACCTGTTCCCCTGGTCCCTTCGATTGTGCCCCTCCCCTGCAAGGCCTTCTGCAGTCCTTCCAGATGGAAACACGGCTCTCTCCCTCTCCCTGGATCTCCCACAGCTCAGAATCTGTAACTCTCTGATGACACCTGACAATTTTTTAACCCAAGTTCAAGTCCTAGTGGCCGTGCCTGTGTCTGCCAGTAGGAGTGAGTTTCCCTAGAGCCGGGACGAACTACATCTGCCCCGTCTCAGTGTCCCCACCCTCAGCCCAGAGCCTGGCCTGCAGCAAAGGCTAAGACATGATTGACAAATAAATGAATGGATGAATGACTTCTTTGGATGACAGCACTTTGATAAAAAGAATCAGAAGGAACTGGAGGAGCCCAGAGGGATCTCTTCTGCCTGCTGGGGATGGGTGGTCAGGGAAGGCTGCCTGGAGGAGATGGTTTCTGAAGGGAATCTTGTAAGATAAATCAGTCAATAGGGAGAGAAATGGGGGCTAGGTAGGGGCAGTCACATGGAGAAAGGCCCAGGGGGTGGTGATCTGGGCCCAGGACGGCTGAGGGTACAAGCAGGAACACAAGGATGTCGCTTGCTGTGACCAAAAATCCCACAAAGAGCTGACGTTCAAGGCCTTCAGGGTCCTCCTGTGCCACCTCCAGACATTCAGTGAACACTGGGGTGGAGGGAGGAGCAGGGCTGCTTTAGGGCCACATGTGCCAAGAGCGGCGCTGTCCCCTGGACGGAGGGTCCTGAGGACAGGGGGACGGGTGGGGACAGCGGGGGCTTGGGGTGGTGGGTAACAGCCAGCAGTGCCCAGGCACTGTTCTGGGGCCTCGGCAGACACTGACTCACGAGATCCTCCCAAAAACGCCGCCAGGAAGGCAGACTCATCCGTGCCGTCCTCACAGATGAGGAAACGGACGTGATCTGCTCCCCACCCCCGTGCACCCCGCCACACCTGCGCTGCGATGCAAATCCAGGCAGTCTGGTCTACGGCTGGTGCTAACCACTGCCCCACGCTGCCGCTCAGCCAGCAAATCCCGGACACACAACGGATGAGACCTCGGTTCACTGGGCCAGTGCTGCCTGGAGCTCCCACGGCCCAGGGCGGCTGTGCTCAGGGCTTGTCGGGGTGAGGCCCTTCCCCACTCCCTGGGCAGCCGTGTCCTACAGCGGCCCCCAGACCACAGCCACCCACCTCGGGGTTCTCCTGGCTCGGGGGCCGGTCTTCCTTCTTCTTTTTGGTGGCCTGAGCTCCCTGAGATGGCTCCTCTGTGGGTGGCCGCGACTCCGCCGTGCTCTCGGGCTGCGTCTGCACTTGAGGCTGAATGATGATGACCTGGGGACGGGGCAGAGGGGTGAGGGGGGAACGGGAGGGCCCAGGGAGGGCAGGCCCACAGAGCCCAGGGCCAGGTGTGTCCGCCCCAGACGGGCACGGGGCCTCGAACGGCGGTATCACAGAGGAACGAGGAGGCTTGCACCCACCTCTCCAGTCCACGGGGCGCCTGCACCCTAAGGAGAGTCTGCACGAGAAACGGTCCTGGTTTAGGAACCAGAAGGCCTGGGTCCAATCCTGTGCTACTGTCTCCCGGCTGTGTGGCCTCGGGGAGGTCACTTCACATCTCTGAGCCTCAGCTTCCTTATCAGTAACACCTTCGCAATACCTACGTCCAGGCAGGCTGTGAAGATGCAGGCGCAAGGACACTCGAGGCAGGTTGGCTTCTTTCTCCCCAGTTCACACGCAGGGAAACTGAGGCTGAGAGGGCTCCGACCTGCTCCCTGCCTGAGGTCATCAGGTTAGGTAGCCGAGGGGCTGGGACCCTTCCCGGGTCTGTCTGGCTGCCTGCCCTGCCCGCCCCCCCCGCCCCCAGGCCACTGTTTCCGAGGTGCTCAATCCTGGCCTGGGGGTTCGGGCAGGTGGGAGAAAGGAGGTCCCGTTTTGCTCACTCTGAGGGGCCCTGCCAATCCTGGGGGGATGGAGAGGGGGAGGGGAGTCTAGACCCCCCTCAGCATCAGGCAGCGCAGCCCCGATCCAGCGGTCCTCATGGGGTTCAGGGCTCATTGGTTGGGGTGAGGTGCCTGGAGCTGAGAAGTCTGAGATTGACTTCTGCTGCCCGGCCTCTCCCTAGGCCACAATCGCCTTCACCTGTGAATCATCTAGCTTATTTATTTTTTGGGGCATGGAATTGGGAAAGAATCGTTATCTTTTTCATGGATCTAGGTGAGAGAATTTACCAGGAGCAGCCCTGGGTCTGGCCTCAACCGGGACTGACTCGAACTGTTTTTCCCTCCTAAGAACACCTAGTGACTTGTGAATTTTTTCCTCGGATACTTGCAGCAGACTTTTTGTTTTTCTTTGTTTCTTTTTCGGTGACTTGTGAATTTGAAGCTCTTACACATGAAGAGAAAATGCATCCCATTTTTCTGCTGGCTTAAGGGAAAGGACTTTGTTCCTCTTTGTAACCTAATTTTGAAATCCCAGAATTCTCTGGATGGAAAAAAATGCTCCCTTTTTATATTCGTGGGAAGAAAAGAGTAAGATCCCCCGCAGAAAAAGGGGCAAAGAATACCCTCAGATGAGTCACGTGGAAGGAGACAGGATTCTTGAAAAGTACAGGGAAACCTTCAAGTTCAATACTAACCAAAGGAATTCCGCTTTCAACAACCAGCATCTGTCTGCATCAACTAAAGGAACAAAAAGCATTTAAAAATGACAACACTGGATGCTAGTGAGGTTACAGTGAAACAAACACACTCAACCAACCAACGTCTGCTAAGCAACCCTTCCGGACCAGGTACCATTCTGGGGTGCACGTTTCCTCACTGGAGCTTGCCATCCGACCCTGGCTGGCGATAACTCTCTAGGCTTGGAGAATCCTCGGGGATACTGTCCATAAGTGAGAGAGCTCAAAAACATACCCAGAAATATACTGAGTGCAATAACATACGGCTGCAGGAAAGTGGCTGACACCAGGGCTGGGAAACAGGGGACACGGGCCATAAGCAAGAGAGGGGCAGCCTGGTGGACCCTGAATTGGAAACAAAGAGAGGAAATGGCACCTCCTATGCAGCCCCAAACACCTCACACAATCATCAAGGAGCTCAGACGGGAACAGGAAGAGGATCTGAGTTTTAGTTTTAAATCTTGGCAACAAATCACAGATATTCCGTTCAGGCACCCGGGGTCCAAAAAGTCCTTGACTATCTCCCTCCATTGGCAGAGACTCTTCCAGTGGTCCACTTGGCCACGTTTTGTTAATTAATTATTCCAGCAAGTGAAGCAATTCATCCGTCGACCAATCATTCTGTTCCATTCAGCCACCCAGTCTTTTGTTCACAGTCATTCCCTTGTACCCCCCTTGTTCCCACGCCAATTCATTCATTCATCCACACCCTCATTCACACACCGTTCATTCTACCACTGACTCATTCATTCATTTGTACACGCCCCACCCCCACCCCCCATTTACGCACTGATTCATTCACTTATTGTTCATTCCCACGCTGTTCATTCAGTCCTCTGTTCACACTCCATCCATTCCTTTGGCCACCTAATCGCTCCGCCATCCGGTCATTCATTCTGCCCGGGCCCCCTTCACCTGGCCCCTTGGGGAGCCTGCCCGCGGGCGCCCTCACCTGGTTGTCGGCACTGATGAGGAGGGGCTGGACTTTGACGCTGTCGCTGACCACGGACACGGCGGTGCTGGGGGCCATGGCGGTGGCATTGCTGGGGGCGGTGGAGATGAGGGCGTAGGCCACCCCGGCACTGCTCAGAGGAGAGGTGACGGTGGCAGGCTCGGCGAGGGCACGGGGCTGGCTGCCGGGCGTTGGCACATGGCTCACGGTGCTGTTGGCAGTGGGGAGGGCTGGGCTGGGGTTCTTGATACTGACCACGGTGGCCTTCTGGAAGGTTGGGGGCTGCTTGGGTGGCCGGTCCCGGCCCGGGGTGACGGGGAGGCTGTCTGGAATCAGAGTCTTTGGCCTAACCTGGGGAGGGAGGGACAGTGGCACGGTCGGATAGACACACAGACGGGGTGATGACAGCCATGGCAGATGACAGGGGCACAGACATGACCTGGTCAGGGACTCCCACGTTAGAGGTGAGGGGACGGCAGCGGAGAAACCATGGACCTGCCAAGGCTGCCCGGGTCCTGGGCGTGCACTGACTGGCCCGGGGGCTCTGGTCGCGGGTGTGTGCCTGTGTGCGTGTGTGCGCGCGCGCATATATCGGGGCAGAGGGAGAGGTGGCCCTTGGACTTTTACAGTTGAGGGGTGTACGTGGGAGTGAAAACTCCTAGGAAGACAGCACTGACCTTGAGCAGAAGCCTTTCCTTGGAGCCCCAGTCCTGACCCTCCCTTGCTCAAAAGCCTTCCGTAGCTCCCCACGGCCATTCAGTCACTGACAGGCAAAGCTCAGCTCCATTACTCCATACCCAAGGCCCCCAGAAGGCCTCTGCTGACGTCTCCAGTGCTATGCCTGCTCCCACTTCCCCTTCCAGTGCCGCCAGGCCTGCGGTTCCGGTCTCCCCACTGCCACCTGCCTCCTTTTCTCACCCCCGTGTCCTCATGCTCCAGTATCCTGGGGTGCTCGTCCCCTGAGGCCTGCCTCCACCTTGGACTACCAAGACTTCCTACCCTCGGAGCCCTGCTTCTAGCACCATCTCCTCCAGGAAGCCCTCCCTGACCCCCAGGCAGGCTATGAGCCTCCTCAAGGCTCCCATAGCCCCCGTGAATCCTTCTGACTCAGGCCAATCACTCTGGGTTCAAATCGTCTGGTTCCTTGTCTGTCCCCCGCCGGAATCTGAGCCTCTTGGGGACAGGATCCTGTCTGATTCAGCACAGGTGGGCATTCAGCGAGGCTGCCACAAGGACAAGAGGGCCCAGGGCAGCCGCCCCTCACTGTCCTCGAGCTGGTGGCATCGGCCCAGGCCTGCGGCCCCAGGACAGGCAGGAGCCGTTGTCACCTGTGCAGCCGGCAGCCCCTCGCAGCTCAGCAGCAGGTGCCCCGCAAAGCTGCGTACTGGGCGGTACCCAGCAGGCTTCTGCTCCAGACCAGGCCCGGCTACAAAGGCTTTGTGCCCCGATTCAGTCCTCACGGCCACCAGGGAGGCACTGGCACCACCCTCTCTGCAGACGAGGAGACGCAGCCCAGGTGACTTGACCACAGTGCAGAGCCCAGCGGGGGACCCCGGCTGGAACCCAGGCCCAAGGCCTGGCGTCTGCGCCGTCTCCTGAAATGCACCCTTTTGTCCAGAGCTTCTAACACTTTTTTGACTGTGACCCATATTCAAAGATCTCCATTAGGACTTCCCTGGTGGCGCAGTGGTTAAGAATCTGCCTGCTATGCAGGGGACACGGGTTCGAGCCCTGGACTGGGAAGACCCCACATGCTGCGGAGCAACTAAGCCCATGCACCACAACTACTGAGTCTGTGCTCTAGAGCCCGCGAGCCACAACTACTGAGCCCACATGCCACAACTACTGAGCCTGCATGCCTAGAGCCCGTGCTCTGCAACAAGAGAAGCCACTGCAACAAGAAGCCCGCGCACCGCAATGCAGAGTAGCCCCTGTTCATCACAACTAGAGAAAGCCCGCATGCAGCAACGAAGACCCAATGCAGCCAAAAATAATCAATCAATCAATCAATCAATTTGTATTAAAAAATCTCCATTACATCGTGATCCAGTCCAGAAACAAATTGTTCACAAAAAAATGCTTATGACACGTCTTGGTATTTTCTGCTGTCTTCTAGTCCAGCCTAGTTTATTCCATTAAAAAAAAATCCTGGTCATGACCCACTAAATTGATTTCTCAATTCCTCACTGTGTGAAAAACTGGGTCTGGTCCAAACATCTCCTCTGAAGGGCAGGCAGAGGAGGCAGGAGAGGAAAGGGACTCCCACGACGTCACACCCAGCTCAGGGCTCACCTAAACCTCACTGCTGAGGGGCTGTGGACAGACAGACAGCCAGCCCGGGGCCCACCCGCAGGCTGCTTACCTGAGGTAGCACTGCCGCTCCTTGCCCGGCCAACCTCTGCAAGGAGCTCACCTGAGGACCTGTGACAGGCACTGCAGTGATGGTTCCCAAAGCCTGGAAGACAAGAGGAGGGCGGCACTGAGACAGGACACGGCACCGGGACTCACACGACCCCACCCTGCCGGCACCCGGCGACTCTCCCCAGCCTGGCGGCGCAGGGGTGCCTTGGAGACAGCGAACTCTGCTCTCCTCTCTCTTAATGGTAAGCTTTTTTTTTTTTTTTTTTTTTTTGCGGTACACGGGCCTCTCACTGTTGTGGCCTCTCCCGTAGCGGAGCACAGGCTCCGGACGCGCAGGCTCAGCGGCCACGGCTCACGGGCCCAGCCGCTCCGCGGCATGTGGGATCTTCCCAGACCGGAGCACGAACCCGTGTCCCCTGCATCGGCAGGCGGACTCTCAACCACTGCGCCACCAGGGAAGCCCTAATGGTAAGCTTTTAAATCACGAAAGTAATATATAACACGCAAGACATTTTGGAAACCAGAAAAAGAAAGAGAATGGCATCCCCAGAAAACTATCACTGTCTCACATTAGCTTCCTTTTAAGTACGTTTTCTCTATAGCTGTACATGGAATTCTGTAACCTGTTTGTTTTTTTTTCATATTGATTCCCTGCAAACATTTTTTGTTATTTTATTTGATCTATGAACATACAAACATGCAAAGTGAAAAGGAGGGAGGAAGGGGCAGAAAGAAAATGAAGGAAGGAGAGTCTGAGAGATAGAGAAGGGGGAGAGAGAATAGAGCAGGAAAGACAGAGAAGGGAGAATAAGGAGTTTATTAGATTTATAAAAATCACCTTAAGTTTACAGAGTACACACAGCTCAAATTGCCTATAGTTGTGACCTCAATAATCCTGTCAAATTTCAGGACAGGTTATCTAGTAAACATGATGTATATCTTGACAAAATAAAGGAGGCCACTAATAAGAACCGGTGAAGGTTAATTAAGAAAAAAAATCGTGCTAAACTTGGAGCTTCCTTCCTTCCCAGTTTCCTTGGACTTGTCTTTTCTCATTTCCCCAGAGTGGAATCCACTCTCATTTTACCCAAAGACACAACACCACTCACGCCAAACAGAATGTGATGTGTAACCTGTTTTTCTACTTGTACTTCAGGACACGTGTAAGGTTTCCTGAACTTGTTACAATCTCCATAAATCACTCCTTTAATGGTTATAGAGTCTTTCATTCAGCAGACATCATGCTATTTCCTCAGCCAATCCCATCTTCCTAGGAATTTGGGTTTTATTCCCATCCTTTTCTGATTAATAAACAGTGGTGCAACATACATCTCTATGGATAAAGCCATTTCCACATCACAAAGTATTTCTGTAGCAGAGTCTGGAAACAGGAATCAATGGGTAGGGATTTTATTTATTTATTTATTTATTTAGTTAGTTAGTTAGTTAGTCTGCATTGGGTCTTCGCTGCTGCACGTGGGCTTTTTTCTAGTTGCAGTGAGCGGGGGCTTCTCATTGCGGTGCTTTCTCTTGTTGCAGAGCACGGGCTCTGGGCGTGTGGGCTTCAGTAGTTGCAGCAGGTGGGCTCAGTAGTTTCAGCTCACAGGTTCTAGGGTGCGCAGGCTTCAGTAGTTGTGGCTCACGGGCTCTAGAGCACAGGCTCAGTAGTTGTGGCACACGGGCTTAGCTGCTCTGCGGCATGTGGGATCTTCCCAGACCAGGGATCGAACCTGTGTCCCCTGCATTGGCAGGCGGATTCTTAACCACTGCACCACCACGGAAGTCCATCAATGGGTAGAAATTTTAAAAGGTAGGACTATTTTGGGCCCTTGATATATGTCCCCACTGTGCTAACTCAGGAGGGGCCATGACCAGGGCTCACCCCAACACACCCTCAAATCTCAGCCTCCGAGTCAGGGCTCTTGCCAATGCATGATGGGATGGCCACAGCTGCAGCAGGGTGGATATTCAGGGTGTGGAGATAGGAGATGACACACTCCCAGGGACTCCAGGCCCACACAAATACAGAGGATGTGTTTTGGGGTTCCCGTTTGCCTAAGGTCCCTTTTCTAGGAATCAACACTACCTACAGCTGCTGAAGGGGAGGTTTCACATGGCCACGTTTGTACCCCATGAGCCTGCCTGATGGGGAGCGGCATCTCTCACTTGGGGCCAGCCAAACACCAGTGACCAGAGGGGTTCTCTCTTGAACTCAGAAGCCAAAATTCTTAACAAAGTGTCAGCAAGTCAACCCCAGCAATAATATGAAGGATGATACATCCTGAATAAGTTGAACTCATCCCAGGAATGCAAGGCTGCATCACCATGTGAAAATCAGTCAGAAAATAATGATATGGTTATCTCAATGTATGCAGAGAAAGCAGTGAACGAAATTCAACATCTGTTCATGATAAAAAATTTCAGCAAACTAGGAAGAGAAAGTAACTTCTTAACCTGATAAAAGGCATCTATAAAAAATGAACAGCTACCATCATACTTAATGATGAATGTTTTTCCACTGAGATCAGGAATGAGGCAGGGATGTTCTCTTACAACTCCTGTTGCCATTGGACTAGAAGTCCTAGCCAGTGCAATAAGGCAAGAAAAAGAAATAAAAGGCCTTCAGATTAGGAAGAAGAAATAAAACTGTCTCTGCAGATGGCAGTAGCAACTACGTAGAAAATCTGACGGAATCTACAAAAAAAGGCTGTTAGAACTAATAATTGAGCTTAGCGAGGTTGCAGGATACAACTTCAACATACAAAAAGCAATTGTATTTCTATATACTAGCACGAACATTTAGAAATTTAAAAAAACGTTTACCTGCCATTTGCAACAGCATAAGAAATGAGGAATACTTAGGGATAAATACCACAATAGCTGTATAAGAGCTGTACACTGAAAACTTTCAAACACTGATGAGAGAAATTTTTAAAATACCTGCATAAACTTTAGAGAGACATACCATAACCATGGATCAGAGGCCAGTATTATTAAGATGTAAATGCTCCCCAAATCGACCTATGGCTTCAATACAGCCTTCATCAAAATTCACCCCAAAAAGGGTAGAAAATGACAAGGTCCTTTTTAAATGCATGTGGCAATGCAAAGGACCCAGAATAGCCAAAATAACTTGAAACAAACAAAAAACAACATCAAACAAACAAAGTGAAGGACTTATATTTCCCAACTTTAAGACCTATTATAAAGCTACAGTAATCAAGACAGTGTGGTATAGGTGTTAAGTTATGCAAATAATAGATCAATGGAACTGAATAGAGTCCAAAAATAGACTCAAACATATATGGTCAATTGATTTTTCAGCAAAGGCTGCAAACTCCATTAACATAGTGGAGAAAGGACAACAGTTTCACAAATGGTGTTGGAACAAGTAGATACTCATATATTAAAAACAAACGAGACATAACTAATCCATACGTCTCACATATTTTTAAAAAACCCAAATGGTTTTTTTACATTTAGAGACCTAAATGTTTTTTTACATTTAGAGACCTAAATGTAAAGCCTAAAACTGTAAAATTTCTAGGAGAAAACACAGGAGAAAATCTTTGGGGCTGTGGGTTAGGCACAGTGCCTTGGACACCACACCAAAAGCATAATCCATATAAGGACAAATTAATACACTAGACTTCAAAAAATTAAAAACTCCTGACGCTGGAGAGACAGTGTTAAAAGAATGAAAAAACGAGCCACAGACTGGGAAAAAACATGTGCAAATTACCTATCTGATAAAAGACTTGTATCCAGAATGTATAAAACAACTGTCAAAACCCAGTAACTGGAAAACAAACAACCCAATTAAAAACTGATTTGAATAGAACACATCACTAAAGAAGATATGCTGTTGGCAAATAAGCAAATGAAGAGATACAAAACATCATTCGTTAGAGAAATGCGAATTAAGCCACAGTAAGACACCACTATGCACCCATTCAGACAGCTACAATAAAAGAGGCTGACCAAGTCCAGAGCTGGTGAGGTGCACGTACTACTCTTGGGAAAATAAAGCGGTGCAATCACACTGGAACAGTTTGACAGTTTCGTAGAAAGTGAAATATACATTTACCTGCTATGGACTGACTGTTGATGTCCGTCCCCCCAGAACTTGTATGTTGAAACGCTAATCCCCAGTGCGATGCTTTTGGAGATGGAGCCTTTGCGGGTGATCAGGTCATGAGGGTGGGGTCCTCACGATGGGATTAGTGTCTTCATGAGGACAAACATAAGAGGGCTCGTTTCCCCTCTCTCTCTGCCACGTGAGGACACAGCAAGGAGTCTGCCATGGTTTAAATGTTTGTGTCCCCCTAAAATTCGCTTGTTGGGATCCTAACTCTCAATGTGATGGTGTTAGAAGGCAGGGCCTTTGGGAGGTGCTTAAGCCAGGAGGGGGGAATCCTGATGAAATGAATGGGACTCGTGCCTATAAAAAAGGCTGCAGAGACTCTTTTTTTTTTTAAATGTTGAGCCTTCTTTCAATTTATTTATTTTTGGTTTTGGCTGTGTTGGGTCTTCGTCTCTGTGCGAGGGCTTTCTCTAGTTGTGGCAAGCGGGGGCCACTCTTCAGCGCGGTGCGCGGGCCTCTCACTGTCGTGGCCTCTCTTGTTGCGGAGCACAGGCTCCAGACGCGCAGGCTCAGTAGTTGTGGCCCACGGGCCCAGTTGTTCCGCGGCATGTGCAATCTTCCCAGACCAGGGCTCGAACCCGTGTCCCCCGCATTAGCAGGCAGATTCTCAACCACTGCGCCACCAGGGAAGCCCTGCAGAGACTCTTAGCTCCTTCCCCCAGGCAAGAATACACCAAGAAGTCTGCAGCCGGAAAGAGAGCCCTCACCTGACCATGCTGGCACCCTGATCTCCAACTTCCGGCCTCCACAACTGTGAGCAATAAACTTCTGTTTACAGTAACCACCCAGTCTGTGGTATTTTGTTATAGCAGCCCGAATGGGCAAAGACAGGATCCAACTGCAAATCAGGAAGAGGGTTTGCACCGCAAACCAAATCAGCCAGCACCTTGATCCTGGACCTCCCAGCTTCCAGAACTGTGAGAAATGAATGCCTGTTGTTTAAGCCCCGCCCCACCCCCAGTGGGTGGTATTTTGTTATAGCAGTCCCAACTAAAACATTCTACCCCTAGGCATTACCCAAGAGAAATGAAAGCACACGCCCACACAGAGGCTTGTTCCAGAGCAGTTCACAGCACCTCTACTTGCGATCGCCCCAAATGGAAACAGCCCAGATGGTCATCAACAGGTCCACAGATGAACAAACTGTGGCAAATCCACCCAATGGAATATGACTCAGAAATAAAAAAGGAATACGCAGTTGATACACACAACGTGGATGAATCTCAAAGTAATCTTGCTGAATGGAGCAGGACCAAAAAAAAGGACTTCTTATTGTATGATGGCATTTATGTGAAATTCCAGAAAATGCAAACTCATCTAAAGGGATCAGAGGTTGTGTGGAGATGAGGGGATCGGAGGAAGGGATCAAAGACACAGGGAAATTTTTGAGGGTCAAGGGTGTGTTCACTATCTTGATCCCGGTGATGGTTTCACAGGTGTAGACCTATGTCAAACATCTTGCACGCTTTAAATATGATAACTTACTGTATATATTATTCTAACAAAGCTGCTGAAAATCACCCCCCTACTTCCCCCCTTGTAGCTCTCTGTCCCTGGAATGAGCGTCATCCTTCTCCAAATGACACAGCAGAGCCCCACAACTCACAGAGCTGCTTCTCCAGATTATGATGGGGTGGCTCCTCCCTCCTCTGGAATTTTCCACCTGCCCTAAAGTGGGCGAAGCTCTGAGGCTCCCGTCCTTCCAGCCAGCTGCTTGCCTCTCTGCATGAAGCCAAATTATCCACATTTAACTGGAAAGTCCCTGTGGACATTTGCTGGAACAGAGCTTAAATGCAATGCAGCGAGCACCCAAACAGACGCGGTCACTTTAAGAGGAAGCGTCTCAATCCACAGTGCCGCTTTCAGTCCCTCTCCAGCACCGCTTGGCGAGCCCTGCCCAATGCCCATTTTAAAGGCTCTGCCCGCCTTCTGCAAAGGGATGCGCGTAGAAGGCTGTGCCCTCTCCCTCCCCTGGACCTGCGGTCTCATCGGCATCACAACCCCTGGGCCCCGGCCCAGACCTGGGCAGGTGAGAGGCAGGCACGAAGGGAGCACCATTTGACTGACAAGCTTCCAGATGATTCCATCAACCTGGGGACCACAGGATGAGAAGAAGCTGGCCTGTCCATCCAGCAGGTTCTGTGATGAAAGGCCCACACGGGCACTTCACTCCATCAGTGAGCGGAGCTGTGTGGTCCCCTGGGTGCAGGGGTTCCTGCGCGGGTGACGGGTAGCCAGAAGATTCCAGGGCCCTGGGAACACAGGGCAAATCCATGCCCAACACCTACAGGAGCCAGGGAACAGGCACAAAGCTGCTTTCCCTGGGGACTCCCTTCTGGCTAAGATGCCCAATCAAGCCCTCCAGACGAGGGGTGTGTGCCGTCTGTGTGTTTTTCCAGTCCGTGTGTCTCTGCACGGAAAGGCGTGAGGGTTGCTGTGTGTCCGTTTCCGGGTGTGTTTTCGTACCAGCTACTCCATTCTCTGGCATCCACGTGGGTGCCTGTGTCCTGTGTGTTTTCATATGGATTCTTCTCTGGGTACCTCTTTTGCTCTGGTCCGTGTGTCTTGCGGATGCCACCGTCTGTGGTTCTAAGCCTTCATTGCAGGTTGGCGCTCAGTCCTCTCTCCTGACTTGGGACACCGGGGACATCTGTCCACACACCTTAGAAATTTACAATCAGGGGGAGGGAGGGAGGGGACCACGAGAGGGAGGGGTGGGTGGAGGCTGCTGGGGGGGCAGAGCCCCCGAGGTCAGAGTAGGTAGGGGGGGAAGATAGGGGGAGCTTTACTTTGACCTCGTTCTCAAATACTCAGTTACCAAGAAAGAAACAGGACCCGCCACAGGGGAAATACCGAACGCCTGCGGGATGTTCACAGCACGAAGATGGTTCACTTGCTGACTCCATGAACTAAAATACTGCCCGACTCCAACCCGATGGCTGGCATTTATACTACTGCCAGGGACTCGGGGTGGCCGATGGCTCTTTAAGGAGCACCTTACCATGTGTGGGGTGCCCTCTGTGCCACAGCAGCGGGAGGAACACGGAAGAACGGATGACTCCCTGGGTCAAAGGCCGAAGTCCCAGGCTTTGGGGAGGAGTTTGCTACAAAGAGGCTCCTGAGCAGGGTCCCTCCGCCGCCCCGCTTCTGGGAACCGTGGGTTCCTTCCGGGAACACCAAAGCCCCCTTCCACCCACTGTCCATCCTGTGATCACCATCTGTTTGCTTCTCTTCGCTCCAAAGCTTACCCCAGAGCGCGTTTTTCCACATCCTTATAAACCTTTAATTAACAAGCCGAAGAGACATTTTATCTGGCAGGGCCTGACCTTTCTGCTCCGTGTTGGAATTTATCGATACCAGCAGAGACAATCATCTCAGAGACTATTTCACAAGCACCGGATAGCTTATAGCCACACTTTTGTCGAGATAAACGAGCTCCTGGGCTTCCCCGGTGGCGCAGTGGTTGAGGGTCCGCCTGCCGATGCAGGGGACACGGGTTCGTGCCCCGGTCCGGGAAGATCCCACATGCCGCAGAGCGGCTGGGCCCGTGAGCCATGGCCGCGGAGCCTGTGCTCCGCAGCGGGAGGGGTCGCAGCGGTGAGAGGCCCGCGTACCGCAAAAAAAAATAATAATAAATAAATAAAATAAACGAGCTCCTTATGACTGCAGTTACAACTCTAAGCATTTTAAGGGCATGAAAGTCAAAGATAACTTCACATTTTTCCTGCATCGGTGGAGTCCCTGGGGCAGCCTGGGAAACCCTGGAGAAGCTCGGTTGCGGCCGAGGCAGGTGGGAGACGCCCAGGAGACAGGTGTTTGTACACAGGGTGGGGACGGACTGGGCTTGGGGCTGGGCTCGGGTTCTGGCTCTAACACCAGCCACGTGTGGCACCCTTGCTCTCTGTCCCCAGTCTCCTCGTCCACGACTAAGAAGAGTTCCCGCTGCAGGGGCGGGAGGGGGCTAAAGGGAGTGGGCCTCAAGGATCAGCACAAAGCCTGGTGCACGTCTGGCTCCGTGAGACCTGGGTGGAGAGGAAGCAGGTCAGACCCGGCTGTGCCCGGAACTGGGGCACTGAGCGGGTGCCTGGGAGGGACGTACAACCCTGGCGTCCCGGCAGGGACAGCCTCAGGGTCAGCCTGTCCAGGTGCCAGTCCTGGAGTGGCCCCTCTCCTGTTGGGCCAACCTGGGGAAGCCCCCTCTGCTCGCCAGCTCCTACCGCCCCGTCTCTAACACGGGGTGTACGTGCTCACCTCCCCCGCAACAACCGGAGTAAAGTACACGAACGTGAGGAAGCGTGAAGAAGAACGGGAAACTGGTGTCCCAGGCTTCCTGCTGTGCTCGGTTCAACAGCTCTCTCCCTCGTCAGGGGACAGACCCCGGAGCCAGCCTGCAGCCAGGGCTTTCACTGTGTGTCTCAGGAAGGGGAACAGTGTGGTGAACAGGACGGGCAGTGCCCGGCCTCACAAAGGCTGCTCTCATCCCAGACCCCGACCCGACGGCTCAGAACTGGCCTTTCTCATCTCTGCTGCCCCGCTGGATGGCGGATCCTGGAGTCCAGCCCAGGTACCGGCCCAAGCAGGAGCTTGGTGAAGTGACTGATGCATGTCGTCAGACAAGGAGGGCCGCGGACCCCCAGGGTCCAACTCCGGGACCCCGGCAGGAGATGCTCAGGGAGCTGCTGAGGGCCAGGGGAGCAGGACTCCTTGAAACCTGCACACACGGTCACCCAGAGCCCCACTCCATGAGGCAAGCCTGCCCCCGACCCCCTGGGCTTGGCTCCAGTTCCTGCGCCCAGCGAGACCCCAGACCTCACAGAGCCCCCCTCCCAGCGGGACCCCTGGCGTGTGTGAATGGGTTTTGAAGTGGCCCCGTCCTGTCTATGTAAACGTGTTCCCAAAGCAGGCAGAAAGCCAGTCTTGGGGACCGGCCCGTCTCCAGGACCGGACAGGACGACCCCACGCGGCACCCTGAGCCAGGGTCCACCCTGGCCTTCGTCTGCCACATCTCGGGCACCATCCGTGAGCAGGCCTCCTGCCCGGGCTTTCCAGATGGGCCTGTTAAGCTGAGTCCAAAGGTCTTGCATGCTGGCAGCAGGGGGACCGGCAGTCACAGCCAGCGGCACGAGAAGCGCCAGAGCCACGCGGCCAGCTGTGTCTCCCATGCGCCCTGGCCCCGCGACACGCAGCAGGTCGGTGAACTCAGTCCTCTCTCCTGGTTGCAGGAGGAGAGGAGGGCAGCAGTGGGATGGGGGCCACACTGAGCCCTGCCCCACGCTCACGGCCCCTCCCCCAGGCCACGTGGGCAGGGCTGAGAGGAGGGAGAGTTCCCCAAGCCTCACAGCCGGGGAGGCAGAGACGCAGGGCAATGCCCCACCTGGACGCCCTTTTCCAGAACTTTCTCCACTCACGGGACTCACAATTCAGGGCTGACGCCTGCTCTAACCCGGCCTGTCCCTGGACACACTGTGCGTCTTCTCCTGACCCTGAACCCAACCTCCGACCCTGACCAGCTGCATGCCCTGGGGGGCTGTTCCCTAGCCTCTCCGTCCCTCAGTTTCCACAGCTGTCAACCACAGACAACCTCACGCCAACCTCTGAGGACGGCTGTCAGCGTGAACTGTCGCAGCAGGCGGGAGAGCACAGGGCAGGCCAAGCTCAGCCCTGGGCCAAACACAGACGACACGCAGCCCCTCCGGACGCTCGGAGTGAGCAGCCATCCCCAAACTGGCAACATTCGCACAGTTTCGATTTAACGCTGGTGGCACAGAGGGCTTCCCTGGAGTATGAGCTTGGGAGGCTGGTGGAGTGGGGGCATGTACAGACATTGAGGGCTTCCACACGCCTTTTCCCCAGCCTGACCCACCGAACCCAAACCACCGACCCTCAGACACGTGCCCCCAGAGGAGACCCAACCCTGCTTCCGGTTGCACCCGGGACACCAGAAGCTATTTTAAAAACTTATTTCCATCCAGCACTGGCAGAGCTGGCCGCACAGAGGGGCTTTCTCATATGATGGCACCAGAGAGGGTTGCCATGGCAAGAGCTACCTGGGGATGCAGTTGGGGCAGGTAGTGGCCGTGTGGTCTCGCACTACCTCGTGGGGGACACTTGGCTCTCACGCTCCCGGGGGCCCGGGCTCCTGTCCCCACGTGGAGGGGGCGGAGTGCCTTGATCCCATGAGCTCCAACAGCAGTGACTGTCCTCACCGACAGTCACCGGAGAGACACATCCTGCCCTCTGAACTCCCGTCCACGTATCATGACCCAATCGCTGGGCAGAAAGGGCCACAGATCACCGCTCAGAGGCTGCGGGATATGGATCCAGGCAAAAGTTTTCTATTTTAAAATCTCAGAACCCAGAGGAGAGAAACTTCTCAATCGGTGCTTAGTGGACTTGCCAAGGGAGCTCTGCTTTCCCTTCAGAGAAACCAAACGACGCGAAGCGAGTGTCTGCTGGGCACCACGCAGTAACCCCCTCGGTTTACAGGTGGAGGAACTCAGGCCCAGAGGCTGAAGGCGTTTTCCTAAGGCCACGGGACTCTCTGAAAGCTCAGGTCTCTTCTCGGCTGAGAGCAGGCAGCCGCGAGAAGAGAAGGAATGCGCAGCTGGAGAAAGGCTGGACCCTGCCCTGCCCCGTCCCGAACAGGCCACGCTGTGGCGCGGGACACACAGGAAGCCACGATGGCTCGTCGTCCGCTAACCTCGCTCGGAGCCCAGAGCGCCAGCGGACACAGGAAGAAAGGCCGTCAGGAAGTTAGGATGACTGGCCGAGCCACGGACGACTCAGACGTCAAGAGTCCATCCATCCAAGGAGGTGCTGGGCCGGCGGGTGGTGGAAGGTGGGAGCTGAAGAAGACTGTGTGGGGCCAGCCTCCACAGGACACTCCCGGCGGCCCTGGACATCAGTCTCCGGCTAAGCCAGGTCCTTCCTGAAGGCCTCCTGGGGAGAGGGTACAGCCTTCACTCCTGTCTCCCACACCCAGTGCTGCTTGTGTGACCTCGGACTCAGTCTCCCCATCTGAGAAATGGGAGCTCAGCCTTCCCCTCTCATAGGGCTTCTGAAGACTTGGCAGTGATATTTGTGGAGCTCCAAGTGGGTCCCAGGGCCCCCTCAAGGTGAGGGCAGTACTAGCCATGGACGTTGGGATTAAGCCCCAGAAACTGGCACCACCGCCCTGGGGAGGGAACGGGCTGGTCAGGTGGCCACAGCTCGGTGTCTCTGGTCTTCAGCCCCCTCCGCACCAGGCCGTTGCTGTGGGACATTCAGAAGGGTTGGGTTTCTCCTCATCTGTATGAAGACCAGTGTCTATGTCAACACAGATATGCAGATAAAACTCTAGAAAAACCGACAGGGAAGCCGTCCTAAAGAAACGACATCCACACGATGTGTTTCCTGTCGAGACTGCGTTGAACACGGTGGGCAAGGCTCCTAAGAGGGATCACCTGCTACCACAGGGCAGCCAGCGGGGCAGTCTTTGTCAACTGAGGCCCTGGGGCTGGAGAGGGACGTCCCGAGGCCACGCTCTTGACCCAGAGGCTTGAGCCTTTGCCCTCTGCCGAGGTGTAAGAGAAGGTCGTCTGTGCCCCCGGGGCCCACCCCAGGATACGCTTCCTAGTTCCTTCCGGGGGCGGGGGGGGCGCGGGGAGGTGGGGGGGAAGCCATCACTCAAGAGCAGGGAAAACAGAGACCTCCCTGGTGGTCCAGTGGGCGAGACTCCGTGCTCCCAATGCAGGAGGCCCGGGTTCGATCCCTGGTCAGGGATCTAGATCCCACATGCATGCCTCAAGTAAGACCTGGCGCAGCCTAAATAAATAAATATTTAAAAAAAAAAAAAAGAGCAGGGAAAGCAGCCGTCCAGCTGGTCACCTTCAGCCACCCACCTCGCCCACTTCCGGAAGCACAGCCCAAATCAGTTCACGGGAAAGGGCTGCATCCTGAGTGGCTGGGGATACGGTCGTCTGCACAGGAGTGACTTGCTGCTGTGTCTTGTCTAAACGGCAGGGGGGTTCGCACCATGCCTGGACCGGGCAGGAGCTCGACCAGGGCTTCTGTGTCTCTTCGTCGCCCACCAAGAAAGAAAAAGCAGAAGCTGAGTTTCGCTAAAGGCAGCCAGCCAGGTACTGCCGATTCCCTTCCCATTTACCTCTGCCACGCCTCCTTCCCCACCGAGGGATGTCGAGAAAGGGGGCTGGTGCCCCACGGCCAGCCTGCGGTAGGGCCCGGCTCTCGCCAGAGCCTGAGCCCTTGGCCACCACGTGGGAACCGCAGACAATTTGGGGGGGGGGTTCCTGGGGCCCCCGTGTCCTCAGTCCCTAAATGCCCCTGCAGATCTGTCCCCTGGTTTCATCCCATGACCAGAGAGGGGCCCCTGCTCTCCACACCCACGAGGCTCCTGCCTCTGTCTGGCTGGGTGAGGAAAGTAGGGCAGTAGCCCCAGACATCCAGGCACCACACCGGGCACCCCGGGAGAAGGCGGCCTGCTTCCCGCCCCGCGCCCACTGAGCGACGGGGCGGCTTGTCGAGCTGCAATTTTCCTCGTATCTTTATGGAATCACTGGGATGTGGGGCAAAGATAACAACGAAGCTGAGACATCAGCAAGTATTAATATAACGTAAGCACCACTTTCACTGTCGTGCGAAACCAGTTTACTATTCACAGACGAGATCCGACTGCTGCCTTTATCACTGTCGGGAACTGAGACCTTCCCTGTGCTGCGGGCCCCAGCACCTCGGCCCCCATGCCTGCTCTCCGCCTCCACTGGCCCCGAGCTCGTCCACATGGGACCTTCAGAGGCCTCTGGGGGTTCATGTGAAAACCCAGGGAAAGGCACGTCTGCCTCTGCTGCCCCATGTCTCCTCCCGGCCCACGCCTGTGTCCACAGCTGGGACCCAGCACATACCCGGGTGGGGACCAACCAACCTGCACTTGAATTTCACTCCCCTGTTGGCCTGGATCACACCAAGCACCCCTGTCCTCACCTCCGAAGCAAGAGGATCAAGAACCACTTTCCCAGGACTTCCCTGGTGGTCCAGCGGTTAGGGCACCATGCTCCCTATGCAGGGGGCCCAGGTTCGATCCTTGGTCAGGGAACTAGATCCTGAATGCTGCAACTAAAGATCCCGCATGACGCAACTAAGACCCGGAGCAGACAAAAAAATTAATTCAATAAATATTAAAAAAAAAAAAAAAAAAACCCAACCACTTTCCCTGTGCCCAGGACCAGATGGGTGGGTGGGAGTCACCTGGCACCGAGCCACTGGTATGAGTCATTCAATGGGTCCTCGATTCACAAATGCACATCAGGGACCAGGTGTCACGGGGACAAGGGAGGGGG
The DNA here is from genome assembly GCF_963924675.1 of Phocoena phocoena. NCBI lineage: Eukaryota > Metazoa > Chordata > Mammalia > Artiodactyla > Phocoenidae > Phocoena > Phocoena phocoena. The sequence continues at coordinate 4,692,823 of NC_089229.1, read as the reverse complement.
AGGGAAGGACTCGAGGGGGACAGCACTGGCCCCAGAGGGCAGTGGGGTCTCCTGATGAGGTGAAGACCAGCATGCCCAAGCCTGTGGTTCTCCTCCTGGGCACACCCGGGGCCACCCGCGCCCACGTGCACAGGGACCACACGGGAGCAGCCTCACGACAGCACCTGCAATGGGCAAGACTGGGAACAGAGCCGTCGGCCCATCTGCAGGGGGTGGATCAACGGGAACGTTCTCAGGATGGGAAGCCTCCCAGCCGCCACAGTGAATGAACCACCGTACGTGCGTCTCCTGGTGAGCAGGGGCCTTGGATGCCGCACCTGGGGCTCGGGCTGTTCCCCGAGGGTGACGGGGAGCCAATGCAGGCTCTTGGCCGGTGTAGGGGGCCGAGCAGGGCTGCTGCAACGGAGGCAGGACCCGAGGCCAGGTGTAAAGTGCCAACTGTGGCCCAGGGCGGAGCCCTCTGGGGCTGGGGGAGCAGGGGGCTGGGGTGCATCTTCACCTGTTGGGACGTGCCAGCCGCCTCCCTGGAGGAGCAAGGGGTCAAAGTGGCCAACGGTGCTGCAGAGGCCGGTTTAGATGTCCCCTCCTGGTGCTGGCCATGGTCGTGAGGCTCCTGCCCATGGGCACCCACACCCTGGGCATCCTGCTCTCTCCCGGGGTTTGGGGAGTGGTCCCCAGTATACTGCAGCTCCCGGGGGAAGGGAGCTATACCCAGGGGACCCTCGGGAGACCATAACACTGGGTCTTTAAAACAAGAACCCTCGTCCAAAACCCGCTTCTTCAAGCCTCACGAGGGGAGTCATTTCCTGCAGCTCGGATCCCAGGGTTGCTGCCAACTGAGTTTTACTGAGTGCGCCTGGGGGAACCGGCTGCTGGCACAGGTGGCTCTAGCCAGGCTGGGTCCCGGTGACCCTGACCGAGCGCGGCCAGCCGAGGCAGGCTGCCCGGGGCCACTTAACCAATGCAGAGGTCTTTACAGGGGAGGCCGTTCTTAATCAGAAAGCCCCAGAAAACACAAGTGGCTACCCGGCGCTGACATTTAAAACACGCTTTCAGCAGCCCCCAGCGTGGCAAAGTGGTTTAATTAACTTCAAAGGGTGTAATTTTACGCTATTTAGTAGGAGACACACTCTAAATGGCATCGTGGACTAAGTATTGGGGGCTGTGATCTTGAGAGTGCGGAGAAAAAAAGAGCCACGAGCCCCTGGCAACCACAGGTGTGGGGTGGGTGCACGCCGGAAACCCCCCCAACAGACGGCAGTCTCTGAAGCCACGCAGGATCTGGGGTGGAGGTGTCCACAGGGCCAGCTACGTGGCCGCGTCCCATCAACTCAGCTGGGAAGCAAACGCTGGGTCTGAAAGAGAACTGAACTTGGGGGAGGCTGGAGCCGGTCAGGACCCCCCGTCGAATCCCCCTACTTGGGCCCCCTGGGTCCCTGTATCCCGAGGGCGAGGCACCCGCCTTGCTGCCCGGCTCCGCCTATGGGGCACGTCCAAAGTCACAGGGATGGGGGGCGGACAGTCCTGGATGGCAGCCCCTGGCTGGAAGCTCCCCTGTCCCCACTGAGGGGGCTGCCTCTTGGGGAGGAGGCCAGCCTCTCAGCCCTGAGGCAGGAGGGGCGAGGTGGTGTCACCCACAGAGGACCCAGGGGCTGGGGCTGCAGCCTCACGGGGACCCTGGGAAGACCCTGGGGCCGGCTCTCCTTCCTCTGTCCGTCCCCTGGAACGACGCAGCAAAATCCGACACCAGGAGGGCGTGGGCTCCTGTCCAGGGCTTCAAGAGAGGGGTCACCGGGGCCGCTCCCTCCCCCGGAGGAGAGGGGCTGCCCCCGGGGCCTGGGGCGAAAGGAAGGCACCGAGTGGCGAGTGCCGGCCCCTCTCCGTCCTCTGGGCCCCACGGACCGCCTGGCCCCCTGGCTTCGCGCTCCCTACTACCCCAGACTTGGGAGCGGTCGTGTCCGCTCCTCGGCAGGAGGCTCCGGAGCTGCTCCCCAGGCCCTGGGGGCCACAGGCAGCCACCGCCCGCCACACATCCTCAAAACAGATCACAGTGACAGCGAAAGGCAATCCATAGGAGCGTCCTAACGGCCTGCCCCGGCCCGCCCCCCGCCGACCCTGGACATCTGGAAAACAGTCATTTAGGAAGCCTAATTCCCACGTGTGATCGGCTGGCGCACGCCCCCACTGGCCCCGGCTTCATCATCCTGCCGTCTCCGACGGCCCAGAATCTAATTCAGGGGACACACATCTGCACGGCGCATGGGAGAGCCTGCTAACGGCCACGACTCGCTCCCCTATCGGGAGAGGCCCCCTGTGGCGAGCCTCAGGTGGGCAGTCGTGGGGTGGGGGAGCACTGGTCCCCCAGAGGCGCCTGGCTCTCCAGAGGGGGGGCCCACAGGTAAGACTGAGACAGTTTACTCACTGTGAACCAGAGAACTGAGTGTATGGCTCAGTGGATTTTGACAAATGCCTACAGCCAAGTAACCACCACCTAGACCAAGATCCAGGACACACTAGCAACCATGGAGACTCCCAGGAGCCCTGCAAAGAGGGTCTGGCTGGGGGAGCAACGTCCTGCCCTTGGCAACCGGCTCCTGGTTTGATTGCCTGACCCAGCAGCCAATAGAAAAACAGGATTAAATCGCCACCTACTTTCTCAACCTGTTGGCGCTAATTGGCACCGTTTATTGAGCAGCTACCCTGCGCCGGGCCCCATGTGGACAGAAGGGAGCGAGGCAAGGTGGCCGCCCTGCCTGCGGGGAACAAGCTCCAGGCAAGTGCTCGGCCAGCGGAGATGCAGGTGGATGGAGGTCCCGCCAGGAAGGCAGGGGTGTGAGGGTGCTGACCGCTGCTGACAAAGCACCTCTGTGTCTAGGTGGCTTCCTCGGTTCTGGGAGGTGAGTGCAGACAAGGAAAGTGGAAGGAGGCAAAGTGACCTGCCCCAGGTAAGAGGCTGCTGAGATGCACGTGGGAGGGGACCTGAGGGGGGGCCCTGGCCCTCAAAGTGGATGGTCCTTCCACTACGTCAACCTTGCCCTTCCCATACGCTTCCTCCTAACCCTGTCCCGCAGGATGAGACCAGGCCAGAGGAGAAAGGGAGGACACACGGAGAGGAGCTCGGGGTCCCCGCGGGGCTCAGCGCGGTCATCTCAGACACACAGGCTGGGGTACAACAGTGCACGGTTACGTGCCAGACCCAGCCTGGGCAATCACAGCAATGGATCATCTGGGAACTGTTAATGGGCTAGTGGGTGGGCATGTGACCTAGCAGAGCCAATCAGAATCCCTCCCTGGGAGTGATTCTCCGACACAGAGAGAGAGGCCGTCCTCCTTGCTCAGGGACCGGAGGTTGTCCCCCAAGCCCTGGGGCCCCAGAGCATCCCCAATGGGCTGGTTCACACTGAGTAGAGGGGAGAACACAGGATGGGAGCCCCGTACAGGCGGCTCTATGCTTTAGAAATGAGAGCAGTGCCTGCTTCGCCCAAGGGGAAATTCCTGGGGCCTCTGAAATCTTGACACCTGGTTAAACACGCCCACACAATATAAATACCTACTCTGAATCAAGGAAAAAAGCAGCGCCTTCAAAATGCCATCCAGCCAAGTGCCCACACGTGCGAGAGCTGCCACTGATGGTTCCCAGGAAGAGTCCACTGTCACCTGCGCCCCCAACACGCTCCCCAGGAGGCCAGAGGCGAGCAGCAGGAAAGCGGCCCGGGGCCCTGTAGTCAGAGCCCGGTCCTGCCACCGCAGGGCTATGAGACCCTGCACAGGTTACTCAAAGCCCCTGAGCCCCTGCTTTTCTCATCTGTAAAGCAGCGACACGTAACGTGCACACAGGTTTGCTGTGACAGGTAAAAGAGAAGTGTGTGACACATACCTGGAGCCTAGGAGTCCCGAAAAAAATGGTAGCTACCATGAGAGGGAGGACGACACGTTCTCGGGCAGCTACGCTCCCGAGCCTCAGTTTCTTCACCTATAAAATGGGTGTGTGGAAAGCAGATCCACAGGGTGGTGAAGAGTCAGTGAGATTAGGAACGTAAGGAGTCCAGCTCACCAAGAGGTGGTCCTGCCCCATCTCTGCCCTCCCCCAGGATGCCCAGGCCTCACGCAGGGCCCGCCGAGCTGGACCCAGTGACCTGCTGAGCTGTGTCGTGCCCGGGGATGGGGCGCCCCCAGCCCGCTGCCCTCGGAGGACACTCAACACTCTGTCCTCTCCGCTGAGGTCTTTTTTTAGAAGGGAACAGTACTTCCGGCTGGAAATGAGTATAGTGTTAGAAAATAAGCTCTAGAATTTGAGGTAAATGTGCTGGGGAGTGGGGAACAGGGAGGGACAAATCCTCGTAGGCTAAATATAGTGGAAAACACAGTGGGAGAGTCCTGAGGAAGGCAGCGCTGCTGTCTTCACTCCTGGGATGAATGGCGAGTGCTACGGCAATGGGGCTGGGCCTGTTTCGTTACCCCCACTTACGGGCAGCCTTGGAGGGCTCCTCCCAGCAGCATCCATTTGGGGCAGGGCTGCCGGGGCAGCGGGGACAGGGACGGAGAAGCCACTAGCAAAGAGACCAGTTCAAAGCATCTCCTTGCAGAGGCTTCTGTGAGCACCCAACCACAAGGTCATACGCTCTCCCCCTGACCTGGCAGAAACGCTGGCCCCTGGCCGACAATCCTCATCTTCTCCCTGTGCACGCACCCATCCCCAAACCCCTCTCCTCTGAGCTCCAGACCCTCCCCTTCCTCTCAAGCCATCTCTTCCTCCTGGGTTCCCACGGCAGGAAGGGGTCCCCTCACTGCCCCTCTCTGCCTGTGTCACAGCTGGGCTTCATCCCTGCCCCTCTTCCCGTCCTGGAAGCCTTCTCCGTCTCCCCGGGCCAGGTGGGAGCTGGGGCCCTCACAAACTGCTGGGGAGTGGGAGAAGGTGCAACACTTTGGAAAAGAACTTGGTAGTTTTCTTAGCAAATTAAACACACCCTGTGCCCTCGGACCCAGCAATTTCACTCCTAGGTACTGACGCAGAGAAATGAAAACGTGTCCTCAAAACAACGTGTGCGGGCTTCCCTGGTGGCGCAGTGGTTGAGAGTCCGCCTGCCGATGCAGGGGACATGGGTTCGTGCCCCGGTCCGGGAAGATCCCACATGCCGCAGAGCGGCTGGGCCCGTGAGCCACGGGTCCTGAGCCTGCGCGTCCGGAGCCTGTGCTCTGTAACGGGAGAGGCCGCAACAGTGAAAGGCCCGCGTACTGCAAAAAAAAAAAAAAAAAAACAACGTGTGCACCAATGCTCAGAGCAACCTCATCCATAATTGCCCCAAAGTGGAAAGCGACCCAAATGTCCATCAACTGGAGAGTGGACAAGCGTGGTGACACAGCAGGGCCGCGGGATGCACAGGAATGGATGGTGGCTATGCCAGCATCAGGGAGGGGCCCCGAGAGAACGCAGGGGGACAGGAGGGCCATTTACTGACAGTTGCATCCACACGGAGTTCATTGAGGTGAGAGGAGCAGCTGCCCTGGGGGAGAGCTGATGGGGCAGGTGCCTGAGAGAACTTCCAGAGGAGATGGGAACGTCTGCATCTCCATCCCCATCGCGGTGTAAGTTACTCGGGTGTATACAACTGTCAAAATTCATCAAACGGTACGATTAAGACCTGTACATTTCAAAGTTTGTAAATTATATCTTAAAGAAAAACATTATATATTTAAGACAAAAACAGCGAGAGCTGTAGCTCCAGCACTCATGGGAAGAAAGGAAAAGGGGGTCCCTGGAGGTGAGTGCAGACCCACGCCCATGGATCTGGGATCACCAGATCACCACACCCATCCGCCTACCACCTTCCAGAGGCTTCACAGGCGCCCTGCTGCATTTGGACGGGAACCCGCAGTCCTACTTCTGTCAACGAGGGCCTGGACAGCAAGGTCCCGTCTCCGGGAGGGGCCCCGGGACTGGAATCGGGATCGGTATGATTTCCGGGAAGCGCTGAGCAAAGCACTGGAATGGGCGTGGGCCATTTATGGAAGTAAAATGCGGACGGGCCTCACAATCGTGGACAGGACTTTACTGTCCTGTTACATACTTTTGTTCTCACGTCTCTGAAAAGCATCAAAAGCACCTGAAACAGCAGGGAAGGGGTGCCGGTTGAGGACTAAGACGGACGGAGGACGTCCCAAACCTCACTCAGGCTCCTGGGCCGGGCACGCGACGCCTGCAGCAAACGCGCAGAGCTGCACCAGTCAACGGCGGCACCTGCAGTGAAGGGACAGCTCGGAGGTGCAACAGGGACCAGAGGCCGCACAAGTGGAGGCAGGGAGGCCAGGGAGGAGGTGCAGGGGGCCCCAGGGAGGCCACATGGTATGACAGACAAGGCAGCATGGAGACCTGGGGGTGTTTCAAGCAGGACGTGACACACAAGTCATGAAAAATCCAGCAAGAGCCCAGGGTTCATTGGTCGGGACACAGCTGTGAAAAAGGTGAAGTCCCTGTCTTCAAGAAACGCACAACCAGGGCTTGGGGGAGTACAGCGTGTGGGCAAACTACTGCTGCTCTGAGCCTCGATTTCCCCATCTGTAAAAGGGAACCGTCAAGGTAAAATGCAGACATGCCCAAAACATGACCATCCTGCACCAGGCAGGATGTGGTGAGATCACGAGGAAACTGACGCCTCCTCACGGCAAGAGGGCCTGACCCGGCGGCCTCTGGGCAGGCCTGCTCCAAACCCTCCAGTCAACTTAATTATTTCCACACTCCGAACATGAAACCCGGTCCTTAAATTCCGCGGGAGCCTGTGTCCTCGGCGCGGTCCTAATTATCGGCGTCAGCGCTGCTGATCTGCCGCCCTCCTGCTGCGAGCGACTTCCCAGGTGGCCGTGGTCCAGCACCGCACCCCACCCATCCCTGTGTTAATGAGCCGGAGTAATGAGGCCGTGCGGAGCTCCAAGCCTCACTGGATACAAAGATATTTTAATTTCACATTTGGGGTCTCGAGTTATGAGGGACAACCAGAGGTAGAAGCAGGCACGACCCCAGGGGGCCAGAGCAGGAGGCCGAGATACTGCCCGGGTCAGGCAGGCTATCGGAGGACGTCGTGGACCAGGCTGGGATGCGAGGCGGGGCTCTCGGGGTGGGGGTGGGGGGGCTTTCTGTTCAACCTGCACAGACGTGTGGGTCCCTCGCACCATCCCTGCCTGGGTCTGTCCCTGCACACCCGGGGGGCCAGGACACGAAAGGGGGCACAGCTCAGAGGGAGCCCATCTCATCGGCCCTCACTCAGGGGGAAAAGGAGGGTCGCTCTCAGCCATGACCCCCTGCCCTTGGCCAGGGAGCCCTCCAAGTGCACCCACACCTGTCCCCGGTGCAGACGGTGGGTGCCCTGGAGTTCCCCAAAGTGCCGAGGGTGAAAACAATGATCGAGCAGCCCTCGAGGAAGGAGAGGACCAGACAGGAGGCCAGGGCTGGAATAGACACCAACAGACAGAACTCCCTCGCGAGGCCTCTGTGCACCTGGGACACCTGATCCCCGAATCGCCCTGCTGAGGAGTCGGCTGGGCAGTGGCGCGGCAGACACACGGGGGCTCTACCACCACCGGGACCTCCGCTTCCCGCCCACTCGCTCCAGCCAGGCTGGGGGGTGGGGGTGGTGTGGGGTGGGACACACCAGGGCCCGAGGCCTCCAGGGAGGCGGACTTGCGGTCCAGGGGGAGGAGAAGCGATGGGCGGGGGCAGGGCTGCAGGGCATGGCGGGGAGGGGGGCGTCCACCTGACCTGCAAAGGGGGACTGGCCAGCTTACCGCCATTTCGTGGAATTTAATTTCGTGTTAGTATGCCAACTTCTAAACATTCCAACGTGTTCCAGTTTTTAAAAGCTCAATCAATATTTGTTGAATGAGAAGAGAAATTAGAGAATGATAATTCCAGCATTTTTACCAAGCCCCTGCTGTGTGTCACGCAGCCCGGAATTTATTTACTACTTCAGGACCCCGGAGAGCACTCACAACGACTGTTCCCTTTCACACAGGAGGACACGGAGGACCAGAGGGGCTGAGTGACTTGCCCAAGGTCACTCGGCTTTGAGCCTGCGATCCACTCGAGGGAAATCCCAGAGACCCCGGGTCGGGGGGCAGCAAGGACCACTAGGTCCCGGCTGCAGGACTGCCTCCCAGCCCCTCCCCATGTCCCCGGCACCAGGGCTCCCCGCGAGCTGCATGGCACTGGGCTCACAGCGAGGGCCAGGTGTGGCGGTCTGCCCGAGTGGCTCAGGTCCTGCACCTGCAGGCTCGCCCCCTCCTCTCCTGCAGCCCCGCTTTTCATCTCAATTGCTCAGGACAACAGCAGGTACAGGAGGCCGGCGGGGGGGGGGTGGCGGGGGCAGAAAGACCAGAGATTACAGGTCCCACGGAAGCCGAGAATGTCCTGATTCTCTGACCTGCTGCTGGACACCGAGTGTAGACTGGTGAAACTCGGCCAAATCCACCAGCCACACTAACGGTGGGGGGACCTCAACCTGGACTCTCAGAGCCTCTCCCCCATTCAAAGACCTGAGCTGTGCACCTACTGTGTGCCAGGCACGGGGGCTGTGGACAGGCCTTTGGTCCAGTCTGTGCTGACAGGCCAAGGTCAGGGCACTGGGGGCCGTATCAGAGGGAGTGGGGAGGCCCTGCCCGGCCTTCGGAGCCGCACTCACTCCTTCATCGATTTCTTCCTGCCTCCCCTCCTCCGTTCAGCCCATCCTCGAGGGCTTGCGGTTCAGTGTGGACAGACCGTCTGCTCTGTTCATGGGAGGCAGAGGAAGCATGTCACCTTCCCAGAGGAGGCGACAGTGAACCAGACCACAAAAGGAAAGGGCACAGCTGAGCAAAAGCCTGGCCAGGAGCAGGGGCCCTTGGGGACAGGGAGGAGCCTGCACCAGGCAGCAAGTTTGGGGCCAGAAGGGCCTCGGAGGCCAGGCTCAGGGGCCACACTCGTGCTGGCACTGCCCGAGGGTTCACTCCCCTTTCCCAGCTGGACTCACAAAAGAGACTGACATTCACCTGAAACCTGGAGGTGGGGCCTGGTAACACAGCGCCAGCACCACTCGCAGGGCAGTGCCCCGGGCCCCAGCACCACGGAACACAGAACCGGGGGCAGAAGAGCCACAGGGACACGGGGCACAACGGCCCTGGTCCAGGCCCGTCATGGGCGCGGCTGATCTCCCCCTGACAGCCCTTTGAAAAAGCACCAGTCTCATCCCCACTCAACATATGGGAAACTCGGCTTAGTGACTTGCCCAGGCTGGGAGGGGTAGGGGGCTGGGTCTGAACCGGGCGCCTGGCCGCAGGGCCTGTGCTCTGACCACTGCTCTAACCGCTCTCACAGCTGTGCGCCTGCAGCTCGGGCACAGCCTGGCATCTGAGCCGAGACCCAGGGCAGCAGCAGGGAAACCGCGTGGGGGGCAGGACCGCCCGAGCTGCCAGGGAGACACAAATACATCTTTGGAGACCAGCCGGGGAAGGAGGTGGGTGTGCAGGGACCTGGTTCACTTCTAGCAAAGCCCTCGTCTTGGCTGGACCTCAGTTTCCCCATTTGTATGATGGGCCCTGAGGTCCAACGTGAAGGGTCAATGCAGGAAAAGGGTGTGCAGGGCTCACCGTCCGTCCTCTGTCCCCTACTGACAATTTCACCTTCGGTAACAGGCTGAGCCCCCTTCAAGCCTCAGTTTTCCCATCTGTGACATGGGAATGACACCACCACCCACTGGTAAGAATCAAGTGGGATGTGGAGGACGTTCTGTAGACTGTGAAGGGCTCTGAACCTAGGCAGCTTGACCTACCACTCGCATCAGCAGACTGCGTAAACTCTGACAACGAATGTGCTCTAAAACCACATCCCTTCGAGGGAAATTCAGGGAGGAAGTAAGCTTCGTTTCCACGTGCATCTCATTTCCACGCCTTGGTGGCATCAGGGATGGCGTCCTGGGCCGGGGGTGGGGGTGGGGGGCGTGCCTCCAGACCATATATTTGCCTCTAAAACCCATTTCAAGCTGTTCTTCCTCCCCCAGTCACTTAAAGGCCCTCTGGATTCTGGGAATGATCATGACTTAATGACGGCCACCAGGAGGCCCTGACAAGGGCCTGGCCATCAGGAACACGAATGCATTATTGCCTCAATACAGGGACAAACCGGGGGCCCACAGACAGGCACGAGCAGAGCTGGAAGATGTACTGACAGTGACACAGGACGCCCAGCCACACCCGGCTGCTCCAAAGCCAGCCTGCCAACCAGCAAGCTCACCCGACCCTGGGTTAGGCCGGCACACCCTGGTTCCGCATTGGTGGATATGGGTGTGGGACGCCAGGCCTGTGGGTGGGGTGCCCCCTTGCGGGAGAAAGTCCTCAGGGCAGGGGAGGAGGAAGTGGGCAGGGCTCCTCAGAGCGAGTGACTTGAGGAAAGACGCATCCTTTTCTTTTTTTCATATCTATTTATTTATGTATTTGGTTGCACCAGGTCTTAGCTGCGACTCGCAAGCTCCTGAGTTGTGGCAGGCCTGCTCCTTAGTTGCAGCACATGGGCTCCTTAGTTGTGGCATGCAAACTCTTAGTTGCGGCATGCATGTGGGGTCTAGTTCCCTGACCAGGGATTGAACCCAGGCCCCCTGCATTGGGAGCGCGGAGTCTTATCCACCGTGCCACCAGGAAGTGCCCAGGAACGACGTGTTCTGAAGCCAAAAGTAAAGCCGTGGATGTGCAAAGAAGGACACGGGGGAGAACACGTCAGGCTCGGGGTCAGGCAGAGAGGGACCCTCGCTCGCTCACTCGTTCTCGCCTTGTCCAACATCCCCCTCTCTGAGCCTCAGTTTCCTCCCCTGTAAGCCGGAGCAAGATGCTTACCTCACAGGATCACATGAGATTTCTGCATAAAGGTTGGACTGTGTGTCTAGAACCTGCTCACTAATGGCCCGCTCCTACCTCCTCCTGCCTTAATTTCCTGTCAACTGCCGGTGATGACGCTTGAATAACGTAACAGTAGAAAGGCCCTTAGTGCGCAGAAAGGGCTGCAGGAGGAGGGCTCAAGCTCTCATTCACGAGTCACTTCTTTCATCTTTCTCCCCCATCTTGGGAGGCCCGCAGGCTCCGTACTTCCCCGGGAAGAACAGGCAACGTGGTTTTCGCAGGAGCCGGTAGGAAGAGGGTGAGGGGGAGATGGGGGTCTGATCCGGCTCCCCCCTCCTCTGTGAAATGGAGCGATTTCATTCCGGCCAGGTGACGTGAGGTCTGGTGCTTCCCATGCAGACACACACCTAAGTCCGCACCTCCTCCACTCCCGAGAGGGAACCCAGAGCTCATGAAGCTTCTGCTTTCTAGGAATCCCCTGCTTCGTGAGTGAATGTGGCCTGGGTCCCAGGACAGCAGTGGGCAGCCTGGGCTTGTCTCCCATCCATGGCCCTGGCCCCAGATCTCTGCTCTGATCGGGGCTCCTGCACCTGGGCTCAGGGCAAAGCACCTCTGAGAAGGCTGCAGTGGAGGCAGGGACAGTGGTGGGGGTCCTGGGATCCCCATCTTCTGCCACCCGACAAGGCTCCCCCAAATACTGATGGCAGGATGGGGGCAGGGCTAATTGGTCCCTGCTTACCTTGGCCTTGGCAGACAGCTGTGGGCAGGCACAAGGGGGGCAGCCTGGACACACCTGAATCTTGGGGCTCCACAGAAGGCTGACGGTTGTGCCTTCTGCCAGGATCACTCTTTCCTCACTCTGCCTACATCACCACTTTACTCACTGCACGAGGGGATGGGCTTGGAATCTTGGGGGCACTGAAAACTCTCAGGGCCCCCCTTGGCCGGCCCTCAGGAAAGCTGAGCAGGGGGTGCTCAGCCTACTGACCTAGCTCCTCCCCATTCTGAAGACCCTCAGGTTTCTTCCGTAGCAGCCCAGGGAGAGTGGGGGGTGGGCGGGCTGGGTGCCAGGAGCCCACATTCCAGGCCGGACCCCGGCCTGAGCACTGGAGCCAGAGGAGACAGTCCCCACTGTGACCTCCTCACAACGCCGAGGACCCCTGCCAGGGAGGAGACGCTGGTCCCCGGGAAGGGACGCTGGTCCCAGGGAAGAGAGGCTGGTCCCAGGGAAGGGACGCTGGTCCCAAGGAAGAGAGGCTGGTCCCAGAGAAGAGAGGCTGGTCCCAGGGAAGAGAGGCTGGTCCCAGGGAAGGGACGCTGGTCGCAGGGAAGGGACGCTGGTCCCAGGGAAGAGAGGCTGGTCCCAGGGAAGGGACGCTGGTCCCAGGGAAGAGAGGCTGGTCCCAGGGAAGGGACGCTGGTCCCGCACCTTGGGACAGGAGGCGCTTGCTGGTCTCAGTGTGGCTTCCCCGTTTGCTTGGTTTTAACTGGAAACTGTAACACGAGGGCGCTCGGCCTTAGAAGCTCCCGAGGGCCCCCTCCAGTCGCCCCCAAGCCTTCTGCAGACCCGACCAGTCACAGGCACCACTGGGCTTTGGTGGTGTGACCACTTTTCGGTTTCCCATGTTCCCTTTCATTTTATTTCTCCTGCTCTGAGTTATTAATTAGTCTCTCTGCTCGCAACATAATCCCAGCCCCGGAGAGGATCTAACGCAGCCAACGCCTCTGCTTTCTCTTCCAGGGCGCTGGGGAGGAGAGCGGAGCGGAGTGGGGGCTTCCTGCTACAATGGAGACTCCCCAGGGGAGCCCGCCCCGACCCCGCCCAAGACCCGCAGCTTCCAGGTGTGCGGGTTTGGCTTCCCGGGGTTAGGCTGCCTCCAAGCTGCGACTTTGTCTTGTTTGACCCTGAAGGTGCCCCCTCCCCCCTCAGCTGGGGCTCCCCATCTGCCTCCTCTCCCGGATGGACTCGCCCTTCTCCCATCACTGCTCCCAGGCCTCAGGCCGGTCCTCCAGCTTCGGCCCATCTTCTTCAGGAGCTTCCTTGGCCCCTGGAAGGGCCTCTGCTTTTGCAGGGAGCGAGGGAAGCTGCACAGCCCATGAGGTTAAGGCAGTGCTGTGGAGGTCTCCTTCCCTGAAGGCACTGATGCGCCACAGCTTCTTCCTTCCTCTTCCCAAATCCCCTTGCAAGATACTCGTTCAGCACTTTCCAGCCCCTGAAAGAATCCGCAGCCACCAGGACACATCGGCCCCTCCCTCCTCTGGGGCCGAGCACCTTCATCTCAGAGACACCGGGGGACTTTGCGCCTCTCCTGTAAGCAAGAGAATCATCTTTACCTCTGAGCCCCGCACACAGAGGGATCTTGCCGAATTCTTTTCTCTTGTCCTGGGAAGACTTGGGTTATACGGTCTCAGCGAATGAAGCTGCCCCCTCCCCAGCAGAGCGTCTGTGGCCAGGGGCCCCTCAGGCTAACCCAGCCAACCTGAACCACACGGGATGTATCCCGGTGTCAGGTCCTGCCCCGACTTTACCAGCTTCCACCCTGTCACACCTGTTTCTCCGCAGGCATCTGTCTGGTCTCTCTGGGGCCATTCGGGTCTCCAGATTAACTGAGAAGCACAAAACCATCACTTCACCAACGGCAACATCCCTTCCCGCACCAAGTCCATGGAGTCTACCCCATCAGGCTCAAACCCTCCCACAGAGCACCTGCAGAACACACGTGGGAGAGCGAGGAATCCTGACTCGGACTCTGCTCCTTCCGTCTTTAACGAGGGGGCCCTGGGTCCCCGGAAGGCCACCAGGCTTCTACAGTTCACAGGTCAAATCAGGCCCATTGCCTGTTTCTGTACCGCCCCCCAGCTAGGATTTGTCAAATGGTTCGCGGCGGCAGTGGCGGGGGCGGGGGTGGGAATCAAATAAAGAATAATATTTTGGGGGCTCCCCTTGCGGCACAGCGGTTAAGAATCCGCCTGCCAATGCAGGGGACACGGGTTCGAGCCCTGGTCTGAGAAGATCCCACGTGCCGCGGAGCAACTAAGCCCATGCGCCACAACTACTGAGCCTGCATTCTAGAGCCCACGAGTCACAACTACTGAGCCCGAGAGCTGCAACTACTGAAGCCTGCACGCCTAGAGCCCGTGCTCCACAAGAGAAGCCACGGCAACGAGGAGCCCGCGCACCACAACGAAGAGTAGCCCCCGCTCACCGCAACTAGAGAAAGCCCGCGTGCAGCAACCAAGACCCAACGCAGCCAAAAATAAAACTTAATAAAAAGAATCTTTTGTGTCACATGGAAATTACATGAAACTCACATACTCGGTGTCCACGAACAAAGTCGTACTGGAACACAACCGCACCCGTTCTCTCCGTACCGTCCACAGCTGCCTGAGAGCTAGCTGCAGGGCTGGGTAGTTACGACAGAGGCCCTGTGGCCCATAAAGCTGAGAAGATGCACCGTCTGGCCCTTTTCAGGAAGTCTGCTGACCACCCCAGCTAAGCGAGATGAAGGGCACGTCCAGATCCAACCGTGTGTACGTGCGCGCAGACGATGCGTTTCTTTCCGGGGCTGCTTGTGACTTCCGGGGACACCTGGAGGTCAAGCAAGGCTAGAGCTCGTGGCTGGGCCTCGCCATCCACTCCATTCAGGAGGAAGAGCCTTGACTACACCAAGGGCCCCAGACAGGACAGCCGGAGGGACAGGTCACCCACAGTACAGCTACTACGAAACACAGTTAACTCAGAACCCAGGCTGCCAGTGTCGGGAGGGACGTGAGCGGTGCTTTTCGAACGCAAACACCTACACGGCACTGATGAAGCTGGAAACAGAGAAGCCTCCACAGCAGAGGAATGTGGTGGCCTTGTGACAAGTCGAGGGCAGCCTGGACCATGACGGGATGGGGCTCCGGGCCTGGGCTAAGCAATCCCATGGGCTCAGGTTTGATTCCCAGCTCTGTCCTTCCGAACCCGCGAGGGTCTGGGGAGGGCACACACCCTTTGGGCCTCATCTCCCCCACTGTCTACTCCGAAGGACTCCTGTAAGGAATAGAGAGAAGGGACGTGAAGCAGAAGGACCAACGCCAACGCAGGGCACGTGCTAAGGACATCGTAGCTGCTGCTCTTATTACCAGTCTGTCTCAGCCCAGCTCCCAAACAACATAGTGGGCTAAGTATCCTTATCCTTGTTAACAGTTTTTGAAATAGACTCAGAGAGGTGATGTGACCTGCCCGAGGCCACCCAGCAAGATGTAGCTGATCTGGCGAGACCTGGGCCTTCTGACACCAGATCCACTCCATCCAAGGGTGTGCCCTGGGGAAGAGCCGTCCCACCCAACCGTATACAGGTGGCGCTGGACGGGGCACCTCAGTCGGGCTTCGAAGAAGGGGCAGATCTTGACACGTGGCACAGGGGCTGCCCTCCAGGGACAAGAGAAGGGATGTCCAAGGCAAGGAGGTGCGAGCCAACGAGGACAGCAGTGCCATGGGGTGGGTGGGCAGGCAGGCAGCCCAGCAGCCATGGTCAAGCTAAGCCCAGAGCAACCGCAGAATGGACCACAGCCCAGCGATCCAGTTGGCTCAGGCCTGAGTGGGCAGAAGGTGGTGGCCCGGTTCCTGGTCAGAAGCAACGGCTCTGGACTTAGCCCGGTGCAGAATCCTGTTCACTACTCCTTGGCTGTGTGACCTCGGGAAGATCAGGAACCTCTCTGGGCTTCAGTTTCCTCATCTGGGTAATCACGACCTGTGATCTCAGGGCGGTTGTGACCATTAACTGCCACGATACAGGAAATGATGGAGCAGATGCTCCGTGTATCTCCCGAAGCTAAGTCCCAACAGGCTGGCCAGGAAGGCCAGAGATCCGGACTCCTCCGTGGGAAACAAAGTGAGGTTGAGATCTCCCAGGAGGAGGACAAGGTTTTTGCGAGCCGGCCTGGGGAGGAGCTGAGTAGGAATGACAGAGACGGGGGCTGTCCAGATGGAGAGCAGGCCCAACCACCCGGGCACCAGATCGATGGGGGTGGAGGCCTGACCAGGCGCCTGACAGTCAGGACCGTGTCACCGTCACAAGTACATCTTTTCCTCATTACTCAACTCTTAACGGGGATGACAGCAGGATTAAATAGTAAGTCACCTCCAGCCCCATTACAGCCCCAGCAAGATGGCTCCAAATTAAATCTAACAGTCAATGAAATTGTCAATATTTAATTTACTCATTGCGGGTGGCAATGCAGCCCTCGTGACGCTATAGTTTAATGGGAGACATCCTGGGATTTATCACGCATCACGGGACTCAGAATTGGTGGGCTCTCTCCACGAGGCAGCCGCTGGCCAGGCGAGCAGGGGCTGGAACCCTGGGGGACCCTCCACTCACTGCTCAGGGAGCCCGCCCCCATGGCCACTGCGGGGCCCTCCCAGGGCAGTGGTTCCCATTTCTTTTTTTTTGCGGTACACGGGCCTCTCACTGCTGTGGCCTCTCCCGTTGGGGAGCACAGGCTCCGGACGCGTAGGCTCAGCAGCCACGGCTCACGGGCCCAGCCGCTCCGCAACACGCTGGACCCTCCCGGACCGGGCCACGAACCCGCGTCCCCCGCATCGGCAGGCGGACTCCCAACCACTGCGCCACCAGGGAAGCCCTCTTGGAGGATTTTGATTGAAAGTTTGGGGGAGCTTCTCCTGCTTCCTGCATGGCCTCCTCATCCTCTTTTTTTTTTTTTATAAATAAATGTACTTATTTATTATTATTATTATTTTGGGCTGCGCTGGGTCTTTGTTACTGCGTGCGGGCTTTCTCTAGTTGTGGTGCGTGGGCTTCTCATTGCAGTGGCTTCTCTTGTTGAGGAGCACAGGCTCTAGGTGCGCGGGCTTCAGTAGTTGTGGCACGTGGGCTCAGTAGTTGTGGCTCGCGGGCTCTGGAGCGCAGGCTCAGTAGTTGTGGCGCACGGGCTTAGTTGCTCCACGGCGTGTGGGATCTTCCCGGACCAGGGCTCGAACCCGTGTCCCTTGCATTGGCAGGTGGATTCTTAACCACTGTGCCACCAGGGAAGCTCCTCTCCTCATCCTCTTCAACCCTGTTTTCTGTCTGTCTTGGTCTCTTCCTTGTTAGAAGCACCCCTGAATGCACAGTGACCACTGACTATATGTTCCCATTTCAGAACAAGGGAGGGACTGGAAAGCCTTCTGGGGGTCTGTCTGGGTCATCAAAGTTCTCTACAAAATGAGGGCCCTTTGCCCTGATCCATCTTCTCACATGCCCACTGGATGCTTCATGTTCCAACTACGGAACTTGTCACAATTCCTGGGCCCCTCGGTGCCTCAGTGCCTTTGCTCCTGCTGTGGTCCCTCTTCTAACTGTGCTCCAGATGAAGGATCCCACCCCAAGCCCTCTGGAAGTGTCCACTCACTCAGCAGGCATCTGTAACACCTGCTGCAGTGGCTCGGACTCCCAGAGGAAGCCGGGGGGTAGGGGTGGGGAGGTGGGCAGGTGTTAGAGACAGGCAGGAGAGGGCCCAGGGGCTCTGGAGGACAGCGTGGTGGGTGCAGCGGAAGGACCCAAGGGAAGGGAGAGCCAGAAGGTCTTTACGAAGAGCTGAGAATTGAAAAATGTGTGGATGGTAGACGGGTGAACAGGAGGGAAGACGCTCTAGGAGAGGACACAGCTTAGGTAAAGACCAGAGGCGGGAACAAGGCCAGTGTGTTTAGGGATACGCAGGGATGCGGTCCAACTGGAGCGAAGGCAAGGGCATGGGGCGAGCCAGGCACAAGTGAGCCCGGCCAGCTCCCCAAATTGGCGGGAGCCCCGGGATCGGAGCAGGGTGGAGGCGCCGCCAGTGTGCAGTTGGGAGCACGCCTCCCAAGGTGCTCCGGCAACCACACGCCACCCTCACTGAAAGCCCACTTCCAAGGGCGCTTATTCACCATCGTGCATCCAATGTCCAGCACGAGGCCTGGCACAGGGTAAATGCTAAATAAACATCCACCTGGAAGGAACCACCATCCCGAGACATCCTCGGAGGCTGAGTCCTCCATGAGCCAAGGGACCTACTTCCCGAACGTATTTCTGCTGATTATTTCCAGTTGTCCTAGGTCTGCAGAGACGACCCCCCGCCCACCTCCATCCTCGGCTACCTAAGTTCAATGTCAAACGCTGGCTTTGAGAGATAACGTCGAGACTTCTTTTCTTTTTCTCACTGCCTTAAAAATAAGGAAATCTGTTTGGCGCGATGCGGTTTGGCGGCACCGTGCAGACACGGCTGGCCCTCCCGTCCCTCGAGGCCTAAGGCCATCCCCTGTCTGCAATCCCCCCCCCCACAAACCCCCGTCTCTCCTCTGCCAGTTAGAAGTCACTTGTGGCTGGCCATGATTCCGGGCTGCATTAGGGGATGTGTCCTGCACCCCCGGGGCTGCCGGATCTTTCGAAGGCCCGGTCTCCCCAAAAGCTGTGCGATGGTTAATATATGTCAGCTTGACTGGGCTGTGGGGCTGCAGACAGGGGGTCACGCCTGACTCCAGGTGTGTCTTGTGAGGGCATTTCTGGTTGGGATTCACACCTGACTCCATGGACTGAGGACAGCAGACCGCCCTCCCTGATGTGAGTAGGCCTCACGCAATCCACTGAGGGTCTGAAGAGAACAAAAGGCTGGGAGACGGGGAGCCCCCCCTGCCGACCGTTTGAGCTGGCACATCGGCCTTACCCTGCCTTTGGACTTGAACTGACGTGGGCCCTTCTGGGATCTCGAGCCCGTCAGCTTCTGGAATGGAACTTACACCAGCAGCTCTCCTGGGACCCCAGCTGGCCGGCTGTAGATCTGGGAGTTCTCAGCCTCTAGGACTGCCTGAGACAATTCCTCATCATAAGTCACATACCCTTGAGCAACACAGGTCTGAACCGCGTGGTCCGCTGATATGCAGATGTTTTCAATAAGTACAGACCATAGTAACTACAAGACCCGAGGCTGCCAGAATCCGTGGATGGGGAACCAAAGAAACGGAGGGCCGGCTGGAATGTTACAAGCGAATTTTTGACTGTTCAGGGGGTCAGCGCCCCTAACCCTGCGTTGTGTTCAAGGGTCAGCTGTATATCTATATCTATACTGTATCTGTCCCCATTCTATTGGTCCTGTTTCCCTGGAGAAGCTAACACAAGCTGGGTCGCTTGTACCCCCGTGTCTCGCTCACAGGGGACACGATGTTGGGTGGATATAAGGAGAGCTGCTCTCCTTCCTCATAGAACAGGGGTTGGGGTGCAGGGCGGGGGAGAGAGGAAGGCAGACCCTATTCACGACGTGGCCAGAGGACCGAGGTCTCCCAGGAGTGCCTTGCTGGCCTGATACAGGTCGACACACTGCAGGCCTGTTCTTCCAAGCGCCGAGGTGGCCACGGGGATAAAACCAGCAACGATTCCTGCGAGTGCAGCATCTCGTGGCTGACGAAGGACCGGCTCCTCCACGCGCATCTGACTCTCTCAGCAACCCAGGGAGCAGGGGGCACTGAGTCCATTCTGCACATGAGGAAACCGAGTTCTCTGGGTGGCAAGCGCTCACCCCAGGCCTCACCTCGTAGCAGAATCAAGGTCTTGCTCCAAGCCAAGTGCTCTCTCCACAGGGACCCTCTGCCAGCTGTGAAATGGGTTCCCAGCCCCCTCTTCATCTGGGGACGAGAAGGGAACAGTCCCATGAGCCTGCGTGGTGGCCCGGGCAGTGAGGCAACCGCTGATAAGTACAGGGTGAATGTCACATGGGAACGCTGGACATGCAGGGCACTCGGGATGAAGTGACTCTTGCTGTTCCAGTGCCTACGGGTTTGTTTTTACCCAGAAAAAAGCGACTGCTATGAAGGCCCCTCCAGGGAGCCGGTCCGGTGGCCCCAAGATGGCTCAACTGCTGTTTCTCCAAGTCTTTGGGGGCAATCATCGTCATCATTACCATCATCCCAAGCCAAAAGTGCTGCTCGAGGAAGGACGGTGCTTTCTAAACAGCCCGGCAGAGCTCAGACGCTAACCGCTGAACAAAGACTCCCCTTTAATTCCGAGACCCCGAGGACTTTCCCTGACCGTCCGCACCACGGGAGCCAGGACACTCTTGTAAGGGCAAACACCCGCAAAGTCAGGGCCCAGCCCGAGCCCTCTGCTCAGGGCTTCTCTCTCCACATGGAGGGACATGCCAAGGACCAGCCCCGAAGATCGATTCTGTGAACATGCGTGTGACCCGCCTTCAGCTCAACTCACTGAATCCCTCGTGATGGAGAAAAGCCTGGCAGACAGAGGGCACTCAGAGTTCTCCGAAAGGGCACCGGCTCCAGAGAAAGACGGCCTGCGTTCCCACCCAAGCCCCGTCGTGCCCAGCTGAGTGTTGGGAAGGGCCCTGGAGGTCTCAGCTTCCCTTCAGCACCACGAGGCCAACGAGAAGGCGTCTGGCTGGGCTGCCGCCAGATGGCATGATTCCTGACGCAGGTCCCAGGCCCCTGTCCTCCCCGCATGGTGTTTACCATCATCTCCCTCAAAACGCAGAACCCCCCGAGACACACTGCAGCTGAGTCCCTGCTGACGGAGCGCCCAGCCCTGAGGGCGCGGACGGCGTGTGGCCCACCCCGGCCCTGACCCCTCCCACTGGGCGTCCCTTCCACACCCCGCCTCCAGCAGTAGGACAGCAGCCCCCCTACCCCACAGGAGAGAGCCCCAGTCACTGTGCCCCGCATTCGAGCGAACCAATTATGCTAATTTCAGCTACAGTGAGTAAAAAGTACGTCTTAAAGGGAGATACCTCCCAGGGTGAGCTTCCTGGGGGAAAGTTCTTGCCTGCAGCAAAGGTTCTAATGTGGCTTTAGACAAGAAACGGGTCTCCTCGACTTATTTATTTATGTGGCGGTGGGAGGATCAAAGCTCTTCCATCCCCGGGTTTAGGCCCAAGTCACCCGTAGCCCAAAGGGAGAGACGTGCCGCTGGGCGTCCCGGAGACTCCCTCAACACTGAGCCTGAAGCTGCCTCTCTGCATGGTTCTCAGAGCGGAGCCTGTGGCTCAAACCTATTCTCGCTGCTTTCTGCTGTGTGAGCCCGGGCAAGCACCTTAACCTCCCTGATCTTAGCTTCCTGTCCGTACACCGGAGATGAGGTGGTTGGGAAACGATGCATCGCAGGGCTCATTACCACCCTTTCTCTCCTCTGTGGTTGGTGGGTCTCCCCGCTAGGCTGCCTCACCTGGTGCGGACGCCCCAGCTACTCTGAGTCTCAGCCTTGGAAGCCATGGATCGACCTGAACCACCAGCCTGGAGATGGGCTTTGTGGGACTTCCCCTCCCCCAGCCTCCTGCCCCTCCCCACCCACCAGATGCTGGTCCTTCGGGATCTGTGCTTGCACTGCAGCCCTGGACAGCACATCCCCTACCACGCTGCCCGTTCCCACCCCTCCAGCCACTTCCACCTGGGCCTTCCTTCTGGAGAAGGGCAGGGGAGGAAAACAGGGTTCTGAGTGTCAAAACGCCCCCATCGGAGCTCATCCTGTTCCAGCCGGAGCCTCGCCACTCCTGAACCTCCCTCTTCACCCCGCATCCTCTCTTCAGGCTCTCCCCACGCTTCCTGGCCCTGGGCCTGATCGTCATCCCCTCTCAACCCTCCAACTTGCAGCCTGAGTTCCCAATTGTCCTTCAAGACCTGCCCAGTGGCTCCTCCCCGACTCCTTTCCCAGCCCCGTGGGCCCAGCTGATCCCCCACATCGGGATCCCCTCCATCGCACCCAGCCCTTCTCCGGACGAGGGGCTGTGCCTGACCCAGGACCCAGCGGGCAGGGCCTCAGGAAGGGTCTGTCCAGCACCTCCTCCTGCAGGGCCTCGAACCTGGCATGGCCAAGCCAGGGGGACAGGGGAGGTGTTGGAGCCACTGTCCGAGCACGGCTGAGACACAGCTGGGCAACGGAGGCAGCCGGTGGACCCCGGAGCAGCGTGGCCTCGGTCAGCCACGCGAGGCACCCCTCTGCCCCAAGGCCCTGCTCTGCTTGGACACGGTCCCCTGCGGGCCGAGGCCACGCCACCCACTGGCTGGGAAGTCACACGCGAGACAGAGCCAGGTGCCAGGTGACGGCAGGCACGAGCCCACCCCGGCAGCCTGGGTGCAAGCGGAATACCAAGGACTTGCCCACCCCACAGCTGCCCAACCCCTGCACACACTTCCTCCCCATGGGAGCTGGAGCCCCAGCCAGGTTCACCTGGATACCGTCAGTGGGTGCTCGGAGGGTCAAGGACGCTTCTTGTGGCCAGGGTCATCCTTGGCTTCGTGCAACCAACTGACGAGGGTCTGAGCAACATGGCCTCCACACGATGGTGGTGCGGCCTGGCCCTGCTCCCGTCAGGTAGCAGGAGATCCCTAGACAAAGGGCGTTTCCAGCACCAAGGACACCCTGCAGGTAGCGGCACAAACATCTAACAGCTGTGGGGTTCCTGCCCCTCAGATCCCCCTCCCCCCGCCCCCGTCAGAGGCCCGGCACAGCACGCGACCTGTGGAGTCAGGAGGCCTCGGGTTCGACCTCCAGACCTGTGCTCACCAACCGACAAACAGATGCTCGAGGGTAACAGGAGAGCAGGTGTGTGAACGGCCGAGAAGCCAGGTGGAGCTTGATAATAATAAAGTCTAGCGTTTGTTTGCCATGTAGGCTGTACGTGACAAATCTCTACCGGCGCCTTTGCTCCTTGTCACAATCCTACAGAGGCCATTTTACAGGTGAGAAAACGGAGGCACAGAGAGGTTAATTAATTGGCCCAAGGACATCCAGCTACTAAGTGTCAGAGCTGAGACTTGAACCCTGCCTCATTTCTCTGGCAACCTTCAGGGTCATGGCTCTGTCACCCTCATGTCCCCCAACAGCATGGTCATCTCATGAAGCCACAGGAGGTGAGCTCTGGAAAGGCCCAGAGACCACAGCCGCCTGCCAGCATTTGATACTTGGGAAAAGCAGAGCCCAGAGAGGCTGTGCGGCCAGCCCAAGGGCACACAGCTTGCTCGTCAGAAAGCTAGGACGGCTTGCCTGCCTCACCGCTCGGCATGCCCACTTCTAGGGAGGCACGTTACAAGGGTCCTGAGATGGCAGAAAGGTCGGCAAATCCTGAGGCCCTGGGCAACGTGACCTGCTGGTGCATCCCCACCCCGGAAGCTGGGCTGGCCGTGTGACCTGCTCCTGCAGAGAAGGGCCGGGGGACTCTTTTTCTGCACACTATTTTCTCAGGATGGACTCCAGCAATTCCCAGTCCACCCTGCAAGGCTACTGGGCAGATGCTGGCACAACACCACAGGCAGCTTCCGGGCCAGGTGAAGACAGGGCTGGGCAGGGCCAGGTGTGCCGGAAGGCAGCCCCGCCGCTACCCACTGCCTGACTGCCGGCGACGCACCAACGCAGACCCCTGAGCCAGCTCAGTGTGGCACGTGCAGACGACCCCCACCCCTGCCTGCGCAGAGGAGTGACCTCTGCAGCGCTGGCACCCTCGGCAGCAGCAATTCCCAGGCTGGACTCACCCGCCCTCCCTATAGCTGTGGGCTCGGCCGGCAAAGGTGGGGCTGGGCACCTGTGTGGTCAAGGCTCCTCCCGCTGCTCTGGGGAACGACGCCTTGGCGTCTGGGTCCAGCCTCCGCTTCAAGTGTTCCCCTCCTTGCCCCCAGGGCTGGACGGGATGGAAGAGGGTGCTAACACACCCTGGGAGTCTTCCACTCATGGCATTTCCTCATTCAACACCCCTCACCCCGCGCCCACAAAGCCTGTGACAAGTCCCTGGGACGTGCCCCTTCTCCACACACTGCAGCTGGATTCAGGATTTCAGCCTCTTGCAGGGGCCAATGAGGGCTGGCCAGACTGGCCCGAGGCACCCAGCACGCAAGGCAGACCCACCCTCCAGAGTCGGGAAGATGGAAAGAAGGGGCTTTACATTTCCACCCTGGGCGTGTCCACCACTGACCGCAGGTACCTGCAGGCGCTCGAGGGAACCAACGCAGCCCTGATTACCTCCAGGACAGGACGGGCAGCCGAGAGGGGGCCTGGCCTTCCGGCAGTCTGGTTTCCCCACGCTGTCCCGCCCGCCTGCCCGCTGTAGAACACAGACCCACCCATGCCCCCGCCACGTGCCCAGTAGACACTCTGTCCCCTGGGTCCCAGTGTGCCATGATTTGAAGCTGTGCTGATCTTTCACACACAGGGGTTGGGTCTGTCTCCCTGCTGGACCGAGGGCACCCTAAGAGGTGCTACATCCTACAAGCCTCGCAGCCCACCTGGGCACTGGACAGGCGCCCCACAGCTGCAGACAGACAGAAAGGAAGCCAGCTCGGATCCTCGAGGCTAAGCACTCCTAGGTCTGGGCGGGGAGGGTGGGGTGAGGAAGAGGGTCCCGCGGGCTCACGACGGCGCTGCCCACACTGCGGCAGCCGATGCTTTAGAGTGAGCTCTGATGTCACTTCGTTCACACTCGTGAGCTCCCGGAGCTCCCTGACGGACCACAGCTGAGTCTTGGGGGAGCCCTCGGAGCAGAAAACATTAATGAGAGATAAAGGCTGGGCTTTGAAATTCAAATGCCTTTTCATTCTTCACCAACTTCTTCCAAGATGACTATGACCTCAGGTTGGTGTTTCCAGAACGAATCGCTTTGATGTTGCTAATGAAAGGTGATTAAGGAGAACTCCTTTTCTTTTTTTTCCTTTCTTGTTTTATTTCTTTTTTTTTTACTTTGGGAAAATGTATAATGAGTTGTGGATTTAGGCATTTTGACCTATTATGCTTTTCATCATTTTGTTAAGGGCGGGGGGAAACCCTGAAAAGCCAAACAAGTCTGGAACCTAGTCCTGGCTGAGCTGACTTCCCGAGTGGGTGGAGGGAACGGGTGGGGCTCTTACGGCCCACAGGGTTGAGCCCAAACTCCTCTGCGTGGCATAGCTCAGGGGTGCTCTGGGCAGAGCCTGGTGCAGAGCTGGGACGTGCAAGCCCTCACTTAGTCAGTCAACAGACACTGAAGGAGCACTTCCTCCGAGCCTGGCCCTGGTGGAGCTGTCCCCCTGGGACTAATGCAATCCCAGCCCTTTCCCTCTCCAAAGCAGTGTACCAGCTCCACCAGAGCTGTGTGGGTGTTTGCCCCGACAGACAGGGAGCTCCGTACTCAGCAGGGATGGTGTCTTTGCTGCCGGACAACTGGGGCCCTAGTACAGCCTGGTACCTGGCAGGTCAAAGGAGGGGAGGCAGGGGATGGAGGCAGGAGGCTGCCTGGACACACAGACAGACAGGTGGCTACAAAGAATCACAGCTTACCAGGAGCAGAAGCTGGGCAACTGGGTACCGGCAGGAACACTGATAAGGTAACTTCAGCAAATTGCTAGAAGCTGAGTGGAGAAGAGTTTGAGAGCTAAAAACTCCTAGGGGCCAGTCTAAGGGTGGGGCCCGCACTTTTGGGTTTTACCTCCAGGAATCCCAACAGGTTCTCACAGTGAACCTGAAGAAAAGTCCTCTCACATTTGGCAAGGGGAGGGGGAAAATAACTATTCCGAAATATAACGAACACATATTGAGCACCTCCCGTGTTCCCAGCTTTGGCAAGGCACCACGGGGAAAAGAATGTGGCCCCTGTTCCCAGAGCTGTGCAACCAGCAGGGGAAGACCTAGCCCAGCACTGTGCAGTCAGGGAAGACTTCTCAGAGGAGGCGCCAAATCAATTTTTAAAGGATTAGCAGGGGATTTCCCTGATGTCTCAGTGGTTAAGAATCCGCCTGCCAATGCAGGGGACGTGGGATCGAGCCCTGGTCGGGGAAGATCCCGCACGCCACGGAGCAACTAAGCCCGTGCGCCACAACTACTGAGCCTGTGCTCTAGAGCCCGTGCGCCACAACTACTGACTCCGTGCTCTAGAGCCCGTGCTCCGCAACAAGAGAAGCCACGGCAATGAGAAGCCTGCGCACCGCAACGAAGACCCAACGCGGCCAAAAAATAAACTAAAAAAATAAATAAATAAAGGATTAGCAGGTATGTCAGAAGAGGCAGGAAAGAGACAACACAGGCAGAACGAGCAGAAACGGTACCGGGTGCATATGTTTTGGACACTTGATGAATCATCCGAGTCTATGGATTGGCAGGGGCAGTTGTGTCCGTGGAGCCCTGGACTGAGTTGACACCTCCTTGCCCAAAAAGCACCATCAGCTTTGGGCTGGGGTCACAGCAGTTATGACAACAGACAGGAGTGAAACATCAGTTCCACTCTTGGCCCTGAAGTGTTGGTGTGCGATGGTGTAAACACGCCTATGTGTAAGGACACAGGGGTCTCACGAACGTGCCCTGACGTGACCCACGCTTACCTTCTCACAGACACAACCTGCACACCCAAATATGCTGGTGCCACACAGCACTGGCTCCCTTGGACTTAGGTTGAGTTTTATCGCTAGACAAACACTGCCCACAGCTGGTCACTTCCAGCCCTTGTCACCACCTCACCAGCTCTGACTACAGCGTACGACACGTCAGGCCAGAAATCAAGGAGAAAGAAGGATAGGTCTTCAAACAGCAGGAATCCTTGCACCCACGCTGGGCTCAGAGTTCAAAACAGAGCTGCCCAAGTGTGAATGTGATTTAGACTTCATAAGGCCAGGGTGGGATATGGAGATGAAGATGCCAACCAACTTGTTTCAACTGATGGAATGTTTTCCTTGCTATTGAGAGTCTACATCATATAATACGCCCAGTACCCAATCACTGAACAAATAAATAAAAAAGAAATGTGCAGTAACAGATGGGTGTTGTTGTGACTAGAAGCAGATGCCCCAGAATTTAAAGCTGAGAGAATCCCCTCCTGGACGGACGACTCCCCACCCTTGCCTCTGTCCTCATGCCTCCTCCACCTGCTCCCCAGCCGCACGCATGGTCGAGGGCCTTGCTTCTCACTTCACTAAGAGCAGAGAACATTCCAGAAGCTGCTGCCACCACCACTGCCATGTGCATCAAGCCGGAGACTGATGGTCAAGGGTCCAAGCTCCTGGCCGAGACACCTCTGCTCCCTGCACCTGCCCCACCCCTGGGACAAGCCCGAGGCGATGCTGGCACCTTCCTGGCCTCGTCCTCCTCTGGCCACCCTGAGGCTGGTCCTGAGCAGGAAGTGCAGGTGGCAGATGGGCAGGTACCTTGCAGAGCAACAGCAGGGCTCCCCTCCGCCCTGCCCCCTGTGCCAGCAGCCTAGGAAGCGTGTGAAGAGCCTGGTGACACTAGTCACCACTCATGGTGTCCTCCACATGTCACATGACTCCCAGAGGCAGGACGAATCTGGCTTCTCCCACCCTGACGTGCTCACCCTAGCCCCCATAACCATCCTGTCACCTAATTAGACACTTCACAGAGACACGTGCTGAACCCACCTGTGTTGGGGAAAGGAGCCTCTTCCCCTCCCACAGCACAAAGGGTTTTCTAACCAGGACACCCACTCCCAGAGCACACGCTGGGGACCATGGCAGCAGCTTCCCGGCTTATCTCCCCTCCAAGGAAGGCAGTAGCGAACTGAGGCTCCAGGGCCCTAATATGCCCAAGCCCAAACAGCTAACAAGCGCAAGAGGCAGGATGCCAACCCAGGGCTCCAGGCTCCAGGCATCCCCATTGGCAAAGCTGCCCCACGCGGCAAGGTGCGCCTGCGCCAAAGCAGGGAAGCGGGGCCGCGGGCGCTGTCCGTGGTGCTGAACCAGCGAGAGGACAGCCCTCCTCCCGCTGGAGTCGCCAAGGCTCCTTCTCACCTTGCCCAGGAGGGGGCGCTAATCAGTTCTTTTTCATTTCCAGATACATCTTGGTTAAAAACAAAACTTTTAAAATGTGGCCTTTACGCTACTTTAGGAAAAAAAGCAAATTTATGACTTATGTTTCACCATATACGCAGCTGGTTTCATACACTTTTTGACCATTCTGCCTTATTTCCAAAAGTTACACAACTTTTTTCCTCTAGGAAGCTGGAGGTGCCCTGTCCCTGTAGGTTTTATGGCCAAGGACAGCCCTGACCCATCTGCCTGCCTACAGCACATAATCTCACAATGGGTTTGAGGCAGGATGCCCCATTCCGCAGGTTCACTTTATTAAGGTTTTTATTAAGTACTGAAGAGATCCTAGAGATAATAAATTGCATGGCATTTAAAGAATAACAATACCATCTGTGTACAAAGTACCAGCTTAAGAAAAGAAAATGAGGGACTTCCCAGGTGGTCCAGTGGTTAAGAATCCTCCTGCCAATGCAGGGGACACGGGTTCAATCTCTGGTCCGGGAAGATCCCACATGCTGCGCAGCAACTAAGCCCGTGCGCCACAACTACTGAGCCTGCGCCCTAGAGCCCGTGAGCCACAACTACTGAGCCCACGCTCCACAACAAGAGAAGCCACTGCAATGAGAAGCCTGCACACCGCAATGAAGAGTAGCCACCGCTCGCCGCGACTAGAGAAAGCCTGCGCGCGACTAGAGAAAGCCTGCGCACGGCAATGAAGACCCAATGCAGCCAAAAATACACAAATTAAAAAAAAAACAAAACACTAGCTTTGAAACACCCCTGCCTGCCCTCCCTACTCCCTCCCACATATGAGTAACTATTATTTCGTATTTATCATTCCCTGACTTTTCTTTATAGTTTACCAAATGTTTATAAATATAATATACATTTATATATATACATTTTATATATCATATACATATTTATAAATATATATAAAAACATATATATATTGTTTTACACGGTTTGAACTTTCTATAAATGGACTCATACCAAAGCACTTTTCTGCAACTTCCTTTTTGGACTCAAGTACACTTTCCTAAGTTCACTGTGTCATTGCACGTAACCCGGCTCATCCCTTTCTGCTGCTACACGAGCCAGGCATGTAGCTGTTCATCAATTTACCGTCGGGGGGCATCCAAGTTCTCACCGCTTTTATTTGTTGGGAATGCGCGGGTCTCCTGGTACACCCGTGCAAGAATTTCTCTAAGATATATACCTGGAAGTAGGATTTCTGGTCACAGGGTGTGTGTATCTATCTTCAGCTTTACTAGACGACTCCAAATTGTTTTCAAAAGTAGCCAGTTTCTGGCCCACAAGCACTGCATAGAGTTCAGGTGGTCCACACGCCCACCAGCCCTGGATACCGTCAGCACTTTCCACCGAGGTTAACATGATGAGGAGGAAATGGAATCTCACCGTGGTTTTCACTGGCGTTTCCTGAACTCAGGTAGGGCCAAGGGGCTTTTCACATGTTGATCGGCTATGCTTCTCCTCTTCTAGGAAGGCCTGTCCAATCCCCCAGGTCCGGTAGGAAAGCTCTGGACCACAGTTTCATTCCAAGGGACCAAACACGTGTCCTTTGCGGGACCGTACAGGCTAGGGTTCTGTGTGGGCTCTGCACAGAGTCCCCTAGCGAGGCAGGCCACCCACCCACCCTAGGGACCTCGCTTTACAGGAGAACTCATGTTCGCAGTTCACAGCTGAACGTTCCTTTCGCTGCCCTCTCATAATAATCCCTTAAACTGAAATTGAACTTCGAGTTCACAGAGCATTTCCTCAAGCTGTACCCCTTCCAGCTTCCCTGACACTCCCACCACATGGCCTCGGGCAGCTCTGGACAAACAACGCCCCTGCCCGGCTCCCGAGGGCAGACAACATCTGTCTTTCTCTGCTGAACTCAGTCCGGACCCTCCTGATGGCTTGGGGGCTGTGCGGACGGGGGGAGGTGATGTCTGGGGGCCGCCCCTCTGAGCAGCCCTGGCAGATGCAGCCGCTGAGGCCAAGTCCACCCGTGATGCCAGGGAAAAGGGTGGCCACATTCCAGAGGCTGCTCTGGTCCCTAATGTGCCCAGGCAGCCTGGGGCCATCGGGGCAGCCTCCTCCCAGCCATAAAGATGGCCCACACTGCTCTCTTCCTGCAGTCCCTGGAGGGCAGCCAGGAGAAGAAAGGAAACACGGTCTTACCTCTGCCGGCTTTTCTCTCCACCTCTCCCCCAAAGGATGCACCGCACCTCTGCGCCTGGGTCTTCCCTGCACCCCAGGCCTCATGGACACGCCTCTCCCCTCCTCTCCCTTCTGGCTCTTTCCCACCTCAGAGGCAGACTCGGCATCCATGATCATCTCCCCTTACGGGCGCTGAGTTTTCAGAAACTTTATCTCACTAAAGCCCCTGAGATGCGCCCAGTTTAGTGTTTGGACTTCCAAAATCTCTCTTGGCACTTTTTTTTTTAATTGAGGTGAAACTGACATAAAAAGAACCATTTTAGGGCTTCCCTGGTGGCACAGTGGTTGAGAGTCTGCCTGCCGATGCAGGGGACACGGGTTCGTGCCCCGGTCCGGGAGGATCCCACATGCCGCGGAGCGGCTGGGCCCGTGAGCCATGGCCGCTGAGCCTGCGCCCGAAGCCTGTGCTCCGCAACGGGAGAGGCCGCGACAGTGAGAGGCCCGCGTACCGCAAAAAAAGAAAAAAAAAAAAAAAAGTTAAAGTGAACAATTTAGAGGCATTTAGTACATTCACAAAGCTGGGCAACCACTACCTCCCATCGAGCTCCAAAACATTTTCATCACTCAACAAGAAGCTCTCGGCTACTTCTGCAGGATGGCTGCTTCTCTGGCGTCCCCATCGCAAGTCTGGAAACTCCTGGAGGACAGGTAGAGTCTTGGGCATTTCCATCCCATCCTCCATCTTTGTCAAGGTCCCTGACTACACAAGTTGAGGTCAACTAACTTGTAAACATGCGGTTACATAGCTCCTGGTGTCTCCTGAGTCTATGCCAGCACCTTAAAGCACTACTGGCGTGCACCACGCATCAGCAAAGGCACCCCAGAGGTCCTCGCTGCAGCCCTGGCCGGGCCCTGGTCTCGCGGAGAGAGGCCACAGGTAAACCTGAATGAACAGCGTTGGGAGGGGCTGTGTTACGACAAAGGACCTATAAAGAGATGTGAAAGGAACGAAACCATCCACGGCTGCTGTCATCAGGGGTGCCAA
Organism: Phocoena phocoena; assembly: GCF_963924675.1. Classification (NCBI taxonomy): domain Eukaryota; kingdom Metazoa; phylum Chordata; class Mammalia; order Artiodactyla; family Phocoenidae; genus Phocoena; species Phocoena phocoena. The sequence continues at coordinate 4,662,017 of NC_089229.1, read as the reverse complement.
CGCAGGGCAGGCTGGGAGGGGCTCAGACTCCCCCAAAGTCAAGCCCACTGCCCCCCAAACATCACGAAGCCACTTTACACAGTACCAGCAGGTCTGGCATACGTCTGTGTGATGTGACTAATTAGCTGTTACTCAGACTTGCTGACAACTGGGCTGGGGTCCTAGGTGCTCCGGGGAGCCGAGTCCCTTCACAAGGGTAGAAGTGCCCTCCCAGTCTAACCCAGGACCGGGAAGCAACATCTGTCACCCGGCACTGCCACCCAGAGTCATCAGCACAGCTAATTACCGCTAATTGTAATATCGTTTCTGTCTTGCTGCTAATACATTTAGACTTGCTAATCAAATCAAACCATTCCACCTTGCCGCGCTGCTTTCCAATAAACATTTCTGCAGAGCGAGAAATAAATAAGTAACTTCCGAGCTTTGTTCTCTCCTTTCTGTAGCCACTGTCTGCAGAGACATGGGGCGGGGGGGGGTGCCATTTATTTGTCTCTGGGACCAAAGGCATAGAAGGAATCTGATGCGGAACCAGCGTTTACTGTCCAGAGCTTCCAAAGAGACAGAAAGAGGGAAAGACACACCTGGGGACTGGGAGAGAAGAGGGGAAGTAGACACAGAAGGAGGGAAGGAAGGAGGGAGGGAAGGAAGGGAGGTAAGAAACTGTCACAATGGAGCCTGCATGATCCGTTAAGCACCCTTCCTGTGTCACCTTCACCCTCTCGGGGATGCAGTCTCCTGCACCCCTGGCTGGACCGGTGGCTCCTTCTCAGGACCCCACAGACCTCTGAGCCCCCCACTTCCACTCACCAGTTGGGCTGCTCTGATCTGTCGCCAGACCTGGCTGTGAGCTCGTCGAGGGCAGGGGCCCCGTGCTGCTGGTCTGTTTTCCCAGCACTGAACAAACAGCCTCACGACTAGGCAGATGCCCCTCTGCCTGCCTGCAGATTGAGGAGACTGAGGCGCTGAGCACGCTAGGTACCCGCCTAGCATTTGTGATCAGTAAAGAGCAGGCCCTAAGAGTCAGTCCCGGGCATGTCTGGCCCTGCACCTGTGCTCCTTCAGGAAGGGGAAGGGGGAGGAAGGTGGTGCTGGCTCCTCCGTGGGCCTAAACAATGGCCACACGGGGACCAATGAGGAAATGAAGGCTACAGGGTGCTCTGCTCAAGGACACACCGGCCTGATTCTGAGAATTCCAGAAAGGAAACTGACAAAGGGTTGACCATGAATGCAACTTAATATAAAAGCACCCAGTTACTATAGCGATCTTGCAGAAGAATTTCCTCACCCTACACATCCACCCAGTGCTGAGAGAGGGGCAGGTGATCACAGAGCTTCCCAGCCACGGTCCTCAGCCGGCTCCCTTTGCCTCGGAAAACGCCAACTCCGACCACCCTGCCAGCCTCGAGCGCACAGGAGTGGGGTTGGTGGGAACAGGTCCTCATGGATGGGTCTGCAGGCCCGGCCTGGACCACGTCATTCCCCCACCCCTAGGCCAGTGCTTGTGTCCAGACGACAGGAACTGTCTGGCATCCCTGTCCTCTCTGCCTCCTGTCAGCTTCTGTTTATCTGGCAGCAGAAGTGAGGGAGGGAGGGAATGAATGAAACCATGGAGACTCTGCAAGGCTGGTTTGCTGCAGGGAGAGTGGGGAGGGAGATGGGTGAGACCAAGCCCGGACCACTGACTCTGACCAGGCACATCCTTGCCATCACTGGCCAGCGATCCTGGGAGGCCGCTATTCCTAAACCCATTTCACAGATGAGAAGCCTGAGGCTCAGAAGGTCATCCAACCACCAGAAGAGGAGGCAGGGCTGCCAGCAGCGACCGGGCAACCCCAAACCCATGTTCTTCCCACTCCTGCACGGTGTCCTCCAGCAAACGCCCCCGCCCGGCATCTCGCAGGCACGGCTTCTGCCCAAGCAATACCCACGCGGCTCAGATATATAACTGAACAAAGAAGCAGCACAGCCTGCGTCAAATGAGGCCGTCGATTTTCATTCATTTCAGACTCTGTGCGTTTCTGGCAATTATCTGTAACAAGGTTTACAGAGGACATTTAAAATTAACTGTGATTTTTATCTAGAAATCAATGCTTATTTTTTAAGTAGCTCATTAGGGGTGAGTATGCATTACGGGAGCAGCATGCCCTGTGTCAGGAAGGAGGCACGGGGGGTGAGGCCAGCAAGAGGAGACGCGTCATCTGCGACGGCGAGATCAAAGCCCGCGGAGTTAGGGGATGAAGCTCCAGTGGACGAGGCAAAATCTGACTTGCGTGGAGCAAAGGCCAAGTGGGGGGAAACCTTTTCAATAACCTAAAAGGGGAAAAGAGAGCCGGGCTTTCACTCCTCAGCCTTGGCTGGCGACGACCAGCCGCCCAGGCCACTCGGCCCGGGGAGCTCACCAACCCGGGCAGAGGCTGCGGCGGTGGCAGCACCGTGAGCGGCAGGGCCCCCGCGAGGAGAGCAGAGCCGAGGCTGTGAGGAGGGGCGGCCCGCGGGCACCAGCGGCCAGCCTGGAAGAGCCAGGACGGGGGACACGGGACCCAGGCCAAAGGGCAGGTGATGACGACTCTAGATTATCTTTTGCACTTTCTGTGTTTGTTTTTTAAAGTTTTAAAAGGAATGTTTTAAAATTCAACCTAGAGGGACCAACGCAAGTGAATGGAAACGTCTAAATACATCAAATCTAAGGGACAAGAGCCTGACATCAGACTGTTCACAAACCGCTGGCCCTCCTTCCACCTCTCCCGCTTTACGTAAAGATGCCCCGTGATTAGAATCGAGCACAGTCCTCTGAGTTTGAACAATAAACCCACTAATGTCTGCAGAAGCCTTACAGCTCGTAAAGATATTGCTACTTCCACTTTGCAGGCAGGGCAAATGCGGTTCAGGAAGTTTCCACGCCTTACCCAAGTGTGTGAGACGAGTAATCTGAGGACTCAGCTGGCCTCTCCTTCCAGGCTCTGATCTCCTCAATCTTTCCCTGAGGTTATAGCAAGGGATGACATCACCACCATCACCACCACCATCACATCACCACCACCACCATCACCACCTTCATCAACACCGCCATCACCATCACCACCATCACATCACCACTGCCACCACCACCACCACCACCACCACCACCACCATCACATCACCACCACCACCATCACCACCATCATCACCATCACCATCACCACCACCATCACATTACCACCACCACCACCACCACCACCGTCACCATCATAAGCACAGAAGAGGAAAAGACCCAGTAAGGGCTGAAGATGCATGCTGTCCATACCTTTCCGTTTGGTCAGGTGGCCAGGGGAAGGGTTGTCCTCACCCTGAGCCCGGGTTCTCACACTTCAGGGGCTCCAGAATCTTGAGGGGAGCCTGTCACACACACTCTTGGGCCCAGTGCTGAAGCTCCTGGTTCCACAAGTGTGGGGTGACACCAGGCATCTGCTGGCAAACGAGCTCCTGGGAGATTCAGATGCAGGCAATCAAGGGGCAGGCTCTGAGGGACCCTGAGCGAAGATCCAAGCAGGGCCCGAGTCTTTGCCAAGCCCGAAACCGCTAGTCAAGAGTAAAGGGTCACCTGAGAGTTAAAAAATGTTAAGTAGCAATTACATCAGTGAGAAGACTTGTCAGGTGTACTCATCTGTATTAAGTCTTGCTCCACAATTTATCAAGTACGTTTTTAAGGTGTAGGATTACTTATCTTGTTGTTGTTTTTCACTTAAAGTTTTAATTTTCAAGAAAAATCATACACCATTTTCCACGCCTGTGATTTCCTTCCGGGACCTCAGCGGTGCCCACTGGCGGCCAACAGAACTGCAGGCTCAGACAGAAGAGGAACAGACAGCTTCCAAGGAGCTGACCTGGGATGTTCAGACCTACTGAGTGACATCAAATGTCACAAAAATAACTGCAAAGAAAGACGCGTTTGCATTGAAACACGCAATCTGAGCCCCACAGTCTTTAAAAGTAATGTTCGCAGCATTTTGTGTTTTACGTCATCTTGTTTTTAACCCTGTAGGGGGTTCCCAGGTGGTACACAAGGGGCTTTGTTGCCTGGGTGTCCACATCAGTGACTTTAGAACTCTTAAAGCTTTTTCCTTCTTCTTTACACAAACATCTTGTCTTCAGGACATAATATAACAGCAACAACATTTCCATCACGTTTACAGTTTCTAAGGCACATCCACTATCCATTAATTCAAACGTAACTGCTGTGAGCCTGTGTGTCAGACACAGACATTTTACTGTGGAGTCTGATCGCCACAAAGTAATAAAGCCAAGACCGAGCGGCGCTAGTACCCGATACGTGTCTCTGTTCCCTCCAGTGTATAGTGGGGATGACATTTCCTCATAGGGATGTGTTGTGACGGTAAGTAAGTTAAACTGGAAACGCTCAGACCTACCACAGGAAGTGGCCAATACATGGTAGTTCCACCGTCATCACTGATGTTCATTATATCACCATCCTCACCATCCCCTTTATTACCATCATCTCATCATCCTCACCACCAATATCACCATCTTCACCTTTATCACCACCATAATCACCAGCATCACCATCCCTGCCACCCCCTTTGGCCCCACCATCATCAACACCGCCACCACCATCACCACCGTGACCATCAATACCACCAGTAGGACCCAGTCCACATGAATCCGGAGGTGCCTTTCTTGAGGGTAAGGAGCTAATCTGGGCTTTGTGGGGTGGGCAGGATCTTGCTCAAGAGAAAAGGGCAGTCCAGGCAGGAGCGCTGCCCTAGGTTAAGACCCGTGACCCACAGGCATTTAGTATGTCTGGGAAATGGTTAACAATTCCGTGTTGGGAGATGAGGGTGAAGAAGTTATCTGAAACCAGAAAATGAAAGGCCCTGTCTATTGACTGCAGAGAACTTCTGAACCTTCCTCCTCAAGTTACTGACTTACAGACTGTGTTCCCCGCTGCCCCAGGTGTCTCCACCTGCCAGTGGTCCTGGAGCCGGACCTGAGGCTGTCTGGGGGGGCTCTAGGCCCGGCCCCAGCTTCAACACAGCAGCTCCTCTGTCTGACTCAGCTCACCTGGCCAACAGGTTAAGGAAGATGTGAAGCTCTTGCTGTGGGCAGTGGGGTGTGGGACATGCTTTTTAAGCACAGAGAAGTCCCCGAAGGACTGTACTTTAAAAAGACAACCTTAGTGGTGGTGTGGAAGACAGACCCCAAAGGCAAAGAGAGCAGTCAGGAGGCTGCTGAGAGATGAACTGGAGTAGCAGAGGCAGGAAAAAGTGAGAGAAATATTTAGGAGGTGAAATTGGCAAGACAGTGGTAGAGATGAGAGCTGAGGCCAGTGGGACTCCAGAGAGATGGTGTCTCCGAAACTCAGCAGCAGACGATAACGGCCTGGCCTGGAGACACACGGTGAGAACTCGTTTCTCCGGAGCCCTCACTGTGCACCAGGCTCTTTGCTAAGCTCCTACCATCCATCACCCTGCCCCATCCTTCGAGTTCTATGGGCAATTGCTTGTATTATCTCCGCTTCTCAGGTGAGTCAAAGGAAGCTGAAGGATAGTCAATAACCTGCTCAAGGTCACAAGACGAACAAGAATAGAGCTGGGGCCTGAGAGTTGAAACCACACGGAATTGTTCAGGTCAAGGTCTAGAGCAAGAAGTCTCCCCGTCTTCTGACTGCCTGGAGCACAGCTGGCTGCCATCTCTGGTCATCACATCCTGATCCCAGGCTGCTACCTAACTGCCCTCCATGGTAATGAGTGGCTCCCTGACGGCAGACACTGAGGCTTACGGTTCTTAATTCTATGGAGCTCCCAACACACACACACACACACGCACACACACGCACTCCACTGCCTACCAGTCCATGGATCATAAAGGTCTCCCCCAGTGGGTAGATGGATGGATGGGAAGTATGAGAACTGATGGGCCTCAAAACAAGGTGGACTGCCCTGAAACTCAGAGCTGTCCAGGCCTGGGTGGACTTGTCAGGAGGTAGTAAGCTCCCTGTCACAGAAGGACTCAACCAGTGGGAATGATGAAGAGGGAATCCTTGGAGAATGTGGTCAGCATCTGTCAAATTTAACCAGGAAGCAGAGCCTAGAGATAACATACTGCAGAACACCATGAACTACTGACACATCCAATCCCACCAAGGAAAGACTTTACTGTAGAAAACAGAACTGCATTTATCTGCACGTAAAAACAGACATCCTCCGAGTCTTCAAAATAATCACAGCCAACTGTACGTTTTTGTCTGCTACTTATGTCATTCCGTCCTCTGCTAGAGCCCAAACAACAAAAGTTTAAGAAACACTCATGCCAGAAAAAGAAGTTTAATTGCGAAGAGTCTGTGGATTGCTGCTCTTTTCTGCACGCCGGGAGGAGCCTGTGTACAAGTTGGCGGTGGCGTACCTCACCCCGGGCCAGGCCAGGCCAACACAGCGAGGGAACCCAGCTGAGGGTCCCCTCGAAGAGCCAGCCACTTCATCAGCAGACTTGGGGAACCTTTCAACAATGACACCCCTGAACCCCTGGTCAGGGAATGGGCAAGACGCGGCCGTGGTGACAGTGGCTCCAGGAAGCAGCCTCCCAAGCCCACGGGCCTCCCTCCTCTGGGTTCTTACCCATGGGGGCCGTGGACATGGCTTTTTCACCCGTGAAACGTGACCTTCCAGTAGGTTAATATACGTGGCAGTGCTGGATACACCAAAACACCGCTGTATAGATGTTAGTCGTTAATGAGTGAGAGGACTCCAGGGAATCGGTCCCATATCTGCATTAACTAATCATTGTAAGAGAAAAAAAGGGAAAATAAATCACATACTGTAACGTCTGCACGAACTACCACAAGCAGGTTCCGTGTTTAACGTCCGTTTTTTTTTTTTTAATTTATTTATTTCATTTATCTTTGGCTGCGTTGGGTCTTCGTTGCTGCGCGCAGGCTTTCTCTAGTTGCGGCGCGCGGGGGCTACTCTTTGTTGCAGAGCATGGGCTCTAGGCACAGAAGCTTCAGTAGCTGTGGCTCGCAGGCTCAGTAGTTGTGGCTGGCGGGCTGTAGAGCACAGGCTCAGTAGTTGTGGTGCACGGGCTTAGTTGCTCCGCGGCATGTGGGATCTTCCGGGACCAGGGCTCGAACCCGTGTCTCCTGCATTGGCAGGCGGATTCTTAACCACTGCGCCACCAGGGAAGCCCATTGTCCATGTTTTTAATGTCAACACAAAACTCTAGCGGGAGAAATCCTTGCAGATGCGAACTCCCCTTTGTAAAGTGTGCTCTGAAGGACCCGACAGGCTTCATGGAAGCTTCTGCTGCATCCACGTGAGCCACACCCACCTCCACAGTGCAGAGACTGGCCAGGGACTGGGAAGCCAGCGGGGACACCCCAAGTTCCCTAGAAGATGATGATGTCGAAACTAGGGATCCCAAGGTCACAGGACGTCGGTCTGATGGAGGGGGCTGACCCTAGACTGTCTACGCTCGGGACGACCCAGGCAACTGCTCAGGCTTCTCTCTGCCATGGGTTTGTCTAGGATGAAAAGCAAAAGTCCAGCCCAGCAATTACACTTCAGCTATGTACCCAAAATAACGGAAAGCAAGGACTCGAACAGATACCTGTATCCCCACGTTCACAGCAGCATTATTCCCATGAGCCAGAAAGGTGGAAATCACTCAAACGCCCATCCACAGGTGAATGGATGAACAAGAGGTGGTGTATACACAGGAGGGAATGTTACCCAGCCTTAAAAAGGAATGAAGCACGGATACAGGCGACAACATGGATGGACTCGAGGACGTCATGCTCAGTGAAGTAAGTCAGACACAGAAGGACACACACTGTATGATCCCACTTAGAGAGGGACGGAGAGTCATCAAATTCAGAGACAGAAAGTGGAATGGCGGCTGCCAGGAGCTGGGGGAGGGGGAGGGGGGGAGGGGAGTTGTGTTGCGTGGGGACAGCTTCAGCTTGGGAAGAGATGACGGTGAGGGGTGCATTAACATCGCGAATGTACTTAACGCCACTGAATTGTCCACTTGAAAATGGTTGAGATGGTAAATCTTACGTTTTATATACTTTTCCACAATGGAATATTCAGTGTTACTTAACAAACCCATGGCGTGTTAACAAAAAAAAGAAACGGCCAAAGCCCACTAACTGCCCGTCCGAGGCGAGCTCTGTGCACCTCTGAAGGGAAGCTGCAACGGTCAACGGTGGGGTCAACACGGGTCCCCCTCCTGAGCCTACTTCTGGGCCTGCCCACCCCTCGGGGCTGTCACGGGGGACGGGACAGCCTCAGCTGCTGTCCACAGCAGTGCAAGCGGGCCTTACTCCAGCTGGGGCACAAGTCAGTCATGAACGTTTGTAATTTTCGCCTTTGTGCACCAAGGATGTGAAGTGAGAATGAGTAAACCCGCCTGGAGGAAGAGGGCTCTTTCCAGAGGCCGCGTCCTGGCTGGCGGCTCTGTGCTGCCGCTCGCCTCCCCCGCCTCCCCCGCCTCCATCGAGGTGTGCCCCATGTGGCCCCCTCCTCCAGCCTGACTCTTGGCTCTGCTGGCCTCCATCCAGGCACATGGCAGGAGGACTCACCTAGGGACACGGGACAGCATCCCCACTGGTTTTTCTGTGCTGGCCAGGGGGGTCAGCTGGGTTTGGAGGGGGAAGGGGCTGCCAAGAACCCTGGACTTCCCTTCCTTTGGTGCCTCCCAGAATGCACTCAGTAACGTGTCGATGAGGTAGCTGAAGAACGGGGCCGGGGCCGGGGCCACAGACTGCTGCGCCAACTCCTGGTCGGAAGGGAGCCCACCTGGCCCCGTCTAACCCCACGTGCAAATACCCGCAGCATCCCTCACTGTGGCAGAAGCTTGTTACCTCCTGGGGTGGCCAGCTCTCTCCATGCGCACCCTGATCCTTAGAAAGTTCTCGACGTTAGGACAAAATTCAGCTCCGTGCAGTTCCCGTCCCTCCACACCCTCTGCAGTCTCAGGAAGCACCGCTAACTTCCCCTCCAGGGGGGGATTCCGCAAGGGTGTGGACAGAGCCACTCGAAGCTTACGTGGCATGTAAGGGCAGTGCTGCCCTGCCTGCCGGGCCAGAGGGGACGCTCGGGAGGACGGTGGTGATGGGCGCACAGCAACGCGAATGAGCTGCAGCCTGAACTGGACTCTGAGCTGGGAGGGGCGCGGACAGCAGAAAGGGAAGGGAGCGGGCAGTGTGAGCACGGCCGAGCCAGCTCGAGGTCAGGACGGCAGGGCTCCTTCAACCGCGGCTGCAGGCCTCCTCCTCTAGCACAGCCCAGGGGAAGGGAAAGCTCTGGGGTCGAAGACCTGGCTGGGGGCCTGGAGCTGGTGACGTGGGAAAGTTAACTTGGCCTCGCAGGGCCTCAGTTTCTTCATCTGCAAAGTGGGGATAAGAGGGCCTCCTGCAGTCAAGCAGATGCTTCCAGAATCCAGGTGCTGCCCCTCACTCGCTGTGGGCCTTGGGCAGGTCACCTCATCTCTCTACCTTTCGGTTTCCTCATCTGTCAAATGGGCAGATTCACACCCTAATGCTTCCCAACAAGAACTGAGCGCCACCACCCCTACCGGCAGCTTCACCCCAGAGGCTTGCACCGGAGCCCCTGTGACACCTGGATGCAGCAGTGACAACTGCTGTCGGCCTGCTCGCTCCCCCTCCCTCTCCCCCCATCTCCCTCTCACTCTTGTTCTCAGAGGCTGTGTCTCGTGTACATCCAAGTCCCTGACATCTGCCACAGGGCAGGACCTAGAGAATTAGGAGGGGTGGACTGAGCGGGCTGGGGGTAGGGGTAAAAGGACATACAAGCACCTACGTGGGGTAAAGCAGACTTTTACTGATGACATCAATATTGCTAATAACGATGTGACCCCAGACCACCTCCTCCTCTTTACCTCTCAGGCCACGGTCACCCGGCGCCGAGGACACAATGGTCACTCACTGAATACTGGCTGAACGACCAATAATGGTCTTTCAACAAGTGTTTCCGCAGGTCCACACTGAAGCACCTGATTAAAGAGTGGCCCAGGCGAAAAGGGTTCCTTTACAAACCACACACGGCCAGTCCCCCAGGGGCCAGGCCATTGGCCAGCTCCTGCAGTGTGCCCAGAGCCAGCGGGACAGGAGAGGCCTCGGGGGGGCCTACCTCACGCAGCTCCCACTCTCTAGTAATCACTGGAGCAGCAGCATCGGGGGGGGGGGGGGCGGTACTGGAGGCAAAGAACACGGGCCCAGGGCAGTGGGTGTCAGGGAGGCACTGCCTAAAGGACGACGGTGGAACCCTGACCTGTTGGCAGGATCTGGGAGCCAGGAGAGCACACGTGCGCGCGGCCTGGGGCACAGGGCAGAAGAGGTCTCTACGGCCAAGACTGCAGAGGCAGAGGCAGGACGTGGACCCACGTGCGTCCACTAGGAGGCAACTCCCACAGCTCATCCTGAGTCTCGCCTGGACTCCAGGACCTTTCAGGGGAATGGGATGCACATGTGCCAAGGAGCCACTTGGGCAGGCGACTTGCTGGGCAACCAGCTACACAGTTTGGCGGGATGACATCCCGCCCTTTGTCACGTGACCCTTGGGGCCCTTGCTCATCCTGTGGGCCCCACACCCAGCCCTCCGAGCCCACAGGCTGGATTTCCCCTTGTGTTTTTTCATCTCACCCTCACAATTACCCTCTGAGGAAGATGGTAAAGTGTTAGCCCATTTTACAGATGCAGAAACTGACTCAGAAAGATCAAAGCCTATCCATCAGCCCTGGGGATGTGGCAGGGATTTGGCATCCTCACCCTCAGTGCAACAGGGATCCCCCCGGTCCGCCACTCCCCGAGGTGCCAGGGGCCACACGGCATCAGATGCGGGGAAGGGGGGCGTTGGTGAACCTCAGATGCCGTACACACGTGTGGCGTCCCTGGGCTGGCAGCACGCTGGCCCTGCTGGCAGGGGCCAGCTGCTTACGCAGGCTGGGTGTTCTGTCTTGGTGGCAGCCGGTATGATACACAGTCGGTGCAGGGGCCGGGGGCCCAGACCACCCTGGTTCATGTCAGCCCAAGCTAAGCCCCTGGATGAGTAACTGCACCCCTCTGAGCCTCAGTTTCCTCCCCTGAAAAATGCAGACGGTGGAAATCCCCTGGCGGTCCAGTGTTTGGGACTCCGCGCTTCCACTGCAGGGGGGCCTGGGTTCGATCCCTGGTCGGGGAACTGGGATCCCGCAGGCCGTGCGGTGTGGCCCCCCCCCCAAAAAAAAAGTAAGAAAAATGGGGACGACGGTAAAGTTGTTGGGAGAAGTAAAGGCATATTCTCACCTGCCACAGCGGGGTGCAGGCTCCATCCTCCCACCCACAGAAGGTAACGTGTTCAGCAGACACAGCCAGCCCACTCCTGCAACGGGGCAGGTTACCTTTGTTTCTCCATCTCGGCTCCTGGCTGTAGGGAAGGCGGCCCTGGCAGGGTCAGCAGGGAGCAGCCTCCAGCTACTTGGACCCCCAACCATAATCTGAGGCAGGCGTGACTAGCTTCAACTGGTAGATATAGTGGGTTAAACAGTGTCCCCGCCCCCCCACCCCCCCCAGAATTCACACCCACCCAAAACCTCAGAGTGTGACCTTATTTGGTAATTGGGTCTCTGCAGATATAATCAGTTGAGATCATACTGGATTGGGGGGCCCTAAATATAATGATTTGGGTCCTTGTAAGAAGAGAAGACACAGATTCAGAGGGAAGACGGCCACGTGAAGACAGAGGCAGAGACCAGAGCGGTGCGGCCGCGAGCCCAGCAGCGCCAGCAGCCCGCAGGAGCTGGAAGCGGCAGGAAGGATCCTCCCCTTGGCTCTGGAGGGAGCGCGGCCACGCAGGCACCTTGATTTCAGGCTTCCGACCTCTAGACCAGGAGGGAGTACATTTCAGCTGCCCGGCGTGTGGCGCTCTGTTACAGCAGCGCAGGAGCCTCATACAGCAGACGAGAGGGAGTTACGACTCAGGGAAGGGAAGTACCGGCCGAGGTCCCTGGGCCGGAAGGTCCCCCCAGCCCAGTGCCCCAGCCCCGCTCCTGTGCTGCCCTCCCCCATGTCCACTTCATCTAGAACACCGCCCACCCCCACTTACAGGCTTGCTGATTACGAGGAAAGATTTGCAAATGTCCCTACTTCCGCCGTATCCAAATTAGTGTCAAAACAGGAAAGAAGTCCAGATAAAAATACCCAAACCCAGGGTGCGCTGGAGAGAGATTCAGCATGTCCACAAGGCAGCCTGCGACACCGGAATCCGAGCTGGGCGGCCACCCACCCTCCAGGCTGGGGCCACCGTCCCTCCTGCCGGCCTGCAAGGTCCCCTGCTCCTGGCACCCTGTTCGCCTTTTTCATCAACTGAACAAAGCAGAAGGGATGCAAGCCCAGCCATGAAAAATCGGGTCAGTACATTCCTCCCTCCAGTCACCAAAGAAAGTCAGAGTGGGGGGAGCTGGGGGGGGGGGGGATAAATTACCGTGCCCGAGTCCAGCTGCACCGGGACGTAATAAAATGTGTTGCTAAGATACAAGTGCCAAAGAAGTTCATTAAAGGACACTTTAAACCAAGCTGTCAGACTCTTCTCCCTTTAAAGCCTGCTTATTTGGTACCGTCCCTCGTGTTTATAATTAGATCCGCGATATGAGAGCGCGGCCCCCATTCAAGCCCACTCAGCAAGCTCATTAATAAAGTAACTTCAACAAGCCACCGACTTGGGCCCGGGCTGGGGGCGGGACTGTTTTATTTACAGAAATATATTTGAGCGCCACTTCTTTATCTAAAGGAGAGATGAAGGCTCTTGAAGAAACTCGGCGGCCCTCTGGTCGCAGCATCACCGACTGTTCCCCTTATACCAGCGCTGGGGGCTCCAGGGCAGCGGGCTCGCTGGACCTCAGGGCTCACGGTCTGACTCCAGCTCGCCCCATAGCTCTGAATGTAGGTACCAGGCGGGATGGTGAGCGGGGGACACAGAGGCAGGGAATTACCAGATCACGGCCAGCCTGATGGAGCTGGACGAGGGGACTCGGAAGGGCGACCAGAGGACGCAGGCTCGGTCTGGGCTGCGGAGCATCCTGCGGGCCAATGCGTCTAGAAAAGGCCGTAACGTACCACCCACACCTAAACTGCAGGTTTCTCGTAAGCATGGGTTTCCGGCTCATGAATTCTTGATTGTTCATGATTCTTGAACAAAATCAAAAAAGCAGACTGCCTGGGGCCCACACCAAGTGATGGCAGGGGTGGCGCTGGCCTGGCTGCCCCCACCCCCCACCCGTCCCCTCGCACCGCAGGGCATGACTCCCTCAGCAGGACCGCTCTCCGGCCCGCCCACAGCGTCAGAGTCTGTGATCCTGCGAGGGTCAGAGCATCTCAGGTTGGGACTGGTCAGGGATGGAGCCCTGAGGAGCCTGGGCTTTTCTGAACCACAGAACCTCAGCACAGGGCCAGCCAGCCTGACCTCCCATCCAACTGGCGTTGGTGCCACTTCCCCTTTGCTATGAGGTCCTGGCTTGGCGGTCAAAGGTCTCAGAACAACCAGTTCTAGCCCCAGGCAGATCCCTCTGTACGGGAATTCCGCCAGCCCTGGAGCTGAAATTGGCCTTCTAGTACCTTCCAGCTTCTAGTCAAAATTCCGCCCCACGAAAGGGCCGCTTTCTCTCTTTTTTTTTTTTTGAGGTACGCGGGCCTCTCACCGCTGTGGCCTCTCCCGCTGCGGAGCACAGGCTCCGGACGCACAGGCTCAGCGGCCATGGCTCACGGGCCCAGCCGCTCCGCGGCATGTGGGATCCTCCCGGACCGGGGCACAAACCCGCGTCCCCTGCATCGGCGGGCGGACTCTCAACCACTGCGCCACCAGGGAAGCCCCCGCTTTCTCTTCTTCATCACGGCCAGTCGCTGATTTAAAGGTGGGGGTCAGCCGTGCTGGAGAGACCAGTCGCCGCCCTGTTCCATCAGCTCTCTGACCTCCCCCCTCACACCCACCTGTCACTCACTCTCCCGGCCGCACTGGCCTCCGTGGGAAACGCCAGGCATGACCCATCTCAGGACCTCTGCACGAGCTGTTCCTTCTACCTGGGACACTCTTTCTGCAGAGAGCCACAGGGCTCACTCCTCCAGCTACTCCTGCAGGCCTCGGCTCCAAGGCCTGAGGCCCCTCTCGAACACACTATTTAAAATAGCCACCTGCCCCCAGCCCCGCGCGCCTTGCCCGCTCTACCTCTGCCAGGGCACCGGTCACCTTCCCACCAACTCCATAACTCATTTACGATGGTTTTTGCCTGTTGCCTGTTTCCCCTCTCAGACTGTGAGCACATCTCAAGGGCCTATTCTGTCCACTGCTGTGTCCCCAGTGCCCAGCACAGACTGGGCGCCCAGTAGCGTGTGCCAAACGCCACAACTCGGTACCGAGCCGTGGCTGCCACCCTCACCATCCAAGCGCTCACTTCTGCACACGCTGGTGGGCACGCCCCGGAGGGAACACAAAGGAGCATGAGACACAGGGGCTCTGCCACCCTGTCCCCTTCCAGCCCCGGACGCCACACCTCCCTGGCCTCCCCGGCCCCAGATCCGCTCTGAGACCCAGCCGGGCACTCTTTGCCACGTGTCCACTTCCCAGCGCCTGCAGCCGCAAGAGCGTCCAGGGCCCCTCCGACCTCTGTCCACAACAACACGGCTGACTGTTTTGTCACCTCTCGTCGAGCCAGGACAGGCCCTTGGAGGACGCGTCCTGAGCCCCTTGGCAGTGACAGCTGGGAAGAGGACGCTGGTGCTGAAGGTACAGAAAACTCTGCACTCAGCGGGGCCGTAGCTTAAGGAATAATGCAGCGTTCACCCGGGCCGCGTTCATCACTGCTGAGACGCGTTGATCACGGAGAAGAGTTAGTGTCACTGGTTGTGAGGAATGCAGCTTGTCACCTGGTGACCCGCATCTCACAGGAAATTCTGGATCACCGTCTCTAATATGTATATATCTCTAATTGCATTTTCAAGTTCATTTACATGCGCAGATTGGCTTTCCGCCTGAGTCACACTGAAAAGAAACACACCCCTCTCCCTTCCTCTCTCTGCCTGCCCCATCCCCGTCTTGTTCTCTTTCCTGGGGCAAAAAGCTTCTCCCCAAACTGATGACGGTGTCCCCCACGACGGCCTGCTGGGATGTGTCCCCCAGGGAGGCCCCACCAGAACCCCCACCTGCCATTTCAAGTACCTTTCTGCTGCCTCCACCCAAGAGATCAAGAGGCAGCCACTGTTCCCCCTAAAGAGGGACCCCCCCAAATTAGTGTTTTTATCACCTTTTCTACTTTGGAGGGTGACTTTGCAAAATCTGATAGACGCTTCGCTGTTTGTGAACGTGTAGGTTACGGCCTCGGCCATACACACGTCCACGACCAACCTCCACCCCCCAGTGCAGACGCGCATGCAGGCGGTCTGGGCGGCAAGCAGGCTCGGCAGGTGCTCATCTTCCTGCAATGTACCCGCACCTACAGACTGACAGTCGATCTGATGCAGTAAGTTTCATTAAACGGACAGTTCCAGAATGCACCGTGTCCTGCCGGAGCTGCCACCCCGACTTGTGCCAACCGGAAGCCAGCTGCTCTGAAAGTACGACCACCTTCTGAAAACCACCGTGCCGTGCCCCCAGCGGCCCTACTGTCGGCACGAGGACATCGTGCGTGGGACCCCAGCATGTCTCAAACAGCGGCCACCCTTGTGGGCGAGCCGCTTCTGAAACAAAACACCAGCGAACAGAACTTAATGGCTTAAAGGAAAGCCACGGGCTTCCCGTGCGGCTGCGCCGCGGTCAGGAAGACTGGAGCCCTGGGACCCCCGGGGCCCCCGGGTGTCATCACCACCTCTACTCAGGGCCGTAGTTCCAGTTGGAAAAAGGGGGCTTGGGGAGGTGCCCCGCAAAGGCCCCCCCAGCCTTGCACATCCTGTGTTTTACGCCGTCAGACCAAGTCTCGGGTCCAAAGACCAAATCCCAAATTTAGGGCCCAGTCCCAACTGCGGACACACCCGTCCGTGGAGACAAAGAGGCAACCCAGAGGTCTCTGTCCCGACAAAAAGCTACAGTTGCCCGTCTACTTCTCCATGGCAGTAGCATCTCTGGGGCACAGCCAGATCGCTGCTTCTCGTATGACTGTTAATAAACTATGCTGATAACAGCTCCCCCATCACTCAGCTGCCCCACTGCAGGCCAGCCAGGAATTACAGCTGGCACTCGAGACACGCGTCCTCACTGACCCTTGGGACAACCCTGCTTGGGAAGTAGCACTGTCCCCACTTTGAGACAAGGACCCACACAGCCTGACCTTATCCTACCTGGGGGCTAAGGACCGCTCAACCCTGAACTAAAAAAGAAAAAAAAAAAAAAGCAAAGCGCAGCCCATCTGAGGCTTCAGGGACGCCCGCTGGTGGCAGTCAGAGGTCATCACCAGAAGAAAGCTGCATCAGCGTTTCTCATCACACGCTCGGAAACTACTACCAAACAATAAGTAATGACCCAAAGGGGGAAAAAAACTTAAGGAAGCGTGTTCGTTCCTTTGGAGAATACAGGCCGTTTCCAAATGAGAAAGATGCCTCCACCTTAAAGCAGAAAACAACAACAACAGTGATAACAGGAAATACTGAAGTAGCCAAGCCAGAGAGGGGCTCAGGCCACAGCAGGGATGACAAAGCAGGGGGTGGAGGAGTATTCGCTTCGGGGTCAAGTCCAAACCTCCCGCCTGCCGCTGGCTCAGCTTCTGCACTGCCGACACCCCTCACTTCACCCAGCCTGCCCCACGCTCCCCAGCCCGGTGCCAGAGGCAGAGACCGGATGCAGACCCAGGCCCCCTCCCCAGTTCCACGACATTGCACTTCAGGGTAAAGTTCCCACTCGTTAGCGCAAGCAGCTGCTAGCCTGCTGGTGGCGCTCTCTGACGTACCACCTCCATCTCCTTTTACTGGAACACTCGCCCTGGAGTTACATCTCACACGCAGGACACAGAGTGTTGTCGCGTCTCCGTCACATGCTCCAGCGTAGGCGCCAAGTTGGTGAGGCCACAAGGGCCCAGACCTGGACTGCAGCTCCTGCCCTTGCCAGCCGTGTGATGTCAACAAGCCACTCAACCTCTCTGGGCTTCAGCCGTCCCCCAAGTAAAATGGTAATTAAGAGCGGGCCTTCCCTAAAGGGCTGTGTGAACAGCGACCGACTTGGTCCCTGGAGAGCTAGAAGGGGCCTGGCCCAGGGTCAGCATCAGATGGGAAAGCTGTGACTTGTGACGCCCGCACCCCACCTGCCGAGGGCTCACCATGGCCCGAGGGTCACGTCTCATCTCACTTAATCCCGCCAGCGCCACGTTGTCGTCTCCCAAGCACCCCACACGCCAGCACTCGGCTGTCTCACGGGCGTTGCACTGTTACCCCATTTTACGGCCTTCGAAGCGCGGAGCGGGGTTTACAACTCCAGGCTACCCAGTTGTAAAGCCGGTGCTTAACCTCTTTCTTACATGCTTCTCGGAGACGAAAGTGAAAAGCCTTCGTAGCGGGACTCTTCTGCAAGTGAAGGCAAACCCAGAGTCCTGTTTCCTGAAAAGCTGTAAATTCCAACAGTGTGGAGAAGGTGAACGGCAGCTGTGCCCTCCTCCAGAAAACCGCCTCTGCCCCCAAAGCCCTCCCGTGTCTGCGGCAAGGGCCTTGGAGGGCGAGCCGACACACACCCCGCAAAGGGGCCTCCTCGAGCCCTCCGTGCGTGACCAGGATGTGGCCGGGACGCTGCCCCGCGGGCAGGCCCCCCCCCACGTGCTCAGGCCCCGAGCCGGGCTCGCTGGCAGACCGGACAGCAGCCACGTTCAGGCATCGGCTCGCGCAAGTGGAGCAGAAACGGCGGCAAGCCCGCGATTCGGTCCTGAAAAGACAAAGGCGTTGGAGGAAAAACTTGCTAAACCACAGGGCTAACCATCATAGCCAGCAGCTCTAATGAGGCATCATGGGATTTCCACAGTTATCATCAGAGTGGTCGCCACGAAAAAATTCAAAGTTGATTGAAATCAGTTGTACAGTTCCGACAGCAGGTGTTTCAAGAGGCTAACGTATCAGAGCCAACTCCTTGGACTGGCAGAGAAGGCGGCGCAGTCACCGTCAACCTCTACCAGGAGGGATGAACAGCATACGCCCCGAAGAGGGACCAGCAACAGTGCAAAGGCTCCAGCCCCCCGGGTGCAGGGCAGGGCGTGGCAGGAGTGTCCTGGGGTCACTGATGCAGCCAACACAGTTCTCTTCAAATCAACCCCTTTGCTCTGCTCGGGAGTTGAGATGCACTTTCTCATCTCTGATCTGATTTCATCTCAATAACCCGGTGGGGTAGTTTTTACAACGACCACACCCACTTTACAGAGAGGAAACAGAGCTCAAGGAAGCAGAACGACTTGCTCGAGGCCACACAGCCGGAGGCAAAGAGCTGGGATAGGAACCCTGGTGTCCTGACTGTCGGGCCTCTGCTCCTCCAGCTACCTCCAGCTACGCTTTGTCAGACCCTAGAGGCAGGGGGCCAGCTAGACGCCAGGCAGGGACTGAAACAGAGGGCACCCTCTCTGGGGTCCCAAGCCGTCTGACCTTGGGAAGCTGCCCTTCTCTCACCTGCCCCGCCTGACCCAAGCCGCGAGATGACCATGACAATCGAACAAAAAGACGCGACGGAACAGACCCACCGAAGAATACCAGTGCATCAGAGAGCACCGGGTGTGCGATGGCTCTGCTTCCCCACAGGTGCAAATGTCACCTCCTGAGAGCAACCCCACGCACCTCATCACAGCACATCACCCCGTCTGCTGCTGGCTGAGCCCCCGAGCTAAACCTCTCCTGCAGAGAGCTCACGGGAGGGGTGATGGTGGATACGCCAGCCTCCCCAACTACACGTGAAACTTCCTGCGAGCAGAGACCAAGCGAAACCACGTCGCGAGGGTAAAGCCTCATAACGTGCGATGCCGCGATTACTAACCCCAGCACATCACCCACCATCACCCCCGCATCCTCCACCAGGCAGGAGCCCATCATTAAACGTTCGTGGAATTAAACTGCGTTGGTCCCAAGAGATGTCCGGAACACAACGTCAAGGGTCAGAAGCAAGTGTAGGTATAGCGTGCCTGGCAGCGTGTCCACTAAGCATGTTTATCCATGTTACAGACGCCGCGTGCGCACAGAGCACATCCTACGAACACGCCTCAGGGCCAGCGCTGCTCTCGTCCACGCGTAGGATGGGGCGGAAGAGGGGTCACGCTTTATGACTCTCACATCTGCGCTGCGGACTTTTCCCCAACGAGCAGGTGTTGCTTTCACAATAAAAACTTTGTTAAAAGTCGAATTCTTCCTTAGCTCCTAACGTTACAGAAATAATAGCAAGAATCCCCGCCTTCCTCAGCAAGATTTTACTTTAGCAGGGGCGTGGTAATTATTTGTCTTATTTCAACAAATCCTTCCTCTCGTTTTAGAAACACAATCCTGGACAAACTGTCAACTGATGTCATATACACTGCACAGACTTCACGCGTATTTACTGGCACAAATCAATACACGGTTGACCCTTGGACAACGTGGGTTTGCACTGCGCGGGTCCACTTTTACATGCGGGTCCACTTACACACAGATTTTTTCAGCAGTGCACACTGCAGTCCTATGTGATCCACGGGTGGTTGAATCCACGGATACGGAGGCCCTGCCTTATATGTAGGACCAACTATATACACAGTGTCTGTGCAGAAGGTCGCCACCTCTGACCCCCGCGTTGCTCAAGGATCGACTGTAATTACCATTTGCTATTATACACTTTATAAATAGTAAAAAAAAAAAAGTCAACAATAAAAATATAACCTATACATGTAAATATGTTATATACACACACACATTTTTTCCCCTTAAACCAACCGTGCAGAGATGCCCACCGAGTCATCTTCTAGAGGGTTCCAGAAGTGTCCCCCCACTAACTTCTCAGCCTTAAGAAGCTCTGGTGAAGGCAGGAGGGGGAGGGTCCGCACAAGTCCCTGCCCTCACAGCCTGTTATGTGCTGGTCACCCAGCAGCCTCCTCTCCTCTCCCACGTCACACGCGGGTGCCACCATCCCTGCAAGAGCCTTCTACGCAGGTGACAGGCATCACGGAGCTCACGTGGCCGGGCCAAGCTGGGAGTGGGTTCAGGCCTCCTTCACGCTTCTCCCTTCTAGTCTCCCCTCAGCACCAGAGCCCGGACAGCCCCCGGCCATTTCCCAGCCCTGGCACAAAACCCAGGCCCTTCACCTGGCATTCGGTGCCTTCCTGGCTCCGGCCCCAGCCTGCCTTCTCTGCTGTCTGTCTGTCTGTCTCTCTCCCATGGTTCAACTGCCAGAAACTCGCCAGCACCTGCAGGTTTCCTCAGGCCATCAGCCCTCAGCTGGGCTACTTGCTCCTCCGGTCCACAACCCCAGGCGCCCTTGGGGACCCCCCTCCCCCAGGAAGCTGTCTTCCATCCCCAGGGGCCGCAAGGCGTGGTTTTCACAGAACTTCTCTGGAATTTCCTTGACACGTGGTTACCTACACCTCACTGTCCTGTGAGGTTTCCGAGAGCAGGGAGCTTCCAGTCTTATCCATCTCTGCCTGCTCGTTCCAAACATATGATTTTAAGACTCTGTTCACTGCAGGCCTAAGAAGGATGGCTCCCAGGGACTCCAGTTGGGCCCCGCTGCTCACCACCACCGATCGCACACCTATCTTCTTACGGTCACCCGCTCGTTCACCCCATAAGCATCCAGCCCAACAAGGCATTGCTCTCGGATCCCAGGGGGAGGGGCGGAGCAGCACGGCCCCTGCTCCTCAGGGAGCTTACGGTCCAGCAGAGACGTCGGACGTTCATGAAAAGATGAGGACGGATGACGCGCAGCAGCCTCCAGGACAGGAAGATGTTTGCGGTACCCGAGGCCCTGCTGGGTAACAGCCAAGGAGCCGCACTGCTGGGGGCCGAGCAGGGGGGCAGGGTCAGCCCCCGCAGAGAGCAGCGGGGAAACCACTGGAAGGTCTCAAGCAAGGGAGCGCCGTGATCCTGTTCAAGTTTTAAGACACTTACTCTGGTGGAGGATGAACCAGAGGGGGCATGAGGAAACGCAGTACACCGTTCACAGGAGCCTAAAGGTGGAAACAAGCCCAGTGCCCATCAGCTGGTGAATGGATGCAAAACGCGGCCTCCCATACAATGGACTATTATTCAGACATAAGAAAGAATTGAGTACTGACACGCGCTACAACTTGGAAGAACCCTGAAACATTACGCTCAGTGAAAGAAGCTCGTCATATAAGACCACACGTTATATAACTCCATTCACATAAAAGTCCAGAATGAGTAACTCTATAGCGATAAAAAGTAGATTTATAAAGACAGAGAGTAGCTTAGCGGTTGCTTAGGGCCTGGGGGTGGGGTGTGCAGCGGGGATGATACCCAAAGGGTTTCTTTCTGAGATGATGAAAATGTTCTAAAATCGATGGTGGTGATCGGCTGCAAATATCTGTGAACGTACAAAACAATACTTAACTGTAAACTTTAAATGGGTGAATTATGCGATATGTGAATCGTATTTCAATAAAGCTTTTTTTTACGTGGATGCAGTGTGGAGGCTACTGTAATCTTCCAGCTAAGAGATGATGCGGGAGGGACCAGAGGGGTGGACAGATGGAGGGGAAGAGGGGCCCCAGGAATATGGCTCAGATCAAAGTGTGGGTCTGGGAGACTCTGGCTGTGGGAGGGGGAGTCAGGGGTCAAGGCCAAGCAGGTGGCAGCGGGCAAAGCCAGGACTAGGCCCCTGCTGTCTCAACCCCATGCTCTTTTCCAGAATGTGAAAGGCGGAGCTTGGAGAGACAGCATTCGTTTTCTCTTTCACATGTAATGGTGCTATTTTAAGAATGCGATCTTGAACTCTAGGTCAGGAAGATTAAAATTTAGCCTCCTGGATGAGAGCAGACTCGGGGGCAGAGCTTGGACAATGGCACATCCTTTTACTGAAGGACTGAAAACAACTGGGGAGCTTTCAGAATAAACCCACCCTGCAATTTTGTTTGGTGGACGCTTCCACTGTGGAATCCCTCTGGTGTCCAAGGTACAACAGCTAGTGAATCACAGCGAAGATGTGATTCAGCGCCTGGGCGAGTGCCACATACGTAATACCTTTCAAGAAGACATTTTTATTGCTGCCCTTGAGGACATCCCCTCGGAATCCGGAGTCCATCAAGTCGACGGATGGAGCGGCACGCAAGGCCCCAAGTTCACTGGGGCGGAGGCCGGTGCTCTCTCTGCCACGCCAGCTCGGACTGCCGTCGATACAGGAGGCCCCTCTCACAACCCTGTGGGGAAGCTGGACTTGCGTGAAGTTCAGGTCTGAAGATGCCTGCTTCCCGTGGCATCTACATGTTGCGTCGAGAACTCCAAAGAGGGAGGAAAAAAACACAAACCCTCCAGGATTTATGACGGGTCTGGTATTTACACGGAAGTGCTTGTTGCTTGACAATTTAGATGAAAATGTTACTGCCTCTCTCCATGTGCTGCAAATTCACGGCGTAAAACCACTGGAGCAACTAATGACGTCTTCACACATCATATCTCGTTAAAGACAAGGAAGGGGTCCATCTTCCACCAGAATCACAACCCAGTGGTGAGGGGCCGCCACACCTGGGAATGCAGCCCGGCCGAAGTGGGCTGGCCCACGACTCAGATCTGACCAACTGCCCCACAGCTCTCTCATTATTTTTTTTTTAAGGAAAAAATATGAACTCTGTTTTCAAATAGCGCGGTCCTATGGAAGCTGGCTTCTTGTTTATCCCCTAGTCCACCAATGGTGGGAGAAACGCTGGACACTTACACAGACCTTGTATCTCTCTACTGCTGACCAACAAACAACCCATCTTCTTCTAGGAGTCCTTGATAAACATCTTTAAGCACCTGTCCATGTTTCTAGAAGTAAGTAAATAAATTCTAGTGCCAAGGGCATGAATGGGAAATTGGTGGCTAGGCACCAAAAGGTGTCACTTGCTGCTACCGTATCTCTAACAAATGTGGATAATGGGGTCATCTGTCCCTTTTACTATCAAGCTCGCCCTCCTCACATGCACCTCTAATTGAAACGTAACCTTTCTATCCCATATTCCAAGCAGGAGCAGGACAAAAAACCCACATCTCCCGGGAGGAAGATGGTGTGAGTTCTTCCCCAAGCACATCACTAAAGGGACACTACCTTTACTCTTCTGGTGAGTTAAAAGCAAACTCTGAAACACTGGCTTTTTAATCCCCGATCCGGCATTTCCGCTCCTCCTGGGCAGGCGCTGGGGTAACTAAGCAGTGCCTACTTCTCCTCTTCAAAGCCCTGGGTGCAGCCCCAATCACCTCCAAGAGCTCACGCATCCACCTTTCCCCAGCCAAGCTGCCAATCTCCACCGAACTCTCCCAAGGAGAGAAAGACAGTAAATGTTAAGTCTGCCCAACTCATTTCATAGGTGACCTCTGAAGGATTTCACCGCGGAGCTTGGGAGAGACAAGGCAGCTTTATTAACATGCTACACCACAGCCCCAGGCCCTCCCTCCCTCTTTTATGAGCCCTTGCTATGTAAAATGCCACAAAGGAAAAAGGAAAAACAACACACTTACAGTTACAAACACAAGTTCCAATGGCCAGGACAAACGCCGGATACTTACCAGATGTTATTTTTGGTCATTTAAAAGAGAAATATTTTTAAAAGGCCAGAAAACAAAAGTTTCTGTTTTTTTCTTTCTTTCTTTTTAAACACACACAAAAAGATGGAGGTACATTCCGTTCACAAGCATCCTTCTCCGAGTTCAATTTTAAAGGCAAAGGCAGCCTGGAGTAGGACAGTTCCTTCGCCGAGCGGCACGGCAACCTTCAAACATGATTTTCAAATGTTTCTCTCTGCCTCATCTAAATTCAAGCATGACAGATAATAAATAGCCACTCATTTACTATCATCATAAAAATTTAAACAGCCTTGAAATAGTTGGCTACAATACAGAAATGATCAAACCTAAGCTCCGAAAAGCCACTCCAAACAGTAAAACTACTGCCATGTAGAAGCACACATAAAGAGACATTGTTGCGATAAAAGCTGCCGGATTATTGGATTTCCTCTCCCCTCTCTTTTAAATCTTCTACTCCGAGCATAAGAGTCAACAACTTGCCGTTTTACCCAGTGGAAAAAAGGCTTAGTAACCCTCGGCTATCACACTGTACCAGATTTGGTGGTGGATTTTTTCTTTTTTAAAGAAAGTATTTGATTTGATTCCATACAGTGATTAAACATCTTTGTGCTCAGCGGAGAAGGGTCTTCCAACCCCTCCCCCTCCAAAAATGGCATCAAAGCAATCAAAATGGTAATGCCGGGCCTGGGTCCCCTCCCCCCGCGAACTCCCCGACTTCGCCGGGGCCGCGCGCCGCCCCCCCACCCTCCGGCGGGAATGGAAGCTTCCACTCCTGAGCGGGGGCGCGGGCCGGGCGGGCGGGCGCGCGCGGCCGGGGACGGGGGCCGCGGCACCGCCAGAAAGGGGTTAATGCATTCGTCCCAACCCTCCCGTCCAGCCGGGCGCCCCCGACCAGGCGCGGACCCGCGGGAACAGCCATCTTTCTTTCCGCAACCCCCGGCCCCCTCCTCTCCCGCACGCCCCCTCCCACCACTTTTCAACTTTAAAGACTCGAAATGAACACCCGGCCTCCGAGTTCTCCCCCGCCAGTCTCGTCCACGTCTCTCCCCGCACCGTCAATCCCTCCAGGGCGGGGGCTTCTGCACGGGCCGCCCCCGCCGGGAGTTGGGGGAGGAAGAAGGGGGCCAGCTCAGCGGCCGGTGGGGGGGCGGGGGCCAGCGCGGGCCAAGTTTGATGCTGACGGCGGCGGCCGGCATTCCGAAGGAAGCGCGATCGATGGC
Source organism: Phocoena phocoena (assembly GCF_963924675.1). Taxonomy (NCBI): domain Eukaryota; kingdom Metazoa; phylum Chordata; class Mammalia; order Artiodactyla; family Phocoenidae; genus Phocoena; species Phocoena phocoena. The sequence continues at coordinate 4,637,099 of NC_089229.1, read as the reverse complement.
CCGGGGGCGCGGCAGGGCGGGGGCGGGCCCGCGGGGCGGGCGGAGGAAGGGGAGGGGGCAGCGGGGAGGGCGCCGGCGCCCCCGTCCCCGCCAGCCTCGGAGCCCCGAGAGCGCCATTGGCTGCGCCGCTCAAAGTTCTCGGCTCGGGGCGGCTCGGGGAAGGGGCGGGAGTGCGTGTGCCGGCAGGGAGCGCAGGGGGAGGGGCGGAGGGGGAGGGGAGCGAGCGGCGGGGAGGGAGGGGGCGGGGGCGCGCGGCCGGCCGCGCTCCGGCGGCGGCATCTGTTCGTGGTGCTGAAACCCCTACCGCTGAGCTCAGCGCAACTAAGTCACAATGGACAACTTTTCCTCGCCGAGGGGCCGGGAGGGGTCGGCGGGCGTGCCCCCCATCGCAATGAGCTTCTTGCGTGTCCCAGTCTACACCTGATGCCCGGAGACCAAAGTTGGGGCAGAACTGGGGGGTCCTGGGGGCGCCTTTCTTTTGTTCCCCGGGAGCTGGCGTCAGGTTCCAAGAATAAAAGTGATGCTGGAGAAGTGGAGGGGAGGGGGGCCCGGAGGAACGATTCTTTAAATAAGATTTGCAACGGAACCCAGAAATCGCTTCCAAGTAGTTTGGTGTCCAGGCCCGAATTACCGCCCCCTCTCCCCCCACCCTCACAACAGCGTGAGGCGGGGGACACTGAGCCGGGAGAATTTCCACATTCCAAAAACATGTCCACCAACTCAAAATGGACGCCGGGCTGCTCGCCGCCTTTTAAGTGCAGCTTCTCTCTTTCGGCCACCGCGGGAGCCGCGCTCTCCCCCCTCGGCCTCCAAGAATCCGGCTCTTTCTTTCCAGAAAAGGGGGTGCGGGTAACTTTGAGGGCTGGAGAGACTCCTCTGGGAGTCTGAGCGCGCGGCGCCGAGGCCGGCACTTTTCAGGGTGCTGCCAAAGTGCCCGGCGACCCCTCCTCCCCACCCCGGGCGGGAGGCGGGGGGCAGGCTCCAGCTCGCTTACTTGTTTGTCGCTGAGCGCGGCGATCCGCGGCTGCCTCTCGTGGAGCTGTTTCTTGAGGTCGCCGTTCTGCGGAAACACGGAGAAGCGGGCTCAGGCCGGCCGCCCCGGGCGTCAAGTGCGCCCGGAGTCCCGCGGGCCGCAGCCCCCGGCCCGGGCCGCCAGCCGCGCGCCCCAAGTTCCCCCGGCCGCGTCCCGCACGCGCGGCGGCCGGGCAGTGCCGCACGGGGCCGCTTACCTGTGGCTGCCGCCGCATCTGGGCAGCTCGCGGGGCGGGGCGGGGGCCGTGGCCACCCGGCGGCGCGGCCCGAGCCGTGCAAGTTTGCAGGCCGGGGTACGTGTGCGAGTGAGTGTGAGTGTGTGCCGGGGGAGGGGGGAGGAACAAAGAGCCAAGTAAACACGGCGAGTCCGTGTCGAGCAAAGCTCATAAATATTCAAGTCGCGTCCTAATCTCCCCAACACACACACGCGCACGCCGCAATACCGCTCGGGCTCCGGCCGCCACGCCGCTGCTCGCCGGAGCAACAATCGCCAAAACTACTTTTGCAAACTGTGCAGGATTGCACCGGAGGATGGGGGCCGGAGGGGGTCGGCGTACACACTCTCACACGCACCCCGGGCAGGCGCACCAAGGGGTCCCCTCCCGGGACCCCTGTCCTGCAGACCCTGCTCGAGAAAGAGAAGACTCCAGGCTCGGGTCCCAAGGGCCCTCGACCCCCAAACTGTGCAGGATTGTACGAAAGGAGGGGGCAGAGGGGAAGCCCAAAGAGGGGGGTCCGTTCATGTACATACGCCCCCCGCCCCTGGGGCAGGCTCAAGGAGGGGCCCCTCCGAGCCCCTCCAGCCCTGAAGACCCTGCGACGGGGAAGAGGACGCGGGTCTCCGGTGCCTGGAGCCCCGACCCCAGGCCCGCAGCCCCCGACCGCCTACCTGGTGGCGCGCGAGTTCCACGGCGAGCGCCTCGGGCCGGCTCTGCAGCTCCATCCCGGCAACTTGGGCAGCACTTTGCGCTCACTTTGGCCCCGGCTCCGGGGAAGTTGCGCGGCTCCGCGGGGGCTGGAGCGGACGGGGGCCGACCGGGTCTCCGGGGAGGGGGGGACACGAGCCCCCTCCCCCACGGCCAAAAGGGAGGCGGGTTCTGGCGAGGGGGAAGAAAGGCGGCCGGGCGCCGCGGCGCCGAGCCCGCGGCCGCCCCAACTCCTCAGGCTGCCCGGCAAGTTGCGCCGGGTCCCCAGGCTGCCGGCGCGGCCCGGCGCATGGCCCCCCGGCGCCGGGAGCCCCGCGCAGCCCCGCGCAGCCCCGCGCGCGCCCGCCCCGCCGCCGCCGCTGCCGCCGCCGCCCGCGAGAGCCGCCAGCCAGCAGGGACTATATTTCCTCCGGAGCGCGCGCCTGGATCTCGCTGGGCCTCGGCAAAGTTGTGCCTCGGCACGATGCTAATTCGGCAGTGCCCGGATGGAGCGGGCCGGGGCGGCGGGGGGCGGTGCCGGAGCCCGCCGCCCGCCCCGCCCCCGCCCCGCCCGCGCGTGCGCACTGCCGCCCCGCCGCGGCCCGGCGCCTGGAGCGCAGAACAAAAGTGGCGGCGCGGAGGGGCGCAAACTCCCGAGCCCGCGGCTTGGGGCGCCAGCCCCCGGGCCGCTCGCGCCGGCTGCTCCTCCTCCGTGCTGCCCCCGCCCCCAGCCAAAGCCGAGGAAAACCGGACGCCCAGCTTGAGGCCGGGGTTGGAGATACTTTCCGGTGGGAGGGGAAATGTCCACTTTTCCATTTCTGTTCTCCTCTGGCTCTCGCCGATCCCCCTTTCCCGCTGCTCCCTCTTTCTCTGTCTCCGTCCGCCTCCCTCCCCTACTGCCTCCTGTGCACTGGCGCTGCGACTTGGGAGATTAAATTACTCATGTCGCCAGATTCCGCCACCGCCTGATGGCCACCGTGTTATTTAAACAGTATGAAAATTGATCTCTTGACTGTTCCTTTAATGATTTTTTTTTACACTCACAATTAAACTCTCAACAGATGTCACTAGACTTTTTAAGACTGTTGTTAAAAATCGTAAACGTGCCCGGTCAATGTGACATTAAACAATTATAACTACAGCTGCCGAGATCGCATTTCAAAACTCCCAGCCCCGCAGCCAGGAGGTTAATGTCTCCGAGTCGATTAGCATCGTGGAGTTACCATCTTTACCAATTAACGTCGGAAAGCTTTGTGCCGTATCGGCAGCATCCTGGTATGTTTGAGAGATGCTGGGGAGAAATGGTGCAACCGTATTACTCAAAGTAAACGTTAAACGTTTACACCGATGAATCATTATAGCTTCGTATTCCTCTGCAGCACAAAAAATACCCAGGCACAGGCAGTTAACAAATGGCCCCTTTCAGCATGTACCAACGTGCCGCCCCTTGCTTCTACTGTCAGCAGAAGTTGTTGGAATTTTTTTCAGGTCGGGACCCCAGTGTTGTTCTGACCTCCTATTCAGGACATTTGCCACAAGTGACTTGCTGTGTTTCCTGGGCCCCCCGAACACCAGGGTCTTCTCCCCACCCCCAGCACCTAGCCTTTGGGAAACACTCAGCGAGGAATCACTGATTACTTTGTGAGCTTTGTTAAAAACTCAAAAAACTAATGCGCGTGCTAAGCGCTGTCATCGGTTTCGTCTAGCGCCAGCTGGGGAGAAGCAGGGCTCACCAAATGCAAAACAAAAAGTCTGACTCTGGCTCCTTCCACTCCAGGTTCAGCCCAGCTTGGATGGTGTCCCCCTCTACTTAGCACTTTAGCTGGCCTGGACGCCAGCCAGGGAAAGTAGACTGCCCAGGGACCAGTGTTCCCAGGGCCAGAGGGAGAGTGCATGCGAGAGGGTTCCTATTGTAATCTCTGTAAATGTCACTGGCTTTTTAGTAAAATTTCATAATCATTTCATTGGCCATGTATGTAATTAAATCAACAGAGAGGATATTCAAGCTGTCCATGACCTACACAGCCTCAGGCAGATGCTGACTGGGGGGATGGTGCTGTTGGCAAGTTTCCGTCAATGATCCTCTTCTCTGTTGTTTTCAGTTACCTAATTCCTGAGCAAGTGACAAAGGCCTAGGGCTGGGTGCTCTCTGACAGTGAGGGGACTGGTTATGTGGAGAAAAAAGAAAACAGAAACAAAACCTACAAGGAGTTCTGTGCTGCTGCTTCAGACACACTTTTCCCTTAAAGCGTCCCGCACGCCGGGACACCCGCTCTTGGCCCATGCTGTCCATCTGGAATGCCCTTTCTCTCAGAACCCGCTTTTTAAAATCCTCTTCATCCCCCAAGAGTCACTTCAAATGCCACCTTTTCTGGGAACTTCTTCTCATTTCTACACATCAATTCTTCACTCCTCCCTCTGAAGACTCACCATGAAGAGCTTTCTTAGCAAGGGGGACATTCCGCCCCAGAGGAAAGGTAACTGCTTCCCCGCTGGAGCCTGAGCCGACTCTGGGTCTGGCTTGTGGGCAGAGCACAGTATACGGGTGTTGACGGAAGGCACAGGGCCCTGGAGTCAAGTAGGTGCTTACCTGATGAGTAAGTGAGCGAGAGGTTGAATGAATGAAGGCTGAAAGGAAGGTAGGTTCCATTTTTGGAAAGGTGAGCTGTTAATCATGGCCATAGACATGAGCCATGTCTGCAATTCATCCCAGCGTCCACATTTCTCTTACTTGCATTGTGGTCAGGTGGACAGGGGCCTGGACTGGAGCCTGGATATCTGGGTTTGAGACTTGGGTCCACCTCTTGACAAGTTACTGAACATCTCCCAGCCTCCATTTCTTCGGATGTAAAATGGGAATTATCCACCCAACCGCAGTTACCCCCAGACCCACTCGGCGCCTCCTGGCCCCAGACCTTGGCTGCTTGCTCAGTGGAGAGCCCCAATCACAGTCTCTGCCCACCCCCAGCTTAACTGGCCTCGAAGTGAGGGCTGGAGCACAGCCTCGGCCACGCTCCTGCCACAGGGGGAGCTGCAGTGGCTCCAGCACCGTGTCCAACCCTGTGGACCCTCGGGGGCCCTGCTGCTCCCGCCTGTTCTGGCTTCTGAGTGAAGCTCTACACCTTGGGGTAGACCGACCAACGGGCTGAAAAACACAACTCAGAAGTCCAGGGGAGCGAGTTACTTCATCAAATGAACTTGGACCAACTAGAAACAGGATTCAGGAAGGAGCCAGCAAATCAACATCGCTCCGTCCCTAGCTGGTTAGAATGCTCTGGGGCCCAGTGGGCCCACCAGGAGGCCTGCTAAACATCCCACAGAACCCAACAAACAGCTGTCATTCGTGGGAAGTGGCGGACAGCCCAATAATCTGTCCCCGTGGTTTTTCTCTCCTTGTCTTTCCCTTACTCTTGCTGCCCTAGGATTGCACCTCAGAAACAGACTTTAAGCTCGATTTGCCCTCTGCTTTGGAAGGACCCGACTCAGAAGGGGAATAGCTGTAGCTCTCATAATGCAGTGTTCTGGTGAGGGTTAATGAGAAGCCCTTAGTCCACTGGAAAGAACCGAACATCTTCGTGAATATTCTCAGACTAAAGAATGAGTCTTCAGTTTCTCTTCCTGGGAAAGATTCCTAAAAGGCCAAGGTGAATGTTGAAAAAGGACTTCACAAGCAGCACCGGGAGGCAGGCGCAGATTCCTGGGGCTACCGCAGACTTGGCACAGAGGAAGTGAGGGTTTGGGGGGGCTTGAATGTCTGAACTGAGTGAGTTCTCAGGGAGGGTACAGATTTGACTTCCATTGGTGTTACTGTTGTAGGCACCATTTTCTGCCCTCTCTAGAAGGCATCCTGTATTTCATGTGATCCTATCGTGACTCCAGGGACTGCTGTCTTCCCAATGCTCCACTTCATCTTACCCTGGCACAGTTCCCCTTGGTCCAGAGCAGTGGCTAGAGGTCAGGGACAGTGCTGTCTAGAGCCTGGGACGCCGGTGCAGAAGACTCAGGCCTCACTCGCGTCGAGCCATAGAGCCGACAGCAGCATGACAGTCACTCTGCTTCCTGCAAAGTGGGTGGCCAGACCCTGTCCAGTCACTTGCCTGCCAGCTCAGAGGCTGCGCGATATCGTACCTGGGAGACACCTGCCGGACACTGGCAGGCTCAGACCTGTGCCCCAGCTGCCCCGGTGCATCTCCTTGGAGGTTGCCGGGCATCTCCACTCAATACATGCTAGCGTGAGTTCAGCAGCCCCACGGGGCATCGGCCCCACCCATCAGTCCCTGGAGTCATCCCCTCCTCTCTCCAGCCGCATATCACACACACTTCTGGTCATTAGTTAAGATGAAGTTGTACTGGATCAGGGTGGGCCCTAAATCCAATGTGACTGGTGTCCTTATAAGTAGGGGAGCGGAGAGAGACACACAGGGAGAAGGCCCTGTGACGACGGAGACAGAGGTTGGCGTCTATAAGCCGAGGAACGCCAAGCATTGTCGGAACCACAGGAAGCTGGAGGAGACTTGGGAAGGATTCTCCTCCAAAAGGAACCAGCCCTGCTGACGTCTTGATCTAGGACTTCTGGCCTCCAGACTGTGAACAAAAACATTTCTGTGGTTTTAAGTGCCCCCTCCCCAGTCGGTGGTACCTTGTTACAGTGGCCCCAGGGATCCCACACACCGTTTAGTTCCGATGAGCAGGCAAAGGCTCTACTCCAGGTCCCGCTGCCCCGCGGCTCTCTGGCCTCTTGGGCGGTTTCTGGGACCCTCGCTCCTGCATCTCCTCATTAGAAGACGGCGCGAGGTCTAGCAAGCACCCAGCACGGGGCCAGGTACGTTCTGATACACAGTGACCAAAATTTCTCAGATTTTAATAGTCACCTGAAGCGTGGACCAAACATTCCTGACCTCTCCAGCGGGTCACCTCATTCCTCAATTATCAAACCTCGGTATTTCCACAGCCAGATGCACTTCTACTCACCAGAAGCACAATGAGGGCAGTGAAGAGCCTCCTGTCAGCTCAGGGCAGGGTTTCCTGCCAAATAAGCAACACACTGGGTGGTGGAGGAAACTCAGGACGTTTGGGGCCTCAGAATTCCCCCCTGGGGGGGCTGTGCACATGGACGGCTCGCCGGAAACGCGTTGATATCCCTCGTCAACTCCACGCCCTGGCCCTCGGAGAGTCGCTTGATGCCACCAACACAGCAGCTGCAGAGGCCTGGGAGGGCAGGAGTGATGACCACCCCCCAGCGAGTGAGGAAACACAGGCACAGTGCAGCTACCAGGACCTGCTCACGGTCACGGGGACACGACCTGGGGCGCCACAAATGCCCTGGACACACGTCCAGCACAGCACAGTCCCCACCCCTTGGACCCTCGCTGACGCACTGGAGGGAGGGCTGCCCATCCCCTCCTCCAGGCACCAGACAGGACCCACTCGCCCTGCAGTGTTCAAGGCCTCTGCTCTGAACGCAGACTTTAGATGTATTTTTTCCTAAAAGTGCTGTTTTCCAAAAAAACAAAAAAAGGAAATGATCTCCGGAAAGGAAGTTCTTCCCTTGAGCTCATCTGTCCCCTGCTGGTCCTCACTTAATCCCTCCCACAGCCTCTCAGTAGAGGGATCCAACCACCCTGGATGCAGCCTGGCTCAATTGAGTTTGAGGAACTCTGTGTGGCTGATTGGTCCAGAGCAGAAATTAACACTTGCTACGGGGCCCCTGTGGAAGTTTCCTGGGGCTGTCTTAACAAAGCACCGCGCACAGGGAGGCTTAAACAACAGACACGTACTCTCTCATAGTCTGGAGGCCGGAATCCGAGATCAAGGTGTGCACAGGGCAGGTTCCTCCCGAGGGCTCCCAGGGAGACAGTTCCGGGCCTCTCCCCTGGTTTCTGAAGGTTTTCTGACCGTCTTTGGCGCTCCTTCGCTTGTAGACGCATCACCCCGACGTCTGCCTCCACCCTGTGTGCCTGTGTCCAAATCCCACCCACTCCCCCCACCACGCTTTTTTTTTTTTTCCATTTATTTTGACCACGCCCCGCCGCACGGCACCGGAGATCTTAGTTCCCTGACCAGGGATCCCTGGGTGGTGCTTCCCCTCTCTGACCTGTAAGGGCCCTTCCTGCCCCAGCACTCAGTGGAAAGACCTTGTTCAAGGTCAGCGGGGAGACGGACTGGAGCTCCGGTCTCCTGGGTTCCCCTCATGGATATCAGCCAGACATTGGCTGACTACAGTTTGAAATTTTTGTTTCAAATACACTTATTCCAAGAAGTCTCAAAGCTTTTCCCTGCAAAAACCTTCGTTGATCCACAGTCGCATTTCTAAACTATACACCTCTTGATAAGTCAGCTGACAAGGAAGGACGCGTCCTCTGTGTTGTGGATTATAGGTTGACAATCAACCAGACCAGGTTGTTCCTGCAATCCCAAGTCGCTTCACACACACAAGGCTGCTCTGGAGGGGCAGGATGGGGGAGGTTCTGATGGGTTGAGATGGAGGTCCTGAGGGTGCCAGTCTGAGGCTGAGGCTCCCTGGGTATTTAAAGAGGGAGAGATGAGAAAGGAAACCAGCATGGATGGGTTACCCATCACCATATGTGCCCACCCCCCAGGCCGACTAGACTGTTTCACTACGTCATCATCTAAGTAAATCTCATGCCTCCTGCCCACCCGGGGGGCAGATGTAATTACTTGCTTTTTGTAAAGGACGTTTTAGAAGCCCAGGGAAGCTAATAACTTGTCCCAGGTCTTGGCCAGAGTGGGCTAGAGTCAAGATCCCAACTCAGGGGACTTCCCTGGTGGCACAGTGGTTAAGAATCCGCCTGACAATACAAGGGACTCGGGTCCAGGATCTTCCCTGGCCCAGGAAAATCCCACATGCCGCGGAGCAACTAAGCCTGTGTGCCGCAACTAAGCCCGTGTTCCACAACTACTGAGCCTGCGCTCTAGAGCCTGTGAGCCACAACTACTGAGCCCGCTCGCCTAGAGCCCATGCTCTACAACAAGAGAAGCCACAGCAACGAGAAGCCCGCGCACCGCAACGAAGAGTAGCCCCCGCTCGCCGCAACTAGAGAGAGCCTGCGAGCAGAAACAAAGACCCAATGCAGCCAAAAATAAATAAATAAAAATAAATAAATCTATTTAAAAAAAAAAAGATTCCAGCTCAGGGCTGTCTGATTCCAAACCCAGGGCGTCTCCACCACCTCTGGCCACCTGCCCTTCTAGTTGGGTCTCCTTCCTGGTGTTATTACAGGTCCAGGATCAAAAGCTCTGCGGAGGTGGGGTGGCTGTTTTCCTATTACACATGCATTTTCTTACCTACACTGCAAGCAACAGTACGATTTTCAGAGGCAAATTTAAAACCCAGAGAAACCACATTATTGAGGTATGACTGGAATACAAAAAGCTGTATATATTTCCTGTGTACAACTTGATGAGTTTTGGAGATAAGGATACACCCGTGAGACCATCGCCACAATCGAGACCATGAACTTATTCATCCAAAAGTTTCCCTCCGCCTCCTTTATTAAAAACTTGTTTTTCATTTACTTTTTTCTTTCGTGGTAAGGGCACATGACACCAGATCTACCCTGTTGGCAGGATTTTAAGTATTCCGTACAGCACTGCCAGTGATAGGTGCTAGGTTCTACGGCAGACCTCCAATCTGTTCCTCTGCCTCGGCCCCAGTGGACACCTCTGTTCCCCCAAAACGGATGTCGGCTGGGCTGACGTAGAGGATTAGAACCAGGAAGGTGGCGGCTGGGCGGGGGAGGAGACTAGAATTAGTGCTTGCAGAAGACGTTCAAGTGCTAGCACTGACTAAGTATTGTTACGTACGTTATTTGATTGTCTCCTCTTAATAGCCCTGGGAAATAGTAACATGATGCCCCGTTTACAGATGGGAATACTGAGGTGCAGCGATGTGAACCAACCCAGCCACCCAGCTGTGTGTTGGGAGCCCTATATGTGAACCCGGGTCTGCCAGATCCCCAAACGCCAGCTCTCAGTAATTCGAGAGGAGGTAGCCCCAAAGGAAGACGCTCTGGGACGCCCGCCGGGAGGAGCACGGGGAACTGGAGAGACTGGGGTTGTACGCAAGGTGCGGCCGCCATGCCCACAGCCTCGGGGGAGCATCCCCGCACCACCTCCCAGCACAAACTTCTCTGGGAAGGACAGAGTGGGAAGGTGGTACCTGACCATCTTGGGAGTCAGAAACTGCTTTCAATGCCTGGTTCCCCTGGTAAAAGTGTCTGATGTGCATCAAGTGAGACAGTGTAGGTGCTCCCCGGGCGCACCCCTGATGGCCCGCAGCCCCACTGCGGGTACCGCAAAGGCGAGTGCAGTCCCCACGGGAGCCGAGCCTCGGTCCCACCTGACACTGTCTCTGTCCCAAAGCTCCTATTATTAGAGCTCCATCCTGATTAGTACTTTCACACCCACATCATCAGAGGCTCTAAGTCAGCTGTGCAGTTCTTGTTCAAGAATGTGTCCGTGTGTCGCACATACATGCGGGATGACCCTTATAAGGAGGAAGGGAACACGCAGGCGGGGAGGGGAAGGGGGACAAGCCCTCGGTCTCTCTCACCTTTGCACGTGCGAGACCGAACGAACCCGAGAGTGGAATTGGTTCTCTGGTTTCCTCTCTCATTTGGTGATGGTTTTACTTCCAGACTTATGACCCAGCTGTGATTCTGAGCCTGGAGGCTTTCTGCAGAGCAAGAGAGGAAGTTCTTTTTTACTTGTCTGACCCCAAGCCTGCTTCTCCTCTCCGTGGACTAAGCCAAAGTGCTTCCAGGGGAGTGATTATCGGGGAGCAGAGTGAGAAGGAACTGGCTCTTGCTTTACGTGACAGGTGTCGTGCTGGAGGCTATGGGGACACTGGTACCTTCAAGGGGCTCCCAGGCTGACGGGGACAACACCGTCAACCCACCACCTCAGAAGAGGGCCCAGGATAGATGCCAGCAAGAGGTATAAACAGGGTGGGGAGCACCGAGAAGGCAGTCCCCATCTCCACTGGCGAGCCTCACACTCTATTATCTCCCTAACCCCTCACGACACCCTGGGGTGATTGCCATCACCTCCACTCTGCGTGGGGAAACTGAGGCTCTAGGCGGTTACTTTACTTGCAAGTCACCTAGTTGGTGGATGTCAGTGACGATTGAGATCCTGGAGGCTTGGGCTTGAGTCTGAGCTCCGTTGCTTTCAGAGTATAGCTGTGGGGCAGGGCATTGCAGGGCGAGGGGCCTGGTGAGCCCTGGCGTGGAGGAATAAATGCACAGGTGGGTGTGGACACAGCTATGCCGGGAGAGGAAGGAGGTGGTGGCTTAGCTTGGATTTAAGCCAGAAGCTGACCCTGAACTAGGATTCAGTTGAAGGAGTTTAGCTGGGAGGTGATCCCCGGCGGCGGTGATCCCAGGAAGCACCTGTGGGGTCTAAGAAGGAAGTCCAAGCAAGGTGACTTAAGGAGCAGTTTACCGCGATGGGACCCAGGGTTCCCGGCTTGTCCTACTCAAGGGGAGAGAGCTGAGCTACTTCTCTCTTGTTGATTCTGAACCCATTGGCCACGCCCACCCGGGAGACTGGAGCGTCCCAGGTGATCACAGAAGCCTCAGGGGGGCACGGGAGGGACAGGGCAGGGCGGCAACTGCCCTATCGAGAGGATAGGAGATGTGCCAGGAGCAGAGGCAGAGGCCAGACGCTTCCCAAAGCAGTTGGGATGGTCAGTAGGTGAGGGGAGCCATTGACACGTAAGGTGCCGTGACTGTCACTGTCTGCAGATTCCAGGTGTCAGGGGATGTGGGTCAGGGTGACAGGTTAGGATGCAGCCCTGGGAGGACGGGCCAGATCTGGCCCTGCCCAGGTGGAGAGGCAGGTGGGTTGAGGGGCTGAGGGGGTGCTTAGAGCTGAGGCCAACCTCAGGCGAGACCACGGGGACAGAGGGGACTCCCCGGTACTCCTGCGTGTCTGACCCGTGAGCCCAAGTGGACAGTGATCTTGCCCCGAACAAACCGGGTTGATGGGCCGAGAGGCAGGTCAGGGAGGGTTTGCGGCCGAGGGAGACTCTGATGGTTAGCGTATCTGGGTGGGATCCCAAGCAGGGGCTGCAAGTTTGGTCTGAGCACCGAGAGGAGAGCTCAGTAACCCTCTGTGGTCCCTGACGTGCTGCCCCAAATCTGCCCAGACTTCAGCCTCTTGGGGGCTGGTGACGGGGCCCCACAGAGTGACGGGTCACTCTGGGATCCTGCGCGTGTCTTTTCTGCTGGCTGAGGCTGGGGGGTCTGAAGCTTGGCTGTCACCCACTGGCTGAATGATGTGAGCTGTTTGCTCTGAGTGTCCATATCTCCGTATAAAATGGGGATCACACCCTTGCAGACAGTTACAGGATACGTACTGCGTGCCGGGGGAACGTTAAGTAAGCGAATGGAATTCCTCCTCCCGGGCAACACTGCTAGGTGAGCTGTGCAGTGGGTGCTGGGATGGACCAGTGCCCGGGCTGCAGTGGGCAGGAGGCAAGGTGGCCCCCACCCCTGAACTGCCAGTGCTGGGTTCAGCTGGATCCCCAAAGCACACATGGCACCCCTGCGAAGCAGCCACCTGGAAGAGGTCCCGGCATCAGAGGCCAAGAGGACAGGCCTTGAAGGTTTGGGGCGAGGACCTGCTGGTCATCAGCAGTCACTCAGCCACCACTGGATGGAGGGGTTTCAGCCCCCGACCCTGGAGGCTGGGACGGGGACCCAGGATGGAGTGAAGCAGTGGGACCCATCGGGTAGGAAGGGTGAAAGTGACACAGGTTGACAGGGGAGGGGAGGGGAGTGAGAGAGTGGAGGGCGTCCAGGGCAGCCTCCCGATCCTGACCTGGGGGACGGGACAGTGGAGCGGGTTTGGGTGAGCGGGGAAGGGGAGGCTGGGGAGATGACAAGGTTGGGGTGCTATGGTCCCGCCCTCCCCCAAGCTTGTTTGGGGGACATTTTGTGAACCACAAACGGCCGGATCCTGGTGCAGGGGCAGGGACCAAGGCTTGTGGTCAGCCCCGCTTGTTCCTTCTCTCCTTCACGCTCCTTCCTGTATGGGGTCGGATTTGTCCCCGAAAAACTCACAGCCTTCCCAGAACCTCAGAAGGTGACCTTATTTGGAAACAGGGTCTTTGCAGATGTTATCAAGTTAAGATGAGGTCGTCCTGGGGTAGGGTGGGCCCTTCGTCCAGTATGACTGGAGTCCTTACAAGAAGAGGAGAGACACGGAGACAGACACCGAGGAGAACGCCACATGATATCGGACCTAGGACTGCCGGCAACGCAGAAGCCAAGGGAGAAGCACGGAGCAGATTCCTTCCTAGGGCCTTCCGACAGAGCATGGCCCTGCCAACGCCTTGATCTCAAACTTCTGGCCGCCAGAACCTTCAGAGGATACATTTCCCCTGTTTGAAGCTGCCCACCGGAGGACTTCCCTGGTGGTCCAGTGGTTAAGACTCTATGCTTCCAATGCAGGGGCGCGGGTTTGATCCCTAATCAGGGAAAGGAGATCCCACATGCTGTACAGCTCGGTCAAAAAATAAAATAAATTAAAATAAAGTAAAGCTGCCCACTGTGGGACTCTGTTATGGCCACCCCAGGACACCAATATGCTCCGCGTCTTTCCTTCCTCAACCAAGGCTCACCCCTCACCCTATCTGAGAATTCCACCTCCCTCTCGGAGCCACCCTGATCAAAGTCCTAAATCTCCTTGGTTGGAGGGTTGAGGCTGGACCTGATTCTCCTAATTAGCGTCACCCCGGCCTGGCTTCGTCAGGTGGTACTTCCCATACTCTCCAGAGGGTTGGGTTCAACATTCTGCCTCTGGTCGTGATGACGGGGTTCTCCCATCTTCAACCTGGATACTCTGCTGTCCTCAAGTCCCGCCACCTCTTCCCTCGGTGGCTGACGTATGCGGGCGTAGAAAGCGAGTTCAATGCATTCACGTATTCAGCACATATTTTTTTCCATAGTTCATCAAAAACTTCCAAGGACTTTCGAAAAAATCTCTTCTATTCTCTACCCATTCAGCTAGCTGAATGCCAGAGCAGCAGAAGAGAAGAGGGCCTTGCTTCCTGTCTCACCCACCCTGTCTCCCTGCTTCTCATCTCACACGCAGATCCCAAATTAGAGAGCCCTTGTTAGCACCCACCGTGTGCCAAGTACCTGACAGGCTTTTAAAGTTATCATAAGAATAAGCTGCTTATTGAATGAAGTGCGTGTCAAATGCCAGACATCACGCTAAGGGCTTTCCATGCTGTCTCATTGTAATCCTTCACGATGATCCGTTGAGGTAGGTGTTAGCAACCCCATTATACAGATGAGGAAACTGAGGCCAACTTATCTAATGACTTAGCTAAGGAAGCACAGCTGGTAGGTAATTGTTTCTGACCGAAACTAGCCCAGGTTGATACCATGCAGCCAATAGGAGGAGATTTGGACATAGTACCCGTAGTGGGTTGAGCGGTAGCCTAAAAAAAAAGGTATCCACGTCACAACTCCTGGAACCTGTGACTGTGATCTTATTTGGAAAAAAGGGTCTTTGCGGATGCAATTAACTTACAGGCCTCAAGATGAGACCATCCTGGGTTACCCCACGACAAGTGTCATTGTAAGAGACACCCAGAGGGAGCAGGGCAGGAGGCCATGTGAAGACAGAGGCAGAAGTTGGCGTGATGGAGCCAAAAGGCAAGGAACTCCTGGGGCCACAGGAGCCGGAAGAAGCAAGAAGCATCCTTCTTTAGAGCCCCCGGAGGGAGTGCACCCCTGCAGACACCCTGATTTCAGACTCCTGGCCTTCAGAACTGTGACAGAGTACATTTCTCTTGTTTTAAGCCACCAAGTTTGTTAAAGGCGGTCCTGGGAAACTAGTGCATCCCTGGAGCGAGAATTCAGGTGTTCCAACGGATTTCGAGTGCCAAGATGGGAGCCCCACTTATTGATGAGACCAACTGGACCAGGCAGATACAACCATTACCCGAAAGGTACACACAGGTTGAAACCCTTGCCCAGGGCCGATAGGAAGGGCCCACTCCCCCGCAGCGGCCTCCTCTCCAAGCCGGGCCGGGGGCGGGGCAGGTCTTTTTCAGGGGGTGGAGTTTATGATGCTCGGTTCCTGCCTTGCGGGCAAAGATTGCTAAACTTGACAGAGCCGAACTCCCCTGAGATTTGAGCTCAGAATCTGGGGAGTAGCCCCAAAGTACAGGGTGGAGATTTTAACAGGGGTTTGCTTGTTATCAAAGGGTTTGTTTTTCCCTAACTCCAGGTGAACAGGAGTGGATACAGTCGGCACTATATTTAGGAGGGAGGGAAGGAATTTAGTTTATTAAAAGAAATGAGGGCAGAGAGATTTGGTAGTTCTTACGTTATTTAAAGCCTTTCTTCTGCTTAATATTCTCCATATGATATCGGATGTGTGACAACACGTATCCAGGGAAGAACCACAATGTAGAAGTCAGTCCATTTACACAAATCCAAGTCAAGCAGCCAGTGTGGACATGTCGGGACTTCCCTGGTGGTCCAGTGGCTGGGACTTCCCTGGTGGTCCAGTGGCTAAGACTTCGCCTTCCAACGCATGGGGTACACGATCGATCTCTGGTCAGGGAGCTAGGATCCCACATTTCTCGCGGCCAAAGGACCAAAACATGAAACAGAAGCAATACCGTAACAAATCCAATAAAGACTCTAAAAGTTCCACATCAAAAAAAAAATCTAAAAAAAAAAAATGAAATGATGTGTTGATAGGCTACCAAGTAGAGGCACATAAGGAAGTCTTAGAGAAACCTGGGGCAAGAATCACAAACGGATTCCAGGGCTGAAGGGCGCAAGGTGGAACCAGAACTTCCAGGCATTCTCAGTCACAAGCAATGGACAGATGGATGGGGTAGGGGAGCCCGGGCCAAGGCAAGCGAGTCTGGTGACATCCTACCGTTGGCGGCAGTGTTGTGCTTTAAGAAATACTTCAACATCCTTCTCCTTTCCTTCACAAAAAGTCCCGTGAGCAGACGGAGGAAGTATCATTTCTATTTTACACGAAAGACCCCACCAAGCTTCAGGTTAAGTGTGATTTCCCCAAAGTCTGATTCTAAATGGATGATGTGGGAGATGGGGCTTGGATGACGTGTGAATTCCAGCCCAGAGAGTGGCCGAGAGCAGCAACTCCCCACTAACTGCAACTCCACGTCATGTTCTCTAGACTTTGAAACCTGAATTCTCACCAAAGCAGATTCCCCAGAGCTGCCCCGTCACACGGGAAATCGTGCTCCCTTCCTGTCTCAGGGGTTTGCCTGCTGAGCCAGGAACAGCCAAGGCACGCGGTGCTTCAGACCGTCCAGAACTGTGATATTTGGTCCCATCTCACGCTGACCGTGGGACTCAGCCTTCCCACCTGGAAATAGAAGGTGACAGGAGGACCTGAAGGCCTGAAAAGTTTCCCAGCTCCAGACCTGCCCCAGGAACCCTGGTTCTACATGGATAAGATGTAGACAGCCCCGCGTTCAAACACTTTCCGTGTAAAAGGAGTGGACGCTACACCTCACCAGGATCTTGAAGGCAGTGTCACTCACTGCCCCTCTCCAGGGACATCGGCTTCTCTTTTTCCCCCGTTGTAGTGATTATACTAGTTTTGTTTTATTAATGGCCACCTTGACTCCTTTTTACAAGTTGGCAAGTTACAACTCCAAATACATGTGTGAAAGGAGGAAAGGGAGGAAGCAGGGCAGGTGGAGAGAGGTGTGTGGGCGGAGGGAGAGAGGGGGCTAGAGGGAGAAGGGGGAGAGGGATAACAGGGGGAGGGAGAGGGGGGAGGGAGAGAGGGGGAGGGAGAGAGGGGGAGGGAGAAAGGGGGGAGGGAGAAGGGGGAGGGAGAAAGGGGAGAGGGAGAAGGGGGGAGGGAGAGAGGGGAGAGAGATGGGGGAGGGAGAAGGGGGGAGGGAGAAAGGGGGGAGGGAGAAGGGGGAGGGAGAAAGGGGAGAGGGAGAAGGGGGGAGGGAGAGGGGAGGGAGAAGGGGGAGGGAGAAAGGGGAGAGGGAGAAGGGGGGAGGGAGAGAGGGGAGAGAGATGGGGGAGGGAGAAGGGGGGAGGGAGAAAGGGGGGAGGGAGAAGGGGGAGGGAGAAAGGGGAGAGAGATGGGGGAGGGAGAAGGGGGGAGGGAGAAAGGGGGGAGGGAGAAGGGGGAGGGAGAAAGGGGAGAGGGAGAAGGGGGGAGGGAGAGAGGGGAGGGAGAAGGGGGGAGGGAGAAAGGGGGGAGGGAGAAGGGGGGAGGGAGAAGGGGGAGGGAGAAAGGGGGGAGGGAGAAGGGGGGAGGGAGAAGGGGGGAGGGAGAGAGGGGAGGGAGAAGGGGGGAGGGAGAAGGGGGAGGGAGAAAGGGGGGAGGGAGAAGGGGGAGGGAGAAAGGGGGGAGGGAGAAGGGGGAGGGAGAAAGGGGAGAGGGAGAAGGGGGGAGGGAGAGAGGGGAGAGAGATGGGGGAGGGAGAAGGGGGGAGGGAGAAAGGGGGGAGGGAGAAGGGGGAGGGAGAAAGGGGAGAGGGAGAAGGGGGGAGGGAGAGAGGGGAGGGAGAAGGGGGAGGGAGAAAGGGGAGAGGGAGAAGGGGGGAGGGAGAGAGGGGAGGGAGAAGGGGGAGGGAGAAAGGGGAGAGGGAGAAGGGGGGAGGGAGAGAGGGGAGGGAGAAGGGGGAGGGAGAAAGGGGAGAGGGAGAAGGGGGGAGGGAGAGAGGGGAGGGAGAAGGGGGGAGGGAGAAGGGGGAGGGAGAAAGGGGGGAGGGAGAAGGGGGAGGGAGAAAGGGGGGAGGGAGAAGGGGGGAGGGAGAAGGGGGGAGGGAGGGCGCACAAAGGCAGCAGCATCCTCTGAGCAGCCCCGAGACGCTGTCAGAAGGCCTCTGTGTTCATGGCAAGTGTCATCTTTGCAGACATCAACCAAAGCAGCTGTTAATTGAGCGCCAACTGTCTGCCAGGTGCTGGGCTGGGACCTCTGTACTCATCACCCCTCCCTACAACCGCCCTGCCACCTCAGAGCTCTTTTTTTTTTAACATTCATTGTTTGTTTTACTTGAATTTTCTTTTCTTTTTTATATTTCTTATTAGTCACCTGTTTTATACACATCAGTGTATACATGTCAATCCCAATCGCCCAGTACATCTCACCACCCCCCACACCCCACCCCCGCCGCTTTGCCCCCTTGGTGTCCATACATCTGTTCTCTACATCTGTGTCTCTGTTTCTGCCCTGCAAACCGGTTCACCTGTACCATTTTTCTAGGTGCCACATATATGCATTAATATACGATATTTGTTTTCTCTTTCTGACTTATGCCCATCAACAGACAAATGGATGAAAAGGCTGTGGTACATCTATACAGTGGAATATTACTCAGCCATAAAAAGGAACGAAATTGGGTCACTTGCAGAGACCTGGATGGACCTAGAGACTGTCATACAGAGTGAAGTAAGTCGGAAAGAGAATATTCATTGTTTTTTAAAGAATATTTATTTAAGCTGCCCCGGGTCTTAGTTGCGGGCCATGGGATCTTCACTGAGGCACGTTTAGTTGCGGAATGCACGCGGGATCTAGTTCCCCGACCAGGGATCGAACCCGGGCCCCCTGTATTGGGAGTGTGGAGTCTTACCGACTGGACCACCAGGGAAGTCCCCAGCTCAGAGTTCTTATCCTCACTTTAGAGGTGATGAAACTGAGGCTCAGAAAGGTCATTGTCCAAGGTCACAGAGGTACGAGAGATGGAGTCAGGACTGCAGCTCGGGGCTGCAGGGACATCACCGCCTTCAGAGGCTGAGCTGTGCGTAGGACAAGGACCTGGGACAGTGATGTGCCCGGTGGGTCATGTGGACCCACACGTGGGCCCACACTTGGGATCAGGTGAGCTGGACTGGTCTCTGGACTTGGGGGGTGCTTGGGGGCACCTCTGAAGGGGAGGATAATTCCTGCCCCCTCCCACCCACAGACTACAGCGAGGGTTGAAATGAAAACTGCTTTGGGAACGAAGAAGTCCTGAGGCTGCCGAGACCTTATTTTCGCTAGAAACTCTCAATACTCTGTGAGGTGGGGAGTCTGGAATGAATTCCTTCTGTCCCACCCTCCAAGGGCACTGAGACCCCGGGAGGCTGGCACGTCCTCGAAGTGAGCTGACGGTGGACCTGGGCCGGGGTCTGGCCTACCCTGAGCCCACACCCCATCCTCCCCTTGGACTACCACACCAGCCTTCCCCGATGAAGTGGTGCGCCTGGGCAAGCTGCCTAAACTTTCAGCCCCAGTGTCCACTCTACAAAATGAAATCGGTGAGCAGGGGGCCTGCTGCATAAGAGGGACTCATCAAAATGTTATCTCTGTGTCCCTTTGGGGGACGGAGGGGCTACTGAACCCCATGGCAGTCGGAGGTCTGGAGTAGACGCTGAATTCCCTTCCTGACGGCCGCTAAGGGGTGAACGAGAGCAGGGGGCTGGAGCCAGGCCAGCCCAGGGCACTTGTGCTCACAGCGTCTGTAAGGACTTATCTTACCCACCCCTGCTGGGGTCTCACGTGGGGGCCCAAGTCTCCCACCTGCCCGGGAAGGCGGAGACACTTGGAACAGGGGCATCTCGGTCAGGAGCTCTTTCCGTTCAGCCCACAGAAGGAAAGTCAGTTCTGTCCACATTCTGCAAATTTCCGCAAAGGAAGCCAGATCATTGGCACCACAGCCTGTCCCAGCACGAAGAACATTCCTCGGCAGGTGCACGCGGAGCCCTGTTCCGGGCCCTCTAGTGAATGGCCTTGATCTTGGGTGATATTTACATGCTGTTTTCCTGGGCGGCCACAGATGCGTGTCACACCAGTAGCTCGCCTGGCGGCTCATCCTGGGTCTGCTTGACCTGGTGCGCTTTGAAAGCAGAAGAGAACACTCCAGTTTGCCAGCAACACCCATTTCCCTTGGGAACAAATGTTTGCATCCGGCCCTTTGTGTCCTCCCTTGTTTGGCTGCCTCTACCAGAGGAAGCGGCCTGTCCCCGCATTCTGTCCGGGTGGCCCAGGGCACTAGCCGGCCCCTGGGGGAGGCCTGGACAGCTTTGGTCTGGAACTTGCAGGGAGGACCGCCCAGGCACCCCGTTTGGTCTGATCCCCATGTGACCCTGCGAGGGTTCGGAGCCGGAGGGGCCTCCGAGCCTTGCGGTCCAGGTGAGAACGCTGATTTGCCAAGGTCCTTGCAGGTAAGAGGTGCAGGGGGCAGCACCTCCAACTTCCGCCAGCACAAGGCCACGGTACCTCCCATTGCAGGACACGGCTGGGGACCGAGGGGGCGGACCCCGAGCTCAGGGGCTCCCCTCTGGTCCCTGCACCCTCCTTGCTGGGAGACTTTAGAAATGCTCTGCTGTTCTACCCAAGCCAGGCTCCTCGTCTGTAAAAGGAAGGGGCCTGGCCACCACCAGGGAAGCTGCATCACCCCTCCCCTTGGCCGTAGCCACTCCTGCCTTATTTTCTCAGACCAGCCTGCTCCCCCAAAACCACGGGCTGCCCTCTCCCCAGCCCCACAGGCCAGCCTGGATTTCTCTCACTGTCTGGCCAGTGACAGGGAAACGGAACTTGGGAACAGACAAGGGACACCCCGAGCTGGCCAAGGCGGACACACAGTAGCTCTTTCTGAAAAACAAAGGGGGAGAGATGCCACCTATCAGCCTGTACCCCAGGACAAGGGAGGGTAGTGATGCTTTAGCACTTCTGCATCTCTGACGATGGACTGGCCGTAGCCAGATGTGGGTCTCCCCCACCCAGGGGAAGAGATGGCCCTGCTTGTCCCATGGCGTCCGGGGGTCCCACACCGTCTGGTCTGCAAGAGGCTCTGGTCACGCGGAACTCTGGCTGGAGGAGAGAGGAGCAACTGTGGGAAATGAAACAAGTGCTGTCCTGGCCCACTGAATAGGGCCTTCTGGCTTGGGGCCCTCAAAGCAGGTTCTCTGGGACACCGGGGACACAGTTTCTCCCCCTGAGACCTGACTTGGACCAGGCCCGTTGGACCCCTTTTCCCTTGACACCTGTCCCTCCTGCCCCGATCCTGAGATGTGATGGAGTGGGCAGCAGGTAAAGTCTTTTCTCCCCTCAACGCGTTCTACCTTCAGGACCCTCTGAGGGTCAGCCATCCGCAGGTCTTGTTTGCAAGCCTCCTACGTGCCAGCCCCCAGGGCCTCCGCCTGCCCGGGCCCCCCTGTTCTCCGATGACCGTTACAGCGCCTCTCAGCTGCCCGCAGTTCCAGGGTCCTGAGGCTGTGATCTGCCTTCCCATGGGCAGTTCTCTTCCTAGAACACAGCTCTGGGGGTGACACTCCTCTCTCCCCACTGCCCTATGTCTGCCTCCTCAGACTAGCATGAGGACCCTTGACCTGCAGCTAACCAAGCCGACCCCCCTCCTCCCCACACACAAGGCCTGGGGTCTTCCCAGAGTCCCCACCCACTTTCAAACCTCAGCCCCCGTGACAAGCTCCTCTGTCCCTGGAATTCGCATTCCTGCCCGCTTCCGTCTGGCAAGCTCCAGGGCATCGCATCGGGTCCCATCTGCATCTCCCCTGCTTTGGGAAAACGTCCCGGGCTCCCTGGGTAGTTGCACTCTTCCCTGGGCTCACACAGCCCCCTGTCCCCTTGCTCACCGCAGGGCGGGCCTCTCCCAACAGGCGGAGCTCCTCTGGGAGGGACCACCTTCTTTCCCTGCCGGGCCTGCCACAGTCCTTCCAGAACACTGCAGGGCCGACACCGAGTGGGAGTCAGCGCGCTGGTTAAATGAACAGACCCGGGAGGACTGCGTGTAAATAATTTTTAATATGTTGAAACATATTAAAAATGCATTAGGAAAGCGGGCTATTTAAAGGAATTCCATAGGGAATCATTTTCTAAAAATGAGAACGTCTTCTTAATGGGAATAATCACTCCCTAATTCAAATAGTGCCTGTGTTTGAACCTTCATTGACAATGTTGCCTCTCTTAATGAAAAGAACGCCTTACAAGGACGTCCTTTGTTGCCAGAAACTTTATTCCCAGGGACAGTAATAACACTTATGAATGCTTAGGCCAGAAAAATGCAATGAAGTATTTACCAAAATTATGTCAAGTGTCCAAAAAACTATGACGTTCATTTCTAGGTGTCTTTGCTGGAGGTAAGGGGTTAGGGCTGGTCAAGAACCAGTGGCATAATTTACAGGGCTCGGTACAAAATGAAACGCAAGCCGCTTGTTCAAAAATGATTAAGAGGGCTTCCCCGGTGGCACAGTGGTTGGGAGTCCGCCTGCCGGTGCAGGGGACGCGGGTTCGTGCCCCAGTCCGGGAGGATCCCACATGCCGCGGAGCGGCTGGGCCCGTGAGCCATGGCCGCTGAGCCTGCGCGTCCGGAGCCTGTGCTCCGCAGCGGGAGAGGCCACAACAGTGAGAGGCCCGCGTATGCAAAAAACAAAAACAAAAACAAACAAGCAAACAAAATGATTTAGAATTTCAAGGCAGTGACAGCAGAGCATTCAATCCAGCATGGACTCCTTGTGAGTGCCAGACCCTGTGTAACTGCCCAGGGTACACACCCATGAGGCCGGCGATTGACCAGGAAGGGAAGAGGTTTGCGCGAGCCTGCCCCCAGGACCCCACAGACGGGAGTCCTGCCGCGGCTGGGGAGCTGCCTGTAGGCACTGTTGTGTCGCTCTCAACACTAGACTGTGACAATGATGAATGTCATTGGCACTGAGATGAGAGAGGGGTCCGAGTGGAGCCTTGTCAACGCCTTGGCTCTATCCCATGAAACTGATTTCAGACCTGTGACCTCCAGGCCTGTAAGAGAATATATTCGTGCTGTTTTAAGCCACTGTGGGTTTTGTTTGTTTTTTTAATTAACTAATGATTCTACTCCGATGACTCACCGATCATGTTTTTAGCTATTTATATTTGCCCACTTTTTAACTGAAGTATAGTTGATTTACAATGTTGCATTAATTAAGCCACTGTTCTGGATAATTTGTAACAGCAGCCATAGGAGACAAACACAGATCTGGGGTCCAGACTGGATGTAGACTATGTGTGTCCTTCCTGGTTTTAGGGTCACTCGGGCAGCCCCTCACCTCTCAGTCACCAGCCTCTGCCCTTGCAAACTGTGGACACCCTTCAATCCCAAGGTTGCCTTTCCCTGGAACTCTGACCTCCCTGGAGAGCCTTACTCACGAGGAGCTGGCCTGGCTTCCCTCTGCATTGCAAACGTGGAAACTGTTTTCTGGGAGGGGCTCCTGTTTTCTTGTCCTCTAACTCCACTCAGCTGCGTACACAAGGCTCTCCACCTCTGCCCACTCTGTCCCACCACTGGCCTTGTCATCATCTAAAGGGCCCTTCTGCTTTGCACGCCAGCCCCGGCTCAGTCAAAACTCACTACATGAATTCCTGGAGTTGGCCCTGTCTGCCCAGGACAGCTGATCCCAACCTCAGGGAGTCAAGGTCAACTGCAGAGTATGAGGGAATCTTCTACACAAGGCCATCCTCCCCTCTGACACCAACTGCAAGTTCAGGGGTTCCCCAAATCACCACCAGTTTCGATAATTCACTGGAAGACTCGTAGAGCTCACTGGAAGCTGTTATACTCATGGTTATGGTTTATCAGGGGAAGGTACAGACTGACACCAGCCAAAGGAAGAGATGTGTGGGGTAGAGTCCAGGAAAGTTCCAAACTCAAAGCTTCCATCGGCCGCAGGACGCATTACTGGCCCAGCATCCACGTGTGACAATGTGCACGTAGCACGGTCAACGTGGGAAGCGCAACCAAGCTTCAGTGTCCAGAATTTTTACTGGGGCTCCATTCTGCATCCCATCGTGAGCGTCCTTTATCAGCATAAACTGTAAGGTGTGGTCTGAGGGAAACTCCAGGAATAAGAAAGAAATTTATATTTCTTTAGGGAAATAAAAGAATTAAAGTAAAATAAAATAAAAACCAAATTTTACTCTCGGGAAATTCCTAGGGTTTAGAAGAAATCTAAAGTTTTGCCGGGGACAAAAGCCAGACCCGTCTTTGGCCAAGGCCAAGTTCTTTGGTACACGATGACCTTGGGCCAGTCAGTTCACCTCTCTAGGACACAGCTTCCTCTCTGTTAAACAGAGATCAGATCCAACCATCAGCATGGTTCTTCCAATTCTAGGATTCCATCACTCCACATGCCATTGTTCTGGACGCTCTTTGTTGAATCATAACAGATAGCTCAGCGTCATCATTTTATCAGCAGGACGGCGTTATTTCCCCTCAAGCCACAAAGTGATGCTTGCGGACCTGGGGCTCCACTGCCAGCTCCCCACCCCGCAGCATCCTTAGGAGGCTGACTGAGTTTCTCCCTCTCGGCTTGGCAGGTCATTCCCAGAAGAGAGAGCAACAGGAACTCAGGTTTTTCCAGAGACTGGATTAAATGTTAATCACTAGGAAGGGCCCTCCTTCAGTCATACTTCTTGGAGCCTTCTCCAGAGAACTGCTTGATTATTCTGTCCCTTGTTCCCTGACTTCACACCTTTCTATTTATAACAGAAAGCTTTTTTCTTAAAATAAAGTTTTGGTTTCTTTTCTTGTGGTACGTGGGCCTCTCACTGTTGCGGCCTCTCCCATTGCGGAGCACAGGCTCCGGACGCGCAGGCTCAGCGGCCATGGCTCACGGGCCCAGCCGCTCCGCGGCATGTGGGATCTTCCCGGACCGGGGCACGAACCTGTGTCCCCTGCATCGGCAGGCGGACTCTCAACCACTGCGCCACCAGGGAAGCCCCCCAAAAAAGTTTTTGGTGAAACAACTTATCTGTGGATTTTAAAAAAATTCATCAATATAGATCTTAGTTATACCCTGTTCACTATTTATCCACCATAAAACAACTCATATACGTTACGTTCTATTTCTTTATTCAGTTAGAGATTATAATAACTCTGTGCTATTTCCACAGGTCTGTCTTGCCTTTGCATAAACTTTTATTTCTTGACACACAGATTCCTGCAGGCGTTTATCCCAGCAAGACCCAGAAGTAATCTGGGCACCTGTCCTGCTGAAAGGCCAACTCGCAAGAGGCTGTTCCTGAAATTCTAATAAAAAATGTCTAAGGTCTGTTTGGTTAAAGATATAACAAAAGAATGAGCATGGACGTATCCCACTATTCACCCCAAAAGTTAACTCTTTTGAAGGTTAACTGTGACAGGCGGTGTGTTAGGTGATGAAATAAAAATCCATATTTTGGGCTTCCCTGGTGGCGCAGTGGTGGAGAGTCCGCCTGCCGATGCAGGGGACGCGGGTTCGTGCCCCGGTCCGGGAAGATCCCACATGCCGCGGAGCGGCTGGGCCCGTGAGCCATGGCCGCTGAGCCTGCGCGTCCGGAGCCTGTGCTCCGCAACGGGAGAGGCCGCAACAGTGAGAGGCCCGCGTATCGCAAAAAAAGTAAAATAAAATAAAAATTCATATTTTAAGGCAACACAAGAAATATTTAAACATAAAATTTTACTCGGCCCGTTTGGGCCTCCTGCCTGTCCTCTAGTGTGCATTGTGCATCTACATTAGCCAGACGTCCCCAGCGGCAGAAATACCTGCTTGACCACAAAAATCCATTTTTCTTCTTCTGGCCCCAGCCGTGTCACTCCTTAAGAGATAACATTCCTTTCTCAATCATGATGGGGTCGCGGTGACCCACCACTCGCCTTGTACGTGCAGATATCTCTGGTGAGCTTTACATACGTTGCCAACATAACATTTCCCTTAAAGATAACGACTGGGGCAGAACAGACTGGTCAGATGACCTGGGGAGACACCGGGCTGCAGCTAACTGAAGTTCTTAGCTTAAATACTTCCTTCTGACCTAATTAATGTCACCAGCTGTATTACTTGTATTCTGCCTATTTTGCATTACCCAATGCGCGATTGTTGTTTCTTGCATCTCCAAATGTGTGGCTGAGCCTCAGATAACATTAACGATGATCAGGTGACTTGCAATGCCCGGCCAAATATATAGTCCTGTAAGAGCAATGACTGTCATAGTGTAACTCTAGCTATGGGAAGAGGCAACGAGAGGGAGCCATTTCCTTGACGGGCTAGTAAGACAGGTGGTTCAGAGGCTTGTGGCTGCTGTTAACAGTCTACCAACAGCACGTCGAGTGGCCCGTCAATGAAATCCTCACCCGACCTGGGAATGAGCTTTCCTAGGCCAGCGGGACAAACGGGTGGAGAAATGTCTCCCAAACTTTGGTTGAGATTAAGATCGAAAGGGAAGGGATTATAAACTAAAGAATGCTGCCCACCCCGCAGTTCTACAAGAATCAAGGCATTATCCACTGTAGTGGCCACAATACACCCTGAAAGCAAAGATCGGGGTGAGGCCCTTTGTGCTCTGGGAAAACTGACAGAAGTGGCCCTCAGAGAGTTCGATATTTTCAGGAGAAATTTTTTATGAACCTGGATTCTTGCATCTTCCCGTACTCAGAAAAGCACTAAAACCATTAACTAAGGTATCTGTTCCTCAAGAATAGCGGTAAACTTCTTCCAGGATGTGCGCTTGACGGTACGTACCCCTTCGTCAAAATCACTAAGGGCATAATTTATCATGTTAATGAGGCACCTTCTGGAAACCTAGGGCTGAGGCTGGTTACCAGGGGGTCCAACTGTGTGTGGTCAGAGGGTTGGAACTTCAAGCCCCACATCCATGATTTCTGGACCAGGCAGAGGGGCTGGAGGGTTGAATCAACGCCCAATGCCATGATGTAATCAACCGTGCCAAAACAACAAAGCTTCCATAAAAATCCAGGACAGGGTGCAGAGAACATCCAGGTTGGGGAACCAGAGGCTTCCATGATGCAGGGCCCCAGACTCCACGAGGACTGAAGCTCCTTTGTTCAGGACCTCGCTCTGTGTACCCCTTCATCCGGCGGTTGACTGGTGTCTGTTAATGTCCTTTGTGGTACACGGGTAATCTAGCGAGTAAGCAGGTTTCCTGAGTACTCCGAGCCACTCTAGCTAATTAATTGAACCCAAGGAGGGGGTCATGGGAACCTCTGATTTGGAAGCACAGGTAAGAACTTGGACTTGAGACTGGCACTGAAGTGGGGCGGTCTTAGGGAACGGAGCCTTAACCTCCGTTGCCATCTCTGGGTAGATAGTGTTGGAACTGAGTTGAATTTCAGAATGCCCCGCTGGTGTTGGGGCACTGCTTGGAGGGGTGGGAACCCCACTCCACGTCGGAATCGGTCCCAGAACTTTCAGTCACCTTCACGGGATGCAGGGGTTAGGATGTGGGCATATCTTTCGGAGGCCACCATTCTACCCACCACAGGTGGCAAAGCCGGAGAGGAAACAAGGAAAGCCAAGCCTGTATGGTGTGCCATAAGGGTGGGTGGGGGATTAGGCTAGGGGGACTTACCCTAGGACACTCTGGGATATCTGATATGAAGAGCGCTCGGGAGATCACCAGGAGGCCCCTGCTTTCCAGAGTATTTCATTTTGCTTCGTGTCAGGAGACAAGCAGACGAAGTGCTGAGCCAGAGGGATGGCAGAGCAAACCTCCATCACCTGGAGGAAGCCGGTCCCAGTGGCTCTGGAGTCAAAGCAGGAGGGGCCCTTGAGATGGAGCGAGGATGAGATGAGTAGTTTAAAGGGAATCAGGGGACTTCCCTGGTGGTCCAGGGGTTAAGAATCCGTCTTGCAAGGCAGGGGACGCCAGTTTGATCCCTGGTCAGGGAACTAAGATCCCGCATGCCGCGGGGCAACTAAGCCCACGCCGCAGCTACTGAGCCCATACGCCGCAACTAGAGAGAAGCCCACGCACCGCAACGAAGAGCCCGCGAGCTCCAACTAAGACCCGATACAGCCAATAAATAAATACATATTTAAAAAAAAACAACAACAAACTAAAGTGAATCGGAAATGGTTTGCCTCGAGCCTAGGATTAAAGAAACAGTGTGGGGGTAAGCAGAGTAGTGCCAACTCAAGACTCCAGGCAAAGGAGCTAAATCGTGTACAGGAATTTCTTTAAATCTTGTTCTAGGTTTAAAATTTTTAAAGATTATTTAATATTTATAAATTTATAATATGTATTAATATATAATAGACAATATATTAAATGTAAGTACTTATAAACAAAATTTTATAAATAAGTATAAATATTTACATGTTGATATATATATTAAAGTTAATATTTGCTTTCAGTGCTGTCATGTTTGGCTGTTAGGATTTTGTCTGAACTGGGGGAAGGGAAATGACCATTTGCTACCAGATCTCCGTCTCCGCGCAGGTGGCCTCCCTCACGTGCACTTTCCAGGTATGTCTGTGAGGATGACCGCCCGGAGAAGCAAACAGAACGTGTCTAAAACAGAACACCCCCTCTCCCCCAGCCCCCTCCTCCCCCTGCATCTGGGACCTGGGTGAATGGCCCCCCACCCATGATGTTCAGTAGCCTGGGCCAGACAGTGAGGCCCCAGGTCCCATGGCAAAGTGGCTCTTCCCGTGCCCACGCCTACCCAGATGCTTCTCTCACCTGGAGACCTCCTGTGGCCCTGCTGCCCCGGCCCCGCCTCCTTTCAGCTCAGTCACCACATGGGAACATGTCCCTCCCTGGCTCAAAGTCATCAGCCCCAGGATGGAGAGCTTTTGAGAGCCGGCGCCCTCCCGTCCCGGCCTCACCGCTCACTCCAGCTACACGGAACACCAGCGGTCCCTCATGTTCCCCAAGCTCACACTCATGTCACCCCTGGGCCTTTGCACTGTCTTCCCTCCCTCCCCCTCCTCCGCGCCCACGGGGTTGCTGCTGCTTCTATTTGATTTCTGGCTAAGTGGTGGTTTCGTTGCAGAGCACAGAGATCTGGGTAACCCAACAGCACAGGAATCTACAATGGATTCTGCCCGTTGGAAGCGCTGTAAACACCTGTGACATCAAGGCGAGTGAGACAGCAGGCGGCCGGAAGGGGCGTGGTGTGGTGGCGGGAGCTTCGGGGGTGATACTGGTGGCCCTGGCCCACCTGCTCCTTCTGCAGACCTGCCTGGCAGCAGTCTGTCCCCTTCCAGGCACATTCCTGTTCCTTTTCAGCCCCAGCATGTAGGTCTCTGCTGGCCTCGGTCCAGCTGGCTATCACCCCACCTCCTCCCAGCCCCCACTCAGCGAGCACAGACATCCCCAAATCCTCATTCATCCAGCATGGCCCCCTGGGGCCCCCCTCCCCAACGACTCTGAATTCCGCAGTTGTCCTCATCTCCCCCAGACGGTGGGCACCTTCACCTGTAAAACCGGCAGGGTGGGGATGAGATTAAGGTCCTTCCTAGCTCTGAGATGCTTGAATCAGAGCCTCACTCTGGGATGGAGGAAGCATGGCCGGCAGGTTTAGTTCAAATCTGTCCAGCTGTGTGACCTTAAGCCATGTGATATCTCTGAGATATCCACCCCTAATCTCTCTCCACCTTTTCTTTTTTTAAAAAAAATTATTTATTTTTGGCTGTGTTGGGTCTTCGTTGCTGCGTGCGGGCTTTTCTCTAGGTGCAGAGAACGGGGGCTACTCTTCGTCGCAATGCGCAGGCTTCTCACTGCGGTGGCTTCTCTTTGTTGCGGAGCACGGGCTCTAGGCACGTGGGCTTCAGTAGTTGTGGCTCACGGGCTCTAGAGCGCAGGCCCAGTAGTTGTGGCACACGGGCTTAGTTGCTCCGTGGCATGTGGGATCTTCCTGGACCAGGGATTGAACCTGTGTCCCCTGCAATGGCAGGCAGATTCTTTACCACTGTGCCACAAGGGAAGTTCCCTAATCTCTCCTCTCTCAATCTCTCTCTCTCTCTCTCTCTTTCTCTCCCCCCGCCCCCCCCCTTCTCTCAATAATAATTCCTGGCTTGCAGAGGTGTTCTGGGAAGCTGAGAGAATGGAAGTGAAGTGTCTAGTATATCATTGGTACTAACTAAACAGCAGCTGTAATTACAATCATTATAAGAACCCTGAGCTATTTCAACACCACCATTAAAGGGGGGGCACTTTAAAAGTTCAAAGCCATTTAAGGTGAATCAGGTACCGTGCACACTGCCACTGTCTCCCAGGGTGAATTACTTGTCCTGAAAGGGGTGATCGGTAGGGATTATTAACTTGCAGAGGGAAATAAGTTTCAAAGAACCACAACAGCACGTCTACTCTTAATTAGGCGCCATTTTTCTCTGTTCACCTAGAAAGAACTAGCTCCTGGGTGTGCAGGGGTGAGGTCGATTGCAAAGGGGGAAATAGCTTAGAGGGTTCCTGCAGGTTAGGAGGAGGGAGGGACTGCGGTGGGGAAAGACGTCAGGAGAAAACACTGCTCTCCTCCAGGGGTGGGTGCTCCCGCAGTGCCGGCGTCGCCCTCCCAAGTCACCTGTGCTCAGCATCTCCTCTTCTTGGGACATCGGCGTGTTTCAGACACAGGACAAGGCTCCGTGAGGTACACAGTTTGCAAGCCCTGTGTCTTCCACCGACTGGCACCGAGGTGACAGGCACCCTGAGCTTGGGCTGCAAAGTGAGCTGCTGGAATGGCAATCGGGCGGCCCCAAGCACAAGCTGATGGGGCCAGTGGTTCGGAGGGGCTTCTGTCCCTTTCACCGATTTCTGGGTCCTCCACTTTCAGGGCCATTCTTCTGGCACCAAGTCCCTTATCCGTCTCCTCGGGCCAACTTCGTGGCTTCCCAGGAAGGGGACGCCCGTCCTTTTCAGGGCTCGACACACCTGTGCCTCCCTGCCGGGGCCTCTCCTTCTGCCCTGTCATTGCCCCATTGCAGCTCTGTCAGCCACACCAGGCTGCGGGCCCCTGGAGCCCAGGCACTGTGTCTGCAGCCCCTGGCCCCAGCCCTCGATAGATTCCAGGGATCAGAGAGGGTTTCCCCAAGGGAGTGGCATTTAAATTGAGATTTGAAATATAAGATGACTGGGGGAGAAGTCCTGAGCAAAAGAACAGAAAAGGCTCCAAAGTGAAATTGAGAATGGGGGTTCAGCAGGGAAAGACATTGGGAGTGGCGGGAGTATGGAGTTGGCAGGGTGGGGCTGGGAGAAAGGAGAGCCTGGGCCCTGGTCCAAAAGCTATGGACAGTCATTGTAGGTGACAGATGCTTGGCCCGTTCAGGAAGAGAAGCACTTGGAGCATCAGAGGTTGGGGTGTGGGGCAAGTCTGGTTCCAGGTCCTGCAAGCACAAGAGGCCCTGCTAAGGGGCTGGTTTTCTTATCTTATCTTATCATATCTTATCTTATCTTATCTTATCAGCCTTGCAGCACATGGCTTGCAGGATCTTTGTTCCCTGACCAGGGATTGAACCCCGGCCCTCGGCAGTGAAAGCTCAGTCCCAACCACTGGACCACGAGGGAATTCCCGGGGCTGGTTTTTAAGCAGGCTAGAGACAGGACTGTCCCTGCCTCCTGAGTCTAAGATTCAAAGATTCTCCAAGTCCAGATCACTGTACACACCTGGCTGCGACCCAGACTCCATCCTGGGGACCCCATGTGGTATTAGGAGAGCCCCTGAGAGCATTTCCTGGCTTGAGGGCGTTGGGGGGCTTCAGAGCAAATCCCAGGGCCCAGAGAGACTGAACTCCAAGTCTCTCTGCTTGG
This sequence comes from Phocoena phocoena, assembly GCF_963924675.1. NCBI lineage: Eukaryota > Metazoa > Chordata > Mammalia > Artiodactyla > Phocoenidae > Phocoena > Phocoena phocoena. The sequence goes on along the minus strand of NC_089229.1, from coordinate 4,605,612 downwards.
ACCACCCCGCTGCTCTGGTCCAGTGGGGGTCTCTGCTCAAAGGGAAATATCAGAAACATTTCCTTAACCTGAAAGGAGACCTCAAATCCCCCAGAGCTTCTCCCCGCCGGGGGTCTCCCTGGGGGTCTCAGTACATCCAAGTGGCATTTTTTCTTTCCTTTCTGTCCCTGCGACCCGCCTACCACATCAAACCTCAGGTGCTGGAGTCCTTGAATTAAGACCGGTGACTTTGCCACATTTAAAAGGAAATGAAATTGGTTTTAAATTAACACAGTTACGGGTTTTATGAAGATCACACACTAAAGCACATAGCACACGTTAGTTCTCTCAGCTTCCAGGAAAATAAAAACACCCCAGGGGCCTCTGCTTTGCCAGTTCCCCGAGAGAGAGGAGAAGGGAGAGCAAAGGACCGGGAATGCTTGTTCAGCGTAAGATTCCAGGAAAAAGCAAGCCGATTCCAGCCTGGCTGCACCGAGCGGCAGCTGGGTGTGTGGGGCTCTGGGATTCAGACCTTCCTGTGACCCATGGGAGCTGCTCAGTTGCTCGGGTTGCAAAGGGCCTGGGGTCGACCGCTGCCTGAGCTGCTGCTGGCCTCCTCGTGGCGAGGTTAGACGCCGCCCGGTGCCGAGCCCACCTGTGTAGGGCCCTGAATCTCTGCACCTTCTCCCCAGCATCCTGCGATACTCACCCCTCTTCCTTCCTCCTCCTCCCGACCTCTAAGGCTCAGGTCACATATCACTTGCTCAGTGGCAGGTGCCCATCTTCTTGTATCACCCAGGACTGGGGAGCGAAGGGACGGTGGTGACCAGTCACTGTACATCGTTAATCCTTGTAGACCCGGAGGGAAGGGAGGTAACGGGGGTGAACGGTCGGTCACTCCATGGACCGATCTGCTGTGGCCAGGGAGGCAGGTCACAGGACACACTCACAGGGCCCAGGGACCACCCTAGTGTACCAGAGCCGTCTGTGAACCGAGTGGGCCACCCAACCTACACATGTTCAAACGGACGAAGCCACCACCCAGCCGAGAGTCTGGATTGGTACATTGATTGACCAGTTCCCAGTACCTTTGCACAAAGGCACATGTGGATTTTCACAAGCAAGCACATGGCAGTATTTGTGTGTGCACTTAGATGTCAGGCAAGTAAAACTTCCTCATCCGGCGCTGAAATTGCCGCTGTATCTTAAATACATAACCAAGACGTGTAAGGACCAACAGTATTTTCTTTGCAACCCCTTGGACCTTCACCTTGGCAGTCCCCTGAAGCTTGTAACAATGTGAACACCTGGGTTTTGCTGTAGCAGATCCTAGCCCTTGGTAGAAGCATCTTCGTGCCTCAGTAAACAAAGAAGGATTCCAGGCTGTCCAGGTCCACTAGGAGAGTCAACCTCAAGGCTGGTGTGCGCCTGGCCATAACCACCTGTTCACTGCGTAGAGCATCTCACGATGACCCATCAGACACACTGGCAATCGGTCCACTGCAGGAGGCTTGCCTAACGGCTAGTTTCTGTGTGCCAAGCACTGATTAAGGATTATTCACGACAATCGCGATAGCAACCATCTGTGTAAAGAGGTCCTTTGTCCCAGCCGCACTATAAAGAGGCAGAGATGATCCCACTGACAATAGGAACTCAAGCACCAGAGAGGGTTAGCAATTACCCAAGGACACAAAGCGAACAGGATAGCGGCAAACCCAGGAGTCAAACTTCAGTGTCTTTAACTCTATACCCCTCTGCTCCGCTGCCCTTTCCATCATGATTCAAGATGACCCACCGGGGGCTTCCCTGGTGGCGCAGCGGTTAAGAGTCCGCCTGCCGATGCAGGGGACCCCGGTTCGTGCCCCGGTCCGGGAAGATCCCACGTGCCGCGGAGCGGCTGGGCCCGTGAGCCATGGCCGCCGAGCCTGCGCGTCCGGAGCCTGTGCTCCGCAACGGGAGAGGCCCGCATACCGCAAAAAGAAAAAAGAAAAAAAAAAAAAAAAAAACAGCTGTAAAGATGACCCACCGGGAGGGAGGGGAAGAGAGAGAGAGAAGATGAGTATAATTAAACCCCCATGGGTGGGGTGGGTACTTAAGAATGATGCTTCACAGCCGGTTGGCACAGTGGAGATATTCTGCAGGCGCACGTGGACATGAAAATAAAACTAGCAGAAACACAGGTCTCCTTATCCCCTAAAGAAATTACTTGGAGGGCTTTCCCCAGGGAAATTCAGACAAAGAAATAAAAGGACAAAAATTAAGGAAGACAGAAACTGCTGAATTTACCTTTGCGTCATCCTGGGAGCTGAGGGAAGTGCCATTTTTTTATGCCTGATTTACAAACAGTTTTTTTTTTTTTGCGGTACGCGGGCCTCTCACTGTTGCGGCCTCAGTTTCCCCAGTGCAGGTGATAATAGCCTCCACCTCACAGGGGTGTGAAGGGCTTAAATGAGTTATTTCACATGTGGTGCCTCAGACAGTGGCTCGATCACTATCACCACAATCACCACCAGTTTACTCACGTCTGAATAGGTTTCGACATTTACTTTTTGCAAAATCAGCCAAGTAAACAGAGGTGTAGAGTACGGACTCTCCGCCAGCACCCTTGTCACCTTCCCGCCACACACACAATAGGTAACCTACACAATAGGTAACCAGCTTTTCCTGGTTTCTAGCTTCTGTATCCTCCCAGGATTTAGAGATGAATACGAACACCAAGCCCCCTCGTGCAGGATGGTTACCTGCTGTATTCGCTTTCTGTTCCTCTGTGCTGAATCCCACGAACTCGGCAAAGATGCGCATGTTGGTTATCTCACAGCTTCTGCGGGTGGGAAGCCGGCTCAGTGGGCCCTCTGGTCGGGTCTCACGGGTGCCACCAAGGTGCCCGCCAGGCCAGGGTCCCGCCTCAGGCCCGTTCAGTGCTCTGTGGTTGCAGGACTGGAGTCCCGTCTTCTTGCTGGGTGTCAGTGGGGGGTGTTCTCAGCTCCCAGAGGCCCCTGCAGCTCTCACTCCGCATCCCCTGCAGACCCTCTCAGCTCGGCAACCTATTTCCCCAAAGCCAGTGAGGGAGGGTCTCCCACTTCCTCTGCCCAGAGGGAGTCTTAGGCAAGGGGGTATAACCAAGGGCGTGACATCCTGAATCCTTTGACAAATGACTATCCCAGGACGGACGCTGTCTCCACATTCTGGGGAGAAGCGAGGCCCAGGGCACACCTACACCCAGGGAGAGGGGATGAGCCAGGGCAGACCCAGCGGGGGTCACCTCGGGTGTGTCTCTCTGCGGTCACACTATGCAGGGTTCGACACCATGAGTTTCTTTTTCATCTACATTCTTTTGGCGGTTCCCCAAGTCACACCTGCCCTCCAAAGAAAAAGACGTGATCCACGAAGAGATAACCGAATATGTCGCAGGCTCTGCATGGCCCCTTGAACAAGAATAGAGGTTGGTGTGTGTGTGTGTGTGTGTGTGTGTGTGTGTGTGTGTGTGTGTCTGTGGTGGGGATCTCAGTGGCCCCCAAACTTCCAGCTCATAAATTCCAGGATTCCAAGTTACTGGTTTCTGGTCTGGGATGTAAACACCTTCCTTCCCCATTTGCAGAACTTGTTTTCATGCTATGCTTTGTGTTCTAAAGACACTGATGTACTTAAGTAGAAAGGATGAATCACTACACAGAAGACATAGCATCCTACAAATAGTGCAAGCTGCCGACAGCACGAGTCCTACGTGGACGGCTCACCCCCTCAGCCCAAACCCCGGTCACCTGGCTGTCATAAAGCTGGTCCCTCAGCCATCTGGCAGCCCCGGCTCTCCTGTCCCTGAAGGACCTGGGTGGGGGCTGGATGGGTGTTGGCTGCAGAGGAGGAGCTGGCCAGGCCCCCTGGGGCCCCTGTCAGAGGGTCCCTGCTGTCACCAGGTGGTGTCTTGTGACATAGGCAGTGGGTTCCCCGACATGGGACACGTTCACATAGAGGGGAGGGGGATCCCTAGAGCTTTTCTTCTTTATCTTTCAAATACAAATGTCAACACACAGGGAAATGCACAGATCTTAAGAGTATAGTCCTATGAGTTTCGACAGATGTACACACTCATAGAATCCACACCTCAATAAAGATCTAGAATATTCCCACCACCCCAGAAAGTTCCCTTGTGCCTCTTCAATCCCCTCCACCCCGACCCCTGCAGAGGCAACCACTATTCTGATTTCTGTCCCCATAAATTAGTTTTGCCTGGTCTGGGAACTTCACATAAGTGGAATAATGCAGTACATACCCTTTTGTGTCTCGTTTCTTTCATTTGACATAATTTCTGGGAGATTCATCCATATTCTTGTGAGTGTATTTAGATCTTTTCTTAATTATGTTAAAACTTTATGATCTATTGAGTATAAAGTTGTATAATCTCATGGTTCTGCGAGTCTAATATGAACAGATACTTGCAAATGTAAGATTTGAAAGCACCTTAATGCTGTACCAATTGTCAACAGAAAATCTCAGATCGGAGCGTTACAAGACCTTCAAAATCTACGTGTCCAGACTGAACTTACCCTCACCAAAAAATCCAATGAGCGACACTAACATCCCAATCAGGGTGTCCACTCTCCACCAAGGACCAAGCAGGTGTCGTTCTAGTCTGACCATCAGCCAGAGCAGGATGAGAAAGGCACACACCTGGCTCCCAGGTGTAGTGGACCCACTTACCTCACCTGTACAATGGGAACAATACCATCTTCCCCAATTACCTCGACCAAGAATATGATAATGTGGGGAGAGCCAATGGCGTGGAAGGGCTTTTACAGAGCATTAGAAGTCGTAGATTCTACTCGTCTATGCATCTGTTCATGGAACAAATGTTTGCTCAGTGTTTATAGGGTGTCAGGTGCTGCACTAAGAAGACAGACCCTGACTGGGATTTGGGACAGAGACAGAAATAAGGGGCTACGGCGGCCAAAGGAGGGGCCGGGGATCCCCACCTGGTGGGAAGGTCGCGCTTTGTGAAGGTGGGGATGTGAAGATGAGCCTTGAAGAGAATGCCAGGAGTTTTCCCAGCTTGGAGAGAAGTGGATGGACTGAGGACCAGAGAGAAGCAGATTGCAGGGACTGGAGGATGTTGGTGGGAGGGCGGGGGAGAGGGGAAGGAGCGTGGCATCTGACACTGGGGTTTCCACCGAGGATGATCCGGGCAGCGGTGGATGGCGTCAGGGCTGCACTGCGAGGGGCTCTCAAGCCCCCTTTGGGTGGGGAGTCACTTGTTCATGTGGGATTGGATCCCGACCCAGGGAACAACCTCAGGAGGGTCTCTTGCATGAATAAATGAAGAGGTCTCAGCGGCAGGGAGAGATTTAGGATAGATTCAGGCATTCTCAGCCATGGGCCAGACAGCGGGGACCACACAGGAGGAGCGGGGTTGGCTGGGTGGGGTGGGAGAGGGGTCCCAGGAGGGGCCACAGGAGGGAGGTCACAGAGGGGCAGCCAGGGGGCTTTGAATCGGTGCTGGCTCGGCCTCAGGCTGCCCTCACCACCTCATTTCCCTCCTCCTGGCCTCCCCAGCGTCCCTAAGTTTCAAATAAGGGACGTCTGGGCAGGATGGTTTCCAAAGGCACTGCCTTGCTCTGTGTGCCATCTCTGACTTTTTTTTTTTTTCTTTTAAGAATTTTTTGATGTGTGGGACTTCACAGTGGTTAAGAATCTGCCTGCCAATGCAGGGGACATGGGTTTGAGCCCTGGTCCAGGAAGATCCCACATGCTGCGGAGCAGCTAAGCCCGTGCGCCACAACTACTGAGCCTGTGCTCTAGAGCCCGTGAGCCACAACTACTGAGCCCGTGTACCACAACTACTGAGCCCGTGCGCCACAACTACTGAGCCCATGCGCCACAACTACTGACCCCATGTGCCACAACTACTGAAGCTCGTGCACCTAGAGCCCGTGCTCCACAATGAAGAGTAGCCCCTGCTAGCTGCAACTAGAGAAAGCCCACACACAGCAATGAAGGCCCAACACAGCCAAAAAAAAAGATTTTTTTGATGTGGCCCATTTTTAAAGTCTTTATTGAATTTGTTACAATATTGCTTCCGTTTTATGTTTTGGTTTTTTGGCCCCGAGGCATCTTAGCTCCCCAACCGGGAATCGAACCCGCACCCCCTGCACTGGAAGGTGAAGTCTTAACCACTGGACCGCCAGGGAAGTCCCCCCATCTCTAACTCTTTACGGCTGGATTTTTTTTTTTTTTTTTTTTTTGCGGTACGCAGGCCTCTCACTGCCGTGGCCTCTCCCGTTGCGGAGCACAGGCTCCGGACGCGCAGGCTCAGCGGCCATGGCTCACGGGCCCAGCCGCTCCGCGTCATGTGGGATCTTCCCGGACCGGGGCACGAACCCACGTCCCCTGCATCGGCAGGCGGACTCTCAACCACTGCGCCACCCGGGAAGCCCGGGATTTTTTTTTAAACGAATCTAATGATTATGAAGCAGAGTGCAGCACTATGATAGTCAAAAACAGCCTAAGAAGATACCAAGTCTATTATCGACCGAGTAAATACATCCACAAGAAGTACATTCATATTCTCATCAACTGCATTGTGGATACCGCAGTTTCAGAGGGGAAGGTTCTGGAAATCAAGAGACAATGACAGGCTCTCTTTCTTTGTCTCACGCACGTGCGCACGCACACACACACACAGATGATCTTATCGACTCAGCCGCTTACGGGCAGAATGACGCTGGGTAATTCATTTCATGTCTCCGAGCGTCCGTTACCTCATCAGAGGGCTGGGGATAAGAGCAGATGTGGAGGCCACAGGGTGGTCGTTAACCAGACTAAACTCGTGAACCCAGGAAAGCGCTAGAGTCTGCCGGGCACACGGTAAGAGCTGAAGAAATATTAGCATAGTAATGACCAGAATCTTAAAATGACCCTGTTTACTAAAAGTGACAAAAGTGGTCTTCCAGTCCACATCTTCTGGATTATCTCTAGGAGGGAGGTCAGGGGGTGGGGCACAGCGGGGCCAAGTCCAGGGGGCCTCAGAGCCGCATCTCTGCATCCGGGTAACAATCCCGCCCTACCCAGGGTGGATGGGATACCCTTTGACTCTCCTTCCAACTCAGGTCACTGGGCTCTCAGAGTCATTTAGTTACACTTTTCAGTACTTTATTTGGCCCTTTATGAGGAAGGCCCGTGCTGCTCGGCATGCCCTGCCCCTCGGGGGCCCCCGACCGCGGTTGACGAGAGCCCCTTCCGTCTCCATGAGGATAGCACTTGGTGCTGTTCTCAGACCCAAGGTCAGGGAGCACCGCAGGTTCCTGTTGGGGCGGGTGGGGCAAAGGACGGCCCCTCGGGTGATGTGGTGGCCTCCACTTCCCACCCATCAGATAAGACCTCAGTCAAGAAGGACAGGACAGTCGTGATAAGGGGGTTTACTGGCGGACAGCACATTATTCTCACAAAGCTTCGCAGCCACCCTGGAAGGCAGCCCGGACAGGAATGTCCTCCTCTTTATAAATGAGTACTCGAGGCTGACGGACTGTATGTGGCATATTCTGTATGACACAGTTGACCTGCCACGTCACCACTGACTCGTACCACTCCCGGTGCGGGAGGGAGGGGCCTTGCCGCGTGCAACTGACTGGGCTGCAGCCACAGGCGTCCATCAAGGGACCGGCTGGTTTGCGGGTAATGGACAAAGATAGCCACGGGCATTGTTCATTTCAGGGAAGCCTCGTCTCTGGCCACAAATAAACCGTTGCTTCTTCATTTTGCTCACAGACTGCTGTTTCCTGGGCCAATGTTTCCTTCTTTTTCTTGGAAAGTTTGGGGGGTGGGTGGTGACATTTTCAGCTGCTATCTTCACGCGTCATTCTTAGTCACCGTGGGCAGCCTAGCAGCCAGCAGAAAGCCTTCCCACCGCCTGGGGCTGGTTATTCCCGACTCCCGGGCACTGGCTCCCCTACCGGCTGGGGACAAGCGCATCCTTCTTCTCCAGGGCCCCAGGAGGACAGGGGCCAGAGCGGCACCTCCCAACGCAGGCTCAGGGCGAAGCCACCCCCAGAGTGACCCCTGGCCTCAGGAGACCCACCATCAGCTCCCTCACTACCTGGAACATTCTCTAGAACTGGAAATAGCAAAGACAGGTTCCTAAACATTCAAAGTAGACGCTCAGACCCAAACCTTGAGACTCACACACAGAACTCCCAAGAGGGGCCCTCCCGGCTCCTACTCTGAGCATTTATTTTTATTTTGGAGATAAGTTAACGGCTTGATCCTCTCACGGACGGCAGATTTCCCAAGCAACAGGTACCTAACGTGCTACCCTGCACTCCTGTTCTGGAAGACGTGAAAGCACCGAGTGGGCGACTGTAGTAGGTGCATCCTGACGTACCGTTCGGTCTCCGCAGTCCACGTTCCCAGAATCCTCGGCGTACGTCATGATGAAAGAAATGTACACAATGCATAGAGTTTTATAATTCATTTCTCAACCCCCAGCAAACCAAACCTTTCTACAGATATTATTGTGATTTCAGGGCCTTTACACTCCCTCATCTTCTCTCTCCCTGCTCTTTCTTCTTTTTTGTTCCTAGAGAGACAGTTTGGTCCCTCGGAGGGAGCCCTGGAATTGGGTACCACATCTCATATAAACGGTGTGACTTTTGAGTCGTCACCTAACTGCTCCAGGCTTGTCTGCTTTTCTGTGAAATAGAGATCCGTGCATCCACCAGTATTTATCAAGCAGGCACTGTGTGCCAGGAGACCTTCTGGTCCCTGAGGAAGTGGGGAGAAGCAGGGCTGAGCTGCTCTCTGCCCCGTCTTAGCCCAGAGAACGTGGGGCGGCATCGGGGGCTGGAGGCAGCTGGGCGAGACGATTTCGGGTAACAGCACAACAGCGCGTGTCGTGAAGGGAATAAGGAGGTCAGTGGGGAGGGGCGCGACCCCAGACGTCGTGGTCAGGGCGCGGGGCCCCGTTGTGGTCACAATGGTCAGAAGGAGAGCTGGGGGACCCGCACTCCAGGCAGACGGTCAGCAGGGCAGGCATGAGTGTGGGGTACGCTGGGGACCTGGGGGGGAGTAACAAAGCCTCCCACCCGAATGGGCCCCCAAAGGGGATGAGCCCGCTTGCCTGGGGTCCCAGGTGGCCACTCGGTGGCACATCGAGGGCCCAGGTTCCTTCCCAGTCTTTGCTCTGCCATCCGATGTGCCGTTCATTCATTCGTTTGTTTGTTCGTTAGTTCAACTGATAAATACATATTAAGGCCCTACTGGGGATCGAGCAATGAACACAACAGATTGCTCAGTCCTAGAAATCTCGTTCCCGTGAGACAGCTGTCTCACGAACAAGAGAGCAAACGCAGGCTGTCGGGCATGCGGCGTGCTCTGAGGAATTACGAGGCAGGAGGCATGTTAACCGTGACGGGGAGGGTGGGGGGCTTTGGAGTGGTCAGGGCGGTCTCAGTCCTGGGGATGCCTGAGTGGAGACCTAAAGGGAAGGAAGGATCCTCACGGGCTGCTGGGGAAGATCCATCCAGCTGGGGGGACCATTGAGGGCAGGGCCTGCGGCAGGGGAGAGGGCCCTGGGGATGGTGCAGAATCCCCGAGGCCAGAGTGGCTGGAACCTGGCAGCATCTCATCCAGACGGCAATGCCCCAAGGGAAAAGGGAACCGATGTGTCCCTTTCTATAGGAGCGTCTTGGTCTGCACAGGCTGCTCTAACTAAACACCAAGGCTGGGGCGGCTGAAACAACAGACGTTTATTTTCTCCAGTTCTGGAGGCTGGCGGTCCCAGATGAGGGTGCCAGCGTCCTATTCAAAGCAACCCATTAGGTGGCACGTGACGTCCGTGTGTCTGGCTACCCATGGGACTCCGATTGCGCACATGTCGGAACTTTCCAGCACATCCTAGACGCCTCAGAAGCTCTTTTCTAAGACTTCCGTTCCCTTTTCTCCGTGTGTCACTCGATACTTTATGGAAATGTGCCTTCCAGTTCATGAATCCTCTCTTCAGCTGTGGACGATGTGCTACTAAACCATCTATCGAGCTCTGGGTGTTAGTTACGGAGCTTTCCAACTCTGGAATTTTCATTTGGTTTGTTTTATAAATTCCTGTTCTCTGGTGAAATCCTCCACCGTTACCCATATTCCTGAACATATTAACCACATGTATTTTGATTTTCACATCTGATGACTCCAGTTTCTGGATCAGATGTGGGTCTGTTTCTATGAGTCAATGTTTTTCCTTCTGCTCCTGTTTCTTTATAGACCTGGTGATTTTTTTTTTAATTGAATGCCAGACATCGTGTAAAAACTTCAAGGACTCTGTGTTCCCCCAGAAAGAAGATGCTTTTGGTTTTGGCAGGTCGTTAGATAGGGATTGAGCTGCTTTGTGGCTGTGGCTTGGTCTATTTAGAGTTTACCCTTTCCCTTAGGCCTCCCTTATACCTCTCCGTGCACGCCTGTCCCTTGGTTCAGGAAGAGGTCACATCACTGCCTGCCTGATGTGCCCTACCTGTCTCACCTTTGAGCTCAGCACACTAGCCTCCCATGCCCCTGGCTGCTGGCTGTCTCTCCCACAGGGCCTTTGCATGTCCCTCCTTCCCATCTCCTGCCTTCACAGCTGGTCAGACTCCTCTTTACTCCCTGGCCACAGCAGCTCCGGTGGGATTTCATTTTCTCCTGTTCGGGTCAGGTTGGCTCTCCTTGTTGACCCTTCCTCCCAAGTGCCTTCTGTCTTCCACATTGCTTTACTTGTCTGTCTCTCTCTCCCCTAGACTGTCGGCTCCTTGGGGACAAGGACCATCGTGTTGTCGCTGCAAGTGGGTCCCTGCACCTGGCAGAGCACCCGCCACGTTAGCACTCATGAGGTATTCACTGAGGAAGCGCGTGAACGAGTGAGCGGTGAGCCAGGTGGTGATGTAGAGAGAGAAGGGAAAGGGAGGGGAGGAGATGGAGAGGAAGGGTGGAAGGGAGGGGAGGGGAGGGGTGGAGGGGAGGGGAGGGGAGGGGTGGAGGGGAGGGGAGGGGGAGGGGAAGGGGGGGGGGGCGGGGGAAGGGGACGGAGGAAGTGGGGAGGAGAGGGGAGGGGGAGGGGGAGGGGAGGGGAGGGGATGGAGGAGGGGAGGGGAGGGGATGGAGGAGGGGAGGGGAGGGGAGGAGTGGAGGGGGAGGAGAGGGGAGGGGACGGAGGAGGGGGGAGGGGAGGGGAGGAGTAAGGAGCATAAACCCTCCTGAAGACACCCTGGCCCAGCTGGTGGGGGCAGGATGGACCTTGCTGCCCAGCCTCTGGGGCTGCAGCCACACTCCTCCTACCCCCGGGGAAGGCACCCTCTGGCGGGATTTGCAGGCACAGGTGGCAGCAGCAGCTGCACAAGGTCGCTCTTGGCTGCAGCTCCCGGTGTAGGGCTCGCCAGCGTCCTTGAAGAGGAGCGCGAGAAGAAAACCGGCCCTGGGCCAGGGGGTTGCCGGCTTCCATGGGGACGAGGAGCGAAGCGTGCAGGCTGCCTGGATTCCGGGAGAAACTCTGCAGCCCTCGGGGAAGGGAGGCTCTACGCAGGAGTTCAGTCCAGTTTCCACTTGGACGGGTCTTCTAGAACCTTCTGCAGAGCCAGGGGTGGCGTTCTCAGCAAAGCACGAGACCGTGCCAAACACGTGGCTGCCCCTAATCCTTCCCAACTGTTCTCTGTGACTGATAACCCTGCTCTTTTCTCGGGTCCCGCTGACAGAGTCTTAATTAGGTTCCTGATGTTACAGTCCTTCTGGAATAAGGGGTGGGACCCCGTCCTCCCCTCCCACCCTGCCCCCCACATTTGTAGGGGCTGAGGACACACCCCTTAAGCCGTGAACGCTGGAAGCTCCAGGGCTTCCCCCTCCGCGTCTTTTCCTCTATTCTTTGTGCCTTTTCTCCAAAACTGCCCACAACCAAACTTGATGTTTTTCTCCCATCAATTCTGCTTCCCTTCTGCTCTTCCCACTTCAGTAAATGGAGTTCCACCCACCCAATTACTCACACCAGAGTCATCCTGACAAATCTCCTCCCTCTACCCCCTCCCCCCCCACACACACACACAGCTCCACTGGGTCCTAAATGACACTGGGATCCGCCTGCTTCCCTCCATCCCCGCAGCCACCCCTCCCCCAGCACACGCTGCCATCCTGCTTCCTGTCCTACCCCCCTGTCCAATCTGGCCCTGCTCACCGCAGCCAGAAGGATCTTGTTGAAGGCCCAGGAGGGCCTTAGAAGAGGCCTGTGCAGATGAGGTCACGCTTCAGAGCTTGGACCTTCCACAAACTCCCGAGGACACCCCGATGCCCACCACCGGCCCCCCCTGCCCAGGCCCCTGTAAACATCCTTCCTTCCACCCAGCTTGGCTCCGGCCTCATCTCTCCCTCCACTCTACAAAAGGCTTTCTGTGTTTTGTTGTTTTTTCCCCAATGAATCCTTACAATCCTGGGGGGGTTGTGGGGGGGCTGTGATCATCCCCATTTTGTGGATGAGGAAACCGAGGCTGAGTGATAAACACACGTAGCAAGGTGGCAAGTTAGTAAGTGGTCAAGATGAGATTCAAAAGACTCAAGCCCCGTTCCCTAGCTTAGGGCCCCAGGGCTGAGCCACCGTGGTCTAGTCTAAGGTGGGCACATCCCTGCCTGCCAGCCTACTGCCCTCTGCCTGTTTTGTTTTACAAGTGGTCCTTGAGGCCCTACTATGTGCCTGGCGCAGTCACAGGCACTGGACAACTTGGATGCCAGTCACTCCAACAGACTCTCCCGTCTGACTAGGACTCCACGTGCTTCCTCCATCTCCTTGTCAGTTTGTAATTGGCATTGGTTTGCTCGACTCCAACTGTGTGTCTCCCTTCTAGACTGTATGCTCCAGCCAGCCACAGCCAGATGTCTGGATGCCACGTACACAGCAGGTACAGGATGAGTGAATGAAGGAATGAATGCACCCTCAGTGTCCCCGTGCACATACCCCTGCAAAACCCTCAATGTGTGGAATAGAGCTAAAGGGTCGCTTCAGAATGATTTTTGATGAAATATACCTTATTTTTCCACCGAACCGATCATGGCTGTGATCTCAATGGTAACACTTTTGAAGGCCTTGAATCGGCGGGAAGTCCCCAGTGAGCAGTTCTCAACACCCTGGGCCCTGTCCCCAGACCCCTGAGGCACCTTCTCAGAGTCACACGCCCAGCCCGGGCTGAGAGCGTTCTGCCTTAGCCAAGCAACTTGCACCTTCTCTCAGTTAACAAGCACCGTTGGAGTCCTTGGTGAGAAGCTGGGGGAATGGGGATGAAGCGCCAGATATGCCAGCCAGGGCCAGAGCCGAGTGGCCGAGCAAGGCCTGTGAGCCCTGCTGTCCAGTCAGGGCCATTTGCCCCACGGACACCATGGTGGACAGTACTGAGGTCGGGCCAGCTCCCTGGGCTGCGTGCACTCTGCCACATGCTGGGCGTGTGGCTCTATGAGTTTCCTGTAGCTGCTGTAAGAAATTTCCATAGACTTGGGGGCTTTAAACAACACAAACTTCTTATTTTATAGTTCTGAAGGTCACAAGTCCTAAAATCAAGGTGTCAGCAGGGCTGTACTCCTTCAGGAGGCTCTATGGGAGAATCTTTTTCCTTGCTTTTTCCAGCATCTGGAAGAAGTGACCTGCATTCCTTGGCCCATGGCCCCTTCCTGTTGTTGTTGTTTTTTTTTTTTTGAGGTACGCGGGCCTCTCACTCCTGTGGCCTCTCCCGTTGCGGAGCACAGGCTCCGGATGCGCAGGCTCAGCGGCCATGTCTCACAGGCCCAGCCGCTCCGCGGCATGTGAGATCTTCCCGGACCGGGGCACGAACCCATGTCCCCTGCATCGGCAGGCGGACTCTCAACCACTGCGCCACCAGGAAGCCCCCTTCCTATTCTTAAAGCCAGAATCATAGGATCTTCCATCTTCCAATCTTCTCGTCTCTCCCCCTTCTCTCTCTCTCAGCACATCTTCCTCTGTCTCTGACCCTCCTGCTTCCCTCCTCCCCTTATAAGGACCTTTGTGATTACATTGGGTCCACCTGGATAATTCAGGATAACCTCCATCTCAAGACATTTAATTTAATCACACCTGCAAAGTCCCTTTTGCCGCGTAAGGCAACATATTCACAGGTTCAGGGATTAGGGTGTGGTTATCCTTGGGGGGAGGGCATTATTCTGCTCACCCGAGTGGCCTTGGCAAGGAACTGGCCACTCTGTGCCTTGTGTCACATCTGGAAAGTGGTGCAGGGGGAACAATGACAGCAGTAATAGTAATGATACCTACCTCACTGAGCCATGAAGACTGAATTCCTACACAAGTACGTAGAACAACATCTGACTAATAAATGCTTAATAAATGTTGACTATTAAATATATGTTAGTAGCGATATTAGCACTGTGCCAAAAGACCTATGAGCTTTAATGGCCTATGGATGTTTTTGAGACTGAAGACAATTCATAGATGCCAGAACACAAAAAGAAAGTGACAAGCTCAAAATAATAATTTAATTGAAATAAAATGTGTAGCTCAAAAAGGAAAGACAGCAGCTCTACAGAAAACAGCATGAATTTATAGAGGTCAACAAGGAGAGGAAAAGATGCTCAAAAGCCTTGACAATCAAAAAAAAATTGCAAAATAACAAAGAAGGTTCACTGGCAGAAATCAGAACATGTCGTGGGTTGGACAGAATGAAGACAGAAGGTCGCAGCTCCGCTGGGGCAGGTAGGCTGCACAGCCCCCAGGAAGGTTTCTACCTCCGTGTCTCAGGTTAAAGAAGTGGGAGACACGGCAAGTCCCCTAGGAGGACACCTGCCCCCGGAATTCTCCCGCAGGTCCAGACCACCCCAGGCTGGGAGAGGATACTGGTGGACACACAGCCTGGGTATGCTTTGGCATCTGGAAAGAAGCCAGATGAGATGTATTCATAGGTACACGGGTGGATATAAAGAAACATCAGGGTTGGTGAGAAAGTGAGAAAGAGAGCGAGATATATAAACATCATGGACGGAAGTTAAAAATACGAGCTCACAAGCGGCGATACTCATTTCCCAAGAACACAAAGACATAAACACGTGAGCATGATTGCCTGTTGGTGGGGATGGCGCTACCCTGTGGGGGTGGGAGGGAATGAATGCATGAGAGAGCAAATGAATGAATGAACAAATGAATGGGGAAAATGGACATCCACTCTGGGACGTGGCCACATTGTCACAGATTTGATGTGACACAGGGAGGGGCTTCCAGAAGGGAGGGAGCCTAGGGAGGACCTCCCCCTTTCCCCTGGGAAAGCAGAGGCTTTGGAAGGATTGGATGGAGAGGTTGGAGTACAGCAAATCCAGCCTTAGGAAAGAGGGTTAGCAGCAAAGGCACAAAGAAAGAAAGCACAGAATGCACCCAGAACTGAGCTAAGACTTATGGAGAAATGAATAGGCATGGAAAACCCGGTGCAGACCCGTCATTCCGTGCTCACGGCAGCCCTACGTGGGGACAACCCAGGGGAGAGGAGGAGGCCGGAGAGACTGAGTAACTTGCCAGGGGGTCCAGCTGGGAGGCGAGGGTCCAGAGTCCAAGCAGGTCCGCCTCGGTCTAGAACCCGCACAGGGCTGCTCCTTGCTCGATGGCTGAGCTGGACCTTTAAGTAAAGGTCACCCAGGAAAAGAGGATGGTTCGTGTGAGCTTTGCAGGCTGGTTCTCCATGTACATCAAGCAGCTGATGTGGGATTCTCCCCAGGGACCCCGACATGCAAGAAAATGAGCCAGAGGAGGCACTGGTCTCTGATCTGGGGACCCAGCCCCCAGGCCCACAGCTGGAATAACAATTCTGCCAGCAAAGCCTTGTGCCCAGTGCAGCAATGCCCCTGAGCGGCACTCAGGTCCCCAACACAGATCTTCATAATTGCTTGCTTGTGGAGTTTTATCTCTGCACACCACGTGATGTGGAACTGGAGGACAGGACCCCAGAACCATTGTGTGACACAGAAGGATGGACCACGTGTCAGTGGGTGGGAGAGGGGGATGGACCATGGGGACACTTGTGGGACGGAAGGATGGACCATGGGGACACTTGTGGGACAGGAGGATGAACCACGGGCACACTGATAGAATAGGAGGAGGGACCATGGGAACACTGTAGGAGGGGAGAATGAACCACAGAGATACTGTGTGGGACAGGAGGATGGACCACGGGGACACTTGTGGGATGGGAGGTGGTCCATGGGGCCACTTGTCAGATGGGAGGATGGGCCACAGGGACACCAATGATGAATAAGAGCTTGCAGCTGGAAACAGGCTTTAGCAGGTCATTGAAGAGTGTCATCCTTTCACTTTTCATTTCTGTGACATCACATAAAGTCATCTGGGCTTGGAGTCCAGTCACCTGGGATGGACAGATAGAGGGTGTTGGACTCCGAGTCCGGGGGATGGTCCCAGTCTGGTTGTTCAAGTCCACAGAGGGTCCTTGAGAGCAACCTGCGTCACTCTGGACCTCCTGTCCCTCCTGTAACATGATCCCTGTTCCTGGACCAGATGCTGGGAGACGCCCCCAGGGAGCCTCCCGGTCCTACCGTCTGCCCCCTCAGCCATCGAAAAAGGTCAGCTCCAGCCCCACTTGTCACAGGACCGGTCACTTGGCTCCAGCTACGCTAGAGCCTAACGGCGGCATTTAATTTGTCTTCTCTCACATGAGTGGGTGTTAATCATTGCGAGGTGATTTCCTGCTGAGGAAAATCTCTGCAGAGAAGCCTGTGAAGCTGGGAGAGGGCCCTCTCCCCTCCCCTCCCCCCAAGTCAACACCCCTGAATCTGAGCTGCAGAAGCCCCACCCCTGACCTTCCCTGAGGGAGCAAAGATGCTCACCGTGTCCCGCAGGGAAGGAGCTGCAGGGACAAGCCCTGAGGGTGGTGCAGCGGGAGGGGCTCGGGCTGTGGCTCAGAGGCTCCAGTCCCGGCTCTGCCACGGACCAGCCCTGAACGTGGGCACTTGAAGCCACGCCTCCAAGCCTCAGCTGCCTCTTGTGAGAATGGAAGCAGGAATCCGAAAGGGACCAGGTGGGCTGGTGGGGGGACTGGGACTGGAGACGGGTGGTGCAGACAGAAGCTGGGCAGTGTGGAGACCAAAGGGGAAGACGGAGGGAGGGGTGGTTGAGGCCCTGGCCAGAGTCCGGCTCTGACCCAATCCACACATCCCGGTTCTCCGTTGCGGATGGAGATGGGTGGGTGGCGAGCTTTCCAACAGGAGTCTGAGCCCTGCGGTTGTACGTCAAACTGTTACCCCAGGGCTACCCCAGACCTGTGGGGGCAGAATCTCCCCAGGCGACACTGGGCATCTGTCAGGTCAGGGCAGCAGGGCATGAGAAGCACCCACAGGTCTCAGGTGTCCTGCAAACATAGCCCACACCGAGGCTGTCAGCAAAGCGAATGGAGCCACCCGGAAGCCTGTTCCCCACGCAGGCCACCGCTGCCTCTCTCCACTTCTAAATGGTCCACAGCACGTATGTCCCCAGATCAGATCAGCACCCCAGCCGTCACCCTTGTAACTCACGCACGGCTGGGGCCAGCGTGAAGTGGTTCCTCCACTTAGGAGAACCACTGCAAAGTGTCTTCTGAAGCCAAACACAGGCCCACTCAGGACCCTCGGCTCCACTCAGGTTTACACCTGAAAGAAGTGAGCGCTTACATCCCCAAAACACACGTGCCGGTATGTTCCTAGCACTTTACTCACGAGAGCCAAGAAGAGAAACAACCTACGTGCCCATGAACCGGTTAATGGATAAAGTGTAGCACGCGCGTACAATGGGACACTACACAGGAATGCAAAGGGACGACCTGCTGCTACGTGCGAGAGACTGGATGAATCTCACAGACGTCGTGTTGAGTGAAAGAAGCCAGCGTGAAAGAGTACAGACCAGACTGCATGATTCCACTGACAGAAAGTACAAAATGTGTCAGACGAGCCAACGGCTGCTGGTCAGAACAGCGACCCCCTTTGGTGGGGAGGCTGGTGACCGGGAAGGGGACAAGCCATCTCTCTGGGGGCTGGGGATGAGGGTGATTAGAAGGGTGTATACATAGGTAAAAATTCATCAACCTGTAGATTTAAGATTGGTGCCCTTTATGTACTTTCCAGCATGTATGTTATACCTCGATTTTTAAAAAGTTCGACGGTCACGTCCAAGCTGTGCGCCCAGCCCTCCACAGCCCAGCCTCTGCCCATCTGTCCAACCTCGCCTTCCACGCCCTCCCCATCTCATGTCCTGTCCCGGCCACACTGGGTCCCCCTGCACACCTGCTGTCCTTTCACACCCGCCCACCTTTGCTACTGCTACGCCCAGCTTCACCCCTCCCCCATTTCCACCTGGAAAGAATCAATCTCCGCCCCCATCCCTCTCTGTCTCTGCCTGCCTGTCTCTCTCATACACACACACACACACACACACACACACACACACACACACACACACACACCAGGCGCCGTACTATGATCTTCAGAATCCTCACCTGACCTTGTCCTGACAGCCACTCTCGGAGGGAGACATCACTGTGACCATTTTACAAGTGAAGAACCAGCCTCAGAGAAATCTGTGACCAGTGCAGGGCCCCAAAGCTAAGAAGGTGCTGAGGGAGTCACGCCCAGGTCAGCCCAGCCGGCCAGGCAAGAAAGTTCAAGCCCACCCTTGTCTTCCGCGAGCTTCCGCTGAGCAGAGGAGGCCAACCGCCAAATGGAACATTTCGTACATGGAAGGGGCATGAGCGCTGGATGGGTCCCCATCCTACCACTGGACAAGTTACTGTTTGTTTACCTGTTAGGATGGTGATGATACCTCCCTGCATCTTGCCATCAGGCGGCGGGTGAGTGACAACTGATAGCAGCATGACTGCTCATCTTTCTGACAATACCCTCCCGATCCAACAGATCATCTAAGTAAGGTCAAGGTCACATGCCACCTCCGCTACGAAGACCTCCTTAGCTCTGCTCCCTTTCCAGACCCTGATCACCATCCTCCTCCCTGTAACAATAATAATGAAAGAACAACAGCTGTCTTACATAAGAACTTACGATGGGGACTTCCCTGGGGTCCAGTGGTTAGGACTCTGCACTCTCACTGCTGAGGGCAAGGTTCAGTCCCTGGTCGGGGAACTAAGATCCTGCAAGCCACGTGGTACAGCCAAATTAAAAAAAATAAAATAAAAAAGAACTTACTGTGTGTTAAGGACCACGCCCAGTGCTTTACACACATCTCACGTGTGATCCCCATAACAACCTGCGAGGTGGTAACTGTTGTCCCTACTTTTTTTTTTGCGGTATGCAGCAATGGGGAGCGGTGGGGAGCGATGGGGGGCGGCAGATGAAGCTTCGCTCGCTCTCCCGTCGCTCACCTCCTGCTGTGTGGCCCTGCGGACCGGTACTGGTCAATGGCCTGGGGGTTGGGGAGCCCTGCTCCAGTTGACTGGCTGCCTCAAGGTCATTACTCAGCCCTCCACTCACACATCGATCCTCCGAGAGGCCTCTCCAGGCCACTGACCCACACCAGGAGTGCTCTGTCCCAAGACTTACTTTCCTTTTCTTTACAGCATAGATCTAGGTCTGTGTTTATCTTGTTTGTCCAAGTATTTATTTCCTTTCCCCAAGTTGAACGTCGGCTTCTGGAGGGCACGTCCTGTCCTGAGAGACTTCTGTCCAGTGTCTGAAGCCAGACCGGCCCCGTGGTAGGTGCCCAGTCCCATTAACCGACTCACTGACTTGCCCTATTCTGAGCAAATAGACGGATACTTTCCAGCTCGCAGTGTGAGACAAAAGTGCATTCAGTGGGGGAATTGTATGGAGGTCAAAGGACCTGGCTTTGGGGTTGGACATGAGTTCCAATCCAGGCTCACCTCGTTCTTGCTGTGTGATTTTGGGCAAGTCTCATAACCTCTCTGAGCCCCAGAGTGAATAATAATGTCCATCTCACGAAATTGTATAGGAGTGAATAAAGTCATGTGTATAAAGAGCCCAGCCCTGCCTGGCACCTAGTCACAGCTCTTAAAATGAGCTAAGAAAATACAGATGCCCAGAGCAATGCTTTCAAAACGTTTTGAAATTATGCCTTGCTCTTTATTCCCTGTAATTGCCACGTAGAGAATTTAAAAATTCTTAGTCATGTTGGCTCTGATCTCCCTTCCCAGCCCACTGGCACATCAAAGGGGTGGGCTGAGCACAGGGCCGTGAATGGTGAAGGTTAAGACGCAGAAGCACACGCCCAGCTCCCGGGCACTGTGAGCCCCGCTCTGCCGCCTCCCGATAAAGGCACCAGTGACTCAGTCGGGAGTAAAGCAGTGGCTGCAAACACGTCTTCCCAGAAAGGATGATCAGCTTTTGTTCTAAGACTTGACTCACAGGCCCCGCGGTCTTTGCCTCTATAATTCTTTTTTTTTTTTTTTTTTTTTTTTTGCGGTACGCGGGCCTCTCACTGCTGCGGCCTCTCCCGTTGCGGAGCACAGGCTCCGGACGCGCAGGCTCAGCGGCCATGGCTCACGGGACCAGCTGCTCTGCGGCATGTGGGATCTTCCCAGACCAGGCCATGAACCCGTGTCCCCTGCATCGGCAGGCGGACTCTCAAGCACTGCGCCACCAGGGAAGCCCTGCCTCTATAATTCTTAATGGTAGCTTTGCAAAAATCAGACAGGGAGAAAGTGGTAGAACCTTGACACTCCCGGGAGGAAGCCTGGGCCAGCCCACTGGGGATGGAATAGCATGTGGAACCGTTGGCCCAGTAGTCCAGTCTAGGCCTGAGAGGCGGGAGAGAGACAGACGAAGTCAGCAAAGCTGCCTGCTCACCCCGGGGCTGCATGCCGCCGACGCATGAGAAGATTCCAAGAACGGAAGAACCACCCAGCTGAGCTGTAGGAAAAAGGAATGGCTGTTTTGAGCCCCTGACTTTTGGGGTCATTTGTTAGCCAGAGCTGACTGAGGCACTCAGCTCCCCTGAGAACACCCTCGTGCCTTGGTCCTCCCTCCCTGAGAGCAGCCAGGTCTGGCCATGGCCAGGGCAGGACAGGCAGAGGGGCCTCACTGGAGGGTTGTCTGTGCCTTGTAGATGAGTGTGGAGTTGCTTTTCCCGTAGATAAAGAGAATTCGCAGTTAAGAGAGTTCCTTCCAGGGCTCCCCTGGTGGCGCAGTGGTTAAGAATCCACCTGCCAATGCAGGAGACACGGGTTCAAGCCCTGGTCCAGGAAGATCCCACATGCCACGGAGCAACTAAGCCCGTGCACCACAACTACTGAGCCTGCACTCCAGAGCCCGCGAGCCACAACTACTGAGCCCATGCGCCACAACTACTGAAGCCCACGCACTGCAATGAAGAGTAGCCCCCACTCGTTGCAACTAGAGAAAGCCCATGCACAGCAACGAAGACCCAATGCAGTCAAAAATAAATAAATTAAAAAAAAAAAAAAAAGTAAGTTCCTTCCAGAACATGGATTGGCAGAGGGTTGGGTGGTCAGACAAGCCAGGAGGTTGTTGAACTAGTCTAGGCAAGACTTGATGAGGTCCTTACACATGATGGGGACCTTACGGCTGATGGGGGCCTTACAGATGTTGGGGTCCTTACACACGATGGGGACCTTAAAGATGTTGGGATCCTTACAGATGGTGGGGTCCTTACACTAAGACTCTAAAAGTAAGAGGGAAGAACGGGGAGAGGTGAAAGATACCACGTTGCCACAGAGCTGGGGACAGACTGGCCAGGGAGCAGGTAGGGGAGGGGTGTTGGGAAACTTCAGGCCAGGGCGCCCGGGTGGCTGTGGAGTAGTTCGGGAAGACAAGGGCTCTGGAAAGAGCCCTCTCCAGGGAGGACGGTGAGGATGAGAAGCTGATACCAGCTGTCTCAAGCGGCCCCCACTGTGGCCCTCAGGCCCCGAGAGTCAGTTCGGTTTGATGTTGTGTGGCCCCCTCTCCACCTAGAGCAGAGTCTGTCTCTAAGGAGATGCTGTTAATTTGGCTGAGACATATTAATTGGTATTTAAAAGCACTTACTATGCACTAGGCATGCTCTAGCACTTTATATATATTTACTCATTTTAATCTTCAGATGGAATACTACTCAGCTTTAAAAAAAAGAACGAAATAACGCCATTTGCAGCAACATGGATGGACCTAGAGATGATCATACTAAGTGAAGTGAGTCAGGCAGAGAAAGCCAAATGCCATATGCTATCACTTACACGTGGAATCTAAAATATGACATAAATTGAACTTATCTATGAAACAGAAACAGACTCACAGACATAGAGAACAGACTTGTGGTTGCCGAGGGGGAGGTGGGTGGGGGAGGGAAGGATTGGGCGTTTGGGATTAGCAGATGCAAACTACTACACATAGAATGGATAAACAACAAGGTCCTACTGTATAGCACACAGAACTATATTCAATATCCTATGATAAGCCATAATGGAAAAGACTATATTAAAATAGAACGTATAGATATGTATCACTTTGCTGTACAGCAGAAAGTAAACAACATTGTAAATCGACTCTACTTCAATAAAAAGAAATCCTCAAATGAACTCGGTGAGGATGATACTATCATTATCCCCACTTTACAAATGAAGAGGCTGAGGCACAGAGAGGTTAGGTGAATTGCCCACCGTTCCAAATCTGGCGAGAGGCAGAGCCGCGATCCAACCCAGACTTTCGGCCCCCAGAGCAGGCTTCTCCCCTTCGGCACTGTTGACATCGACTGTTCTCTGTGGGGGGCCGTCCAGTGCACTGTAGGCCATGGAGCAGCATCCCTGGTGTCCACCCCCTATGTGCCTGTAGCACCCTCTGCCCAGTTGTGACAACCAAAGATGTGTCCAGACCCTGTACATGTCCCCTGGGGGGCAGAATGGCCCCAGGTTGAGAGCTCTGCTCCAGAACCGTCTCTGTCTCTCTTTCTTTCTTCGAGCCCCTTCCGTGGAGGAGAAGAGGGAAATGCCCTTCTGCCTTAGAGAGGAATTGCGATTGAGGAAGTCCACTCAAGCAGAGGGACTGGAGGAGGGGCCGGCAAACCAGCCAAATACTCACAGCGTTCAGGAAACAAAGGTTTGAGTGTGTGCGGTGCTACCCAAGGTCGCAACTTCTTGAGCAAGACAACCAACTGCACTTGAACTTTTTAGAGGTTGAAGGTAACTTCCCAGGATACAGAGGCAACCTCTGAAGATTCCTCTCCTGGAAGTATCTGCACAGACGGTTTAAGATGCAGAATAATATCTGCTTTGCTGCAGCTGTAAAAGAGGGCCCCCTTCGTCCACATCTGGCTGAGGTCTCTCTCCAGCAGTCAGGAGAGGTTGTTTCAAAGCTGCGTACAGATGTGGTACCACCTCAGGCCGATCAGAATGCCCATCATTAAAAAGGCTACAGGTAAAAATTGCTGGAGAAAAGGGAACCCTCCTGCACTGTTGGTGGGAATGGAAGTTGGTGCAGCCACTATAGAAAACAGTAAGGAGGCTCCTCAGAAAACTAAAAATAGAATTACCGTATGATCCAGCAATCCCACTCCTGGGCATAGATCCAGACAAAACTATAATTCAAAAAGATACATGCGCCCCTATGTTCATAGCAGCACTATTCACAATAGCCAAGATGTGGAAACAACCTAAGTGTCCATCAACAGATGAATGGATAAAGAAGATGCGATACATATATACAATAGAATACTACTCAGCCATGAAAAAGAATGAAATAACGCCATTTGCAGCGACATGGCTGCAACTAGAGATTATCATACTAAGTGAAGTAAGTCAGAAAGAGAAAGACAAATACCATATGATGTCACTTCCATGTGGAATCTAAAATACAACACAAATGAACCTATCTACGAAACAGAAACAGACTCACAGACGTAGAGAACAGACTTGTGGTTGCCAAGGGGGTGGGGGCTGGGGGAGGGCTGGAGTGGGAGTTTGGGATTAGCAGATGCAAACTATTATATATAGAATGGATGGACAACAAGGTCTTGCTGTATAGCACAGGGAGCTATATTCAAATATCCTGTGATAAACCATAACGGAAAAGAATATTTTAAAAAGAATGTATAGATATGTGTAACTGAATCACTTTGCTGTACAGCAGAAATTAACACAACATTGTAAATCAACTATACGTCAATGAAAAAAAAAACAAACAAAAAAGCTACATACTGGGACTCTCTTAGCACTGACAGGAGAGGGGAAGAGACAAGGCTGGAGGCTCTGAGCATCTAATAAGGAAAGGAGACAGTACAGAGGAATACTGATACACTGAATGCGGCTCACGAAGTGTTTTGCATTGACGGTGGTCAACAAATACTGGTTAAGTGAACAAGACAGGAATTCAGGGACATAGGTCCCCAGGTCCGAGCGGAGCCTGCAGCACTGCCCGATCGCCCAGCCACACCTCCGAGCCACCCACGAATCTTGTTATGCTGGGGACAGGTGTGTGCAGAGTCTGAGCTGGGGATGGACTTCCACGTCAGTGAGTGGACCATCATTTCTGTATTCCCTCTTCCCACCTAGGAACAGCTAGTTCCAAGATGTCTTTGTTACCTGTCACTGCTGCATTGCAGGACTCAGCAAGTATGACAAAAAGCATGTAAAATACCTCATTTATCATTTCTATGTGGATTACACATTGAATGGATAATATTTTAGGTGTACTGGGTTAAATAAGATAAAGATTGGGACTTCCCTGGTGGTCCAGTGGTTAAGGCTCCGCGCTTCCACTGCAGAGCGCAAGGATTTGATCCCTGGTCGGGGAGCTGAGATCCCGCATGCCACGTGGGGCAGCCAAAAAAAATAAATAAATAAGATAAAGGTTAACATTATTTTAACCTGATTGTTCCTTTCTTGATGTGGCTCCCAGAGAGTTTTAGGTGGCCCACAGGGCTCATGTTACATTTCCGCAGGACGGCGCAGGTACAGGGGGTTCAGCCCAGCTGTACAAATCTTTCTGACCTGTTTTCGGCCAAAATTTACTTACAGAGGACAAAACCTCTCCTGCCCTCCCCCCTCAACACATTAAGGCTAAAGGCAAGCAGAGAGGACTAATTAGCAAGTCTGATGGTCAGAATTTTTATATTTCATCTGTCAACTTGAATAATTTGTTTGCACTCTGCTCTCCCTGAGAACTGTTTGCATTTCCGGAATGGGCAGCTGTCTTAGGGACTTCTGCCCCATTGGGTTTTCGTAGGTTTGACCTTGCAAACAAGTTAACAAAAGCTTATCACTCACAACAAAAGTGGAAACAATAGAAAAACAACAACAAAAGTGGAAAGAGTGCCCAAGCCAGTAAGTGATTTTCCTACTGGTTCTTTCTATGGATATAGTAACCTCTTTGGTTCCAGTGGTCAAGTGTATGCACACACACACACATCCCTCCATTGGAGAAATACGTGAAATTCATACTTTCAGTAGTAATTTATGCACCGATTTTTTTTTTTTTTTTTTTAGTTTGCATCAGAATGCACTGCCCTGCAAAACTTAGGTCCTAATCAATAAAACTAAAGTCCAGTTCCAGTAAAATCTATGGCTGCTAATTAAAATCACGTTAATCGAAACAAAAATACCTCTTGATTCTTCTAGCCATTGCAGATGGATTATTTCATTTTAATTTATCCTAAAGCTGGATCTTACTTGCTGCCAATGATTTTGCGGGGACATTGAGTGATCTGGTTTCCTTGAACACACACACACACACACACACACACACACGCACACCAGTACTCTCACACGCAGTGGGTGGACTCCCAGAGCTCCGGCAGGGAGGTGTCCCTGGGGATTTGCTCCTGAGGACATCACTTTACACTTTCTGATGGGACTTGTTCACTGGGTGTAGAGGCCTGGAGGTAGAGTCTGGGCCAGGCACAAAGTCTGAGTCAGCAAAAAGCAAGCTCGTGACAAGGAAAAGCACACCAACAAACAGATCTAGAGACAATGCTGTGTAGACAGGGCAGCACCGGTTCTGTCCTGCCTCTGCCTTTGCCTCTAACTCACTGGTGACCTTGGACCCGTCCCTAACTCTGGAACTGCTTCCTTTCCCAGACAGCAGGAGAGCTGGTCTAGAGGACCCACTGGATCCCTGCAAGCACTAATACTGTATGTTTGCTTCCTTCTCATTCAGTCAAGTAAACGCCTACTGTGTACCAGGCATTGAATGTACTCAGACATTGTTGACATGTGGGTAACACAGAGCTGGAAAGGCAGACCGGCAACACTTGGCCACCACACAGAGTCTAATGACAACAACGGAACTCGAGCAGAGGGGAGAGGAGGCAGGAGCTGGGTAAAGAAGGGGGTAAAGTGCCCCAGGCAGTGAGAGCCACAGCTTCTTCCAGGATGGCCTCCTGGGATCCTGAAAGCCTACCACAGTGCCTAGCACAGATTAGGTCTCATAAATGTGTTAAATAAGTGACTATAAAGTCCCAGAGGCAAGAAACAGCATGGTGAGTTCAGGGAGGTGCAAATTGTTTTGCTAGGCTGGGGGAAGGGGGGAAATGGCTTATACGGGAGGGATGGGGATGAGATAAGAAGTAAACAGGGGTCAAATCGGAAGCTTTGTACACCAAGCTAAGGAACATGTATTTGATTCTAATCACTAATGAATGGTTCAAACAGGGTGTGATGCACTCAGAAAGACACGGGTGAAATAACGGCTTTATTTCTTCTTTTGGTTACGAAGGCTCTCTGGGCATAACAGTTTCTTTATCAAGAGGACTTTAATTACAAACTGTTTAAAGGATTATTCATGTTTTCTATTTCTTCTCCTGTCAATTTTGATAAGTTGTATATTTCTAGCAATTTTTCTATTTTTTTCCTAATTTATTGGCATTTTGTTCATAATATCCTCTATGATCCCGTTTTCATCCCTGACATTAGGGATTTGTGCCCTTTCTCCTTTTTCCCTTTTCAATATCACCAGGGGTTCATCAACATCATTGGTCTTTTCCAAGGTGCACCTTTGGCTTTGTTGGCCATCACTAATATGTGTTTATTTTCTACTTTGTTACTTTCTACTCTCATCTTTATTTTTCCCTTCCTTCAATGGGGGGAGGGCAGATTAATTTGTTCTTTTTTTTTTTTTCTAATTTCTTGATAACATAGCTTATCTCATTGCTTTTCAGCCTTTCTTCTTTTCTAAGATATGCATTTGAGGTTATAAATTTCCCTCGGAGCATAGCTTTAGCTGCATCCCACAAATTGGATAATATTGTCTTCAGTATCATTCAATTCAAAATATTCAGGTCAAAATATCATTTCAATATCACTCCATTCACTTTTCCATCACTCTTTCTTCTTTGGCTCATGGGTCATTTAGAAATGCAGATCTTAATTTCAAAGTAAGTAGAGATATTTTAGTTATCTTTACGTTATTGACTTCTCTCTTAATTGTGTCATTATCAAAGAACACATTCTGTATGAATTCAATCCTTAGACATTTGTTGAGACTTATTTTATGGACCAGCACGTCATCTACTTTTAGAAGTATTCCTATGTGTGCTTGAAAAAAAGGTATATTCTGTAATTATTTGGTACAGAATTTGATATATATCAATTAAATCAAGTTTTTAAATCACTGTAATGTTAATGTGTCAACTTGGCTGGGCCATAGTGCTCAGATATGTGGTCAAATATTATCCTATATGTGAGGGTGTTTAGGGGTGAGATTAACATTTAAATCAGTGGACTTTGAGTAAAGCAGATTGCTCTCCATAGTGTAGTGGGCCTCATCCAATCAGTTGAAGGCCTGAATAGAACAAAAGACTGACCTCCCTGAGCAAGAGGGAATTCTGCCAGCAGATGGATTTCAACTTAAACTGCATCACCGGCCCCTCCCTGAGTCTCCATCCTGACAACCTATCCTTCAAAATTTGGACTTGTCAGCCTCCATAACCACATTAGCCAATTCATTAAAGTAAATCTTTCTCAGAGAGAGAGAGAGCGAGAGAGCGAGAGAGAGATATCCTATTGGTTCTGTTTCTCTCTAGAACCTAACACAATCATGTTGTTCAATTTACTGTACACTTACTGATTTTTTTGGGTCTGTTTGTTCTGTCAGTTACTTAGAGAAATGTGTTAAAATATTTTTGCTTTGATTATGAATGTTTATTTCTCTTTGTATTTCTGTTGACTTTTGCTTTATATATTTTGAGACCATTTTATTAGATGTATACAAATGTAGAATTATTGTATCTTCTTGGTAAGTTAAATCTTATCATTATGAAGTGTCCCTCTTTGTTTATGGTAATGCAGCTTGCCTTAATGTCTTTGTCTGATATTAGTACACTTACACAAGTTTTCTTTGGGTTAGAGATTACTGGTACACCTTTTTCCATCCTTTTACTTTCAAACTTTGCATATTCTGCTCTTTTTTTATGATTCTTGAAAGCAACATATAGTTGGGTTTTATTTTCTTATTCAGGTTGACAGTTTTTGCTTTTAATTGGAGCATCTAGTCCATTTATATTTAGTGTATTTACTGATATATTTAGATTTAAATCTACCATCTTACTATTTTCTCTAATTTTACCATCCTTTTCTATCCTTTTCCTCTCCTTTCTTGCCTTCTTTTCTATTAGTTGAATATTTTATTATCCCAACTTTCCCAATTAGCTTGTTACTGATACCATTTTTCCTATTCTTTTAGTGATTACTCTAGAGATTACTGCATACATTCTTTTTTTTTTTTTTTGCATACATTCTTGATGTATTGAAGCCTAGCATAAACTGGTATGTTTGCCACTTCCCAGGAAATACAGGGTGTCAGAACATTTCAATTCCATTCTCCCAATCCCAAATACTATGATATTTTTATTGCATTAGATTTATGTACAAATTTTCTGTTTTCATTCCTTTCTACATCTCTGACCTTCTCTCTGCTCGAATAATATTTTTAGTATTTTCTTTAATATTTGCTGCTGACAGATTAGCTCAGTTTTTGTATGTCTGAAAATGTCTTTATTTCACCATCATTCTTTTTTTTTTTTTTTTTTTTGTGGTACGCGGGCCTCTCACTGTTGTGGCCTCTCCCGTTGCGGAGCACAGGCTCCAGACACGCAGGCTCAGCAGCCATGGCTCACGGGCCCAGCCACTCCACGGTATGTGGGATCTTCCCGGACCGGGGCACGAACCTGTGTCCCCTGTATTGGCAGGCGGACTCTCAACAACTGCGCCACCAGGGAAGCCCTCACCATCATTCTTGAAGGATATTTTCAATGATATTAAATTTTAGACTAGCATTTATTTTCTTTTAGCACCTTAGAAATAAATCCTATTGTCTTCTGGTTTTCATTGTTTCTGTTGAGAAGTCAGTTGTTGTTACTTCTCTTTGAGAAATCCTTTGTGTTCTGAATTTTTCTTGATACGCCTGGATATGATTTTCTTCCTGCTGTAGAATTTCTTTTCGTTATATATATCTCATTCTTTTGACTCTCCATCCTTTATTCTGGATATTTTCTTGTGACATTTTTCAATTCAACAACTCTCTCTTTAGCAATGTCCATTCTGCTGTTAAACCCTTTTATTTTTAATTCTGGTTATTGTATAGACAACACAGAATTTGGTCTATTGTCAGGCACAGAATTTCAATTTGGTTCTTTCTAGTGATTTGCCATAACACTCATTTTTCTTAAGACTTCAAACATATTAAAAACATGGTTATTTTGGGAGCTTCCCTGGTGGCGCAGTGGTTGAGAGTCCGCCTGCCGATGCAGGGGACACGGATTCGTGCCCTGGTCTGGGAAGATCCCACATGCTGCGGAGCGGCTGGGCCCGTGAGCCGTGGCCGCTGAGCCTGCACGTCCGGAGCCTGTGCTCCGCAAAGGGAGAGGCCACAACAGTGAGAGGCCCGCGTACCGCAAAAAAAAAAACAAAACACCATGGTTATTTTTAAAGTTTATGTCTGTTCTTTCCATTAACTAGAAGCTTTGTGAATCTGCTTTTACTGTTTGTTTCTCCTGGGTTTTGATCATATGGTCTTATTTTCTTGATGCTCTCTTATTTTTGATTGAGTGTCAGACTCAATCATTCTATATGAAAAAATTATAGAAATAATTTGAGGGCTAAAATGATATATCCCTCCACAGAGGATCTACTTTTGCTTCTGGTAGGCACCAAGGGCCTCTAGAAATCCCAGGTTGCCTTAATCCAATTATAGGGATTAAGATTATTTGAAGTTTAGTAGTGAGAATGGGAGCAGGAGATGGATTTGAAAACCCATCTGTTCTCTCTGCTAAGTACCAGAGATCAGAGCAAAACCAGCAGTCCAAGGCCCCATGGACCAATACCAGCAGCCTGGACACATATACCCCCCATCAAAGCGGCATTGTAGAGAAAGTGCTGTTTACTTGGCCCACCCCTTTTCGGCACGATAATCCTGTCCAACCATATGTAGAAAATAATATGTGAATGGAGTCTTTAATCCTCGGCTTTGTGAGATGACAAAAGGATTTTCTCAGAATGACTGAATCCAAACTCTGAAAAGAAACCTGTAAACATTTCTTCACAAACCCATGAACAATAGTCTCACTGAAGAATCATCAATGAGCCTTCATTATTTCATCCAAAGAAAATGCCCATCTACTCTGCCCCAAGCTCTTCAGTGCCTTCATACACACACACATACACACACACACACACACACACACACACACACACACACACTCGATGCATATGTTCTAATACTAGAACGTTCATTTCTTGTTTTAGAACCAAGATTATCCAGCTCGGAAAATTCTAAGTCCTCGTTCATGCCTTTGGGCAAAGCACGGTCTTTAAGAACAGAACCTTCCAGTGAGCACTCAAGCCCCTCCACAGTCCTGCCTGGTGAGGGCTGCGGCCCTGCTCGATGCCAAGGGGCCTCATTCTCCCTTAACCCGCAGGGCCCCTTTACATGCTTAGGACTCTGCTGTCTGGGTCACTGTTCTCCAGGCCAATCCTGCTCTTTCCACAGCTGTGCTCTCTCAGCATTCTCAGACAGCAGTGCCATAGCAGAAGGGGAGATATTTGAATGCTACTGGCAGTAGTAATCTCTTCTTGCTTGTGGACAAGATGCAACAGGCCCCCCATACTCATGCCCCGAATATGGCCAAAGGTCATCGTTCACCCTGAGGGACACTGCTGAACATCTTTGCAGGATCTCAGGTGCCAGTGACCAGCTAACTTGTCCTCCATATCGTGGAGGCTATGGGCAGAGTTAGAAGAGGTGGGATGCAGGCATTTCATCATTTTCACAGGTTTTAAGAGACAGAGCAAGACAGATCATTGGGAAAGGCTGAGTGAGCAGGAACCTTCTCCCCTCGCCAGCTCCGACATGCACCTCCAGACTCAGCTCAGGGACCTCTCTTCCGTCGAGCTTCCTAATCTACTGCCCCTGTGCTTGTCTCTGGCCCCATCATAACTTGTCTGTTTGTAAGTCCATCTCCCCAGCTTGGCCGCGCCTCCAGGGCAGGGGCACGTCTGGTTCAGTGAGTGTCCCCCGAACCAGAACTGGGGTGGCACAGCAGATGCTCACAAGCCCCGCCAACGAGCGTACGGGGCCACGTGCGCACCCCCGCGTGGCACAGTGACACTGACCAAACCAGCTCTGTCTCTCTTCCGTGACAGGGGGTCTGGCCTAGGGGTCGGCCCGAGAGGCTCTCCTAAGGTGCCTCACGGGGCAGGAAGCTGGCGGGGAGCCTCCCAGAGTGCGGGCAGCCCTCAGGGCTCCCCCAGGGAAGGGGAGCTACACTCTCCTCCCTCCATGGGGCTCTCACCCTCGGGGACGCAGCCACCCTGGTACAGCTCCCTAGAGGGGGGCTTCAGGGCCTGAGCTCGGTGGAAGGGCAGGAGTGATGTGCAACCACCGAGCCGCACTCCAGGCCTGGAAGCTCATCCCCTTTCTCCTCCGCACTTGGACTTGGGAGTGAGACTCACGCCTCATCTTACGGGAGAACAGCGGCCGACAGCAGGAGCACAGGTGTGTGGGTGGTGCTTCCCAAATTACCCGACTGCAAGCACCTGTGCAGAAGCCTGGGGTGGGGGGCGGGGATGGGGCGGCAGGGGCAAGCACTCAGGTTATGAGAAGCAGAAGGGTTTCTGCCCCAAACAGTGCCAGGAGCCACAGGTTGGATGGGACTCAGGGGGTCACAGAGCCCACCCTCCCCATGTGTGATGAATCGTTCCTCACTAAACGGTCACCCAGGCCTTGCTGAGCGCCTCCTGAGACAGCCCACGGGGTGGCCGGGGCTCTGCCATTTGCATCGGATGCCAAAGCTTTTCATTCCGCCATCAGGCCCCGGCACATCGGCCCAGGAGAGACTGGAGCAAAGAAGACGGTGTTTCGTGGCCAGGTTTTGATAACGGGGGTTGGGAGGGAAGGAGAGGTTCCTGGAGGGGGAGAAGGGGGAGGTAAGAGAAGGGCATCTCAGGGGCCCCCGGCCCAGAACAGACTTTGCCCAATCCCTCTCCTTCCGGGGACCAGGTCCGCCTCAACCTATGGATGGCCACTGCTTTCTGGAGGTGAGGCGCGAGGAGGGGGGCGTTCCGCTTTGTCCGCGAGGGCAGGAAGAGGCGCTTATGATGGACGGAAACATCTTCCTGCCGCGTAGTGACTATTCTTGACATTTTACTAAAATCTTACAAAGTATTTTCACATGAAGTAACACATTTGATCCTCACAACAACCCCACTGCAGAGGCAGGGAGGACCTCACGCCCACCTCCCCACCGCTGCACACACACGTGCACCACTTTAGGGATGAAGAAACTGAGGCTAAAGACATAGCTGTAGAGGAAAGCTTCCCGGCCCCGCAGTGGCTGTAACGAAGGCACCTGCACCTCCGCCGTGGGGGGGCACCCTGAATGCCCCCCCACGGCCGCTGCTTACACAGCTCTCCTCACCTATTAACGTTGGTCAGAGCTCAACCCTCACTGGCTGATGGAGGAGAATTTAATGAAGAGATTTTATGTGAAGGTGTGGGCAGGGCTAAGAAAGCCCAGCAAGGGCCAGGAAAGTACCCGGGACCAGCCAGAGTGGGATGTCATTGCCACCCCCCAACAGGAGTGAAGGGAGCAGAAACTGGAACCCCAGGGTCTGTGGCAGGGAGAAGGGGGTGCCCCAGGAGCTGGGGTCTCTGGCAGAGGAAAGCCACCAGGCTCGCCCTCTGCAAACCCACAGGGGCTCATAGGGTGGCCAGATTTAGCAAATGAAGATACAGGATGCCCAGATAAATTTGAATTTCAGATTAATGAATAACTTTTTGTATAAGTACATCCCAAAGATTGCATGGGATATACTGATACTAAAAATGTTTTTGTTTATCTAAAATTCAAAACTAACCGGGCATCCTGTATTTTATCTGGCAACGCTAACAGGGAAGGAGCCGGGGAATAAATACCCAGACCTCTCTCTCCTCCCAGTACCTCCCATTGGCCCAATCAAAGTGGAAACCCAGTGGAAAGAGAGCTGATTTGATGAAGTCTGTAGAGATCAGTACCTAAGGGCCCAGGGAAGGAGGAGAAGCTGGGGGGTGGGGCTGGGGGAGCAGCAGGGACCCGCTCACACAGCATATTGTAAGGAGAGAAGCTGCTCAAACCCAGCTCGTGACAGCGACCCAAGAGGGTGGGTAGAATGGTGAAGACGCCCATCCCGTAGCAACTCGCCAAGCGTCCTGGCAGCCCACTTAGCTGCTCTAAGCTCAGCTCCCTAATCAACAGAAGGGGGAGTTATTAGACAAGACTTATTTCTAAGATCCCTTCTAACGTTAACATTCTGACTTGTAAATGACAACAAAAGAAATAGATGCTCTGCTGTTTAAAAAGAATCTTACCGCACAGCAGCCCAGGACCCTCGTGCAGAGAATCCAACCAGCCTGGCCCCAAGGCAGATGCGTGACCAGGACTCCAGGGTGCTGACCAGAAGTGGAATCCTACCCAGGACCCTCTGTTTAAGAATGAAAGAAAGTATGGGAATGTCAAATGGTGGAACCACTATGGAAAACCGTATGGTGGTTCCTCAAAAAATTAAACACAGAATTACCACACGATCCAGTAATGCCGCTTATGGGCGTACACCCAAAAGAATTGAAAGCAGGGACTCA
Source organism: Phocoena phocoena (assembly GCF_963924675.1). Taxonomy (NCBI): domain Eukaryota; kingdom Metazoa; phylum Chordata; class Mammalia; order Artiodactyla; family Phocoenidae; genus Phocoena; species Phocoena phocoena. Next base: position 4,571,580 of record NC_089229.1, on the reverse strand, counting down.
GTTATTTGTATGCCCATGTTCATAACAGCATTATTTACAATCGCCAAAAGGTGGAAACAACCCAAGAGTCCATCAACAGAAGAATGAATAAACAAAATGTGGTCCTTACATACAATGGAATATTACTTGGCTTCTAAAAGGAAGGGAACTTTGGCTCATACTACGACATGGATGAACCTTGAGGATATTATGCTTGGTGAAATAAGCAGCCACTAAAGACAAACATCGTATGATTCCACTTATGTGAGGTCCCTAGAGTAGTCACATTCATAGAGACAGAAAGTAGAATGGTGGTTGCCAAGGGCCAGGGCGAGAGCGGGTGAGGAGTTAGTGTTTAATGGGGACAGAGTTTCAGTTTAAGAAGATGAAACAGTCCTGGAGCTGGATGGTGGTGATGGTTGCACAGCAATGTGAAGGGACTGAATCATACATTTAAAAATGGTTAAAATGGTAAATTTGATGTTATGTGTATTTTACCACATTTTGTAAAGGATGAAAAAAAGTGTATCTTCTAGTTTAGAACAGTTTCTATCTAAAGCATTAAACTGGAGGACCTTAACCTTAAGTTAAGGTTAACCTTAAGTTAATTAAACTTAACCTTAAGTTAATTAAACTTAAAATCTTTTGCACAGCAAAGGAAACACCAACAAAATGAAAAGACAACCTACCGAATGGGAGAAAATATTTGCAAATAATATGAAGATAAGGGGTGAATATCCAACATATATAAACAACTCATATAACTCAACATCAAAAAACCCCAAACAACCCAATTAAAAAATGGGCAGAAGATCTGAATGGATATTTTTCAAAAGAGGAAATGCAGATGGCCAACAGGCACATGAACAGATGCTCAACATCACAAATCATCATGGAAATGCAAATCAAACCCACAATGAGATATCACCTCACCCCTGTCAGAACGGCTATCATCAAAAAGAACACAAATACCAAATGCTGGAGAGGGTGTGGAGAAAAGGGAACCCTCGTACACTGTCGCTGGGAATGTAAATTGGTGCAACTACTGTGGAAAACAGTATGGAGGTTTCTAAAACACTAAAAATAGAACTCCCATATGACCCAGCAATTCCACTCCTGGATATATATCTGAAAGTAACAAAAACACTAATTTGAAGAGATACATGCACCCCAGTGTTCATAGCCTTATTTACAATTGCCAAGATATGGAAGCAACCTACGTGTCCATCAACAGATGAGTGGATAAAGAGGATGTAGTACATATATGCAATGGAATACTACTCAGCCATGAAAAAGAATGAAATTCTGCCATTTGCAACAATGTGGATGGACCTAGAGGGTATTATGCTTAGTGAAATAAGTCAGACAGAGAAAGACAAATACTGTATTATATCACTTATATATGGAATCTAAAAAAATACAACAAACTAGTGAATATAACAAAAAAGAAGCAGACTCACAGATACAGAGAAGAAACTAGTGGTTACCAGCGTGGGGTGGGGGACAATATAGGGATCAGGGGGTGCGAGGTACAAACTATTGGGTGTAAGAGAGGCTCAAGGACGTATTGTACAACACAGGGAACATAGCCAATATTCTGTAATAACTGTAAATGGAAATAAACTTTAAAAATTGTATAAAAAAGAAAAAAACTTTTTGAATAAAAACAAAAAGTTAAACTGGATAAAGGATTTTAGCCCACCAAGGAGTAGTCTTCAGTTATCTGGAAAATTCATTTGTAGCGAAAGCAGCATTTTCTCATGATGTTGGATAACAGTGGTTTTGTTGCAACTAGATCACCTTCATTAAAAATGTTTTGAAACATTAATCATAAAAATCAAGTTGTATGGAGGGCCCCGTAGTGTCTTCATCACAGGACCCTCACGTGTTAGTATGATCAATGCTTAGATTTTGTGACACTCAGAAGAACAAATAGCCCATAGGTATTTCCTTTCAGATCTTTTTTTTCGGAGTATAGTTGATGTACAGTGTTGTGTTAGTTTCTGCTGTGCCGCAAAGTGATTCAGTTATATGTACATACCTCCACTCTTCTTTAGATTCTTTTCCCATATAGGGCATTACAGAGTATTGAGTAGAGCTCCCTGTGCTGTACAGCAGGTCCTTATTAGTTATGTATTTTATGTATAGTACTGTGTATATGTCAATCCCAGTCTCCCAGTTTATCCCTCCACCCTTCCTCCTTGGTAACCATACGCTTGTTTTCTACATCCGTGACTCTGTGTATTTCTGTTTTGTAACTAGTTTCGTTTGTACCATTGTTTTATTTCAATCTTTTTTATGGCTAATAGTCCATTGTATATATGTACCACATCTTCTTTATCCATTCCTTCATCTCCTTTCAGATCTTCACATGTAACTTGTCTTCCGGACACATTATTCTTCTCTTCCCAGATCTTTCCAGAAAAGTAGGGAGTTCAGACTGACTTTCATTAATTTTCATGCCCACCTCAGTGGAGAGAGAGTGATCTTTTTTTTTTTAATTTTTTTGGCCGTGCCACGCAACATGCGGGATCTAAGTTCCTCCACCAGGGATCAAACCCATGCCCCCTGCAGTGGAAGCACGGAGTCTTAACCACTGGACCGCCTGGGTAATGTGTCTGTTCATTTCGAAGAGTGAAGAGTCAGCCCTTCCCACTCTTCCGGAGCACCGTCATGTCCTTTTCTGGGAGGTGGGGAAGTCTTAGCACGGGCTGAAAACAATTTCACAGAATCCCTACAGGCCTGCTGTGCAGGGCAGAGCAGGGCACACACAGGTGAGGAAGAACTGGCTCCTGCCTCTGAGAAATTTCTAATCTGGTGATGGATAAGGCTCGCATGTAATAACAATTAAACAGGGGAGACCCTTTCGCTCATACCCCATCAGGGGAATTTAAGGAAAAAAAGAGACGTATCCAGCTAAAGGGCTCAGGAAAGGACTCACAACTTCATAAGAGAACATATATGAATGAACACGTGAGAAGGAGCTCAATATCACTAGCCATCAGGGAAATGCAAATGCAGATCACAGTGAGACACGTCTACACACACACGACAATGGCTACAAGTTGTATTTAATTGTAAAACCCAATACCAAGAGCTGGAAAGAACGTAGCAGAACTGAATCACTCACACACTGCAGACTCACATGGCAGTTTCACAAGCGAAAACATCTGTCAAAACTCATCAAAGCTTATGTAAATGGGTTCAGCTTATTGTACATAAATTATACTGCAATAAGGTAATTATTTTAAAAATTTATAAAGCCACAGTGCAAAAGGAGAAGAAAAGCAAACGTCAATACACTTGTTTAACAGCTATTCGGATACAATTGATATACCCCAAACTACACATATATTTAATGTATATAATTTGATGAGTTTGGAGAGAGAGAAGGGAGGGAGGAAAGGAGGGAAAGGAAGGAAGGAAGGAAGGAAGGAAGGAAGGAAGGGAGGGAGGGAGGGAGGGAGGGAGGGAGGACAGACTCCCTTCCTGGATTGCAGACAGCTGCCATGAAAGGACACAGCAAGAAGGCAGCCGTCTGTAAGCCAGGAAGAGAACCCAACCTTGCTCGTTGCAGCTTCCAGAACTGTGAGAAATAAATGTGTTATTTAAGCCCCCCAGGCTGTGGTATTTGGTTATGGCGGCCTGAGGAGACAAATCCAGGCTGTTGACCTTTACCCCCTCTACCCACCCCCAAGCTGCTCTCCTGCTCAGCCACTGTCCTTCAGCTCCCACCCAGACCACCCACCGAGGGTGCAGGGGCTAAGGGCGCCGGTTCCAAAGCCAGTGGGTGTATTGATGCCCCTTGACTTTCGCCTCACCGTGCACATTGTGTGACTCTGACTTCCCTCCAGGCCTGACTTCTCTGGCCATGGGACAGGTCCCCATGACAGCCCAGTGAGCACCTCCCACACCCCAAACTCCCTAACTCAACCCTCCCCAGTCTCCCAGGTCCTTGCAGTCGCTCAGGCTGCAAAGCATGGCGTCCTCACAACGCCTCTGTCATTCGCACATCCAATCTATCAGACTTCTGCCTGAGGGACCTCAAGGTGTGGCCTCCGCTCTTACCTTCCCCAGCTTCCCCACCAGGGAGCGCGCCCACCTCACTCTCCATCCTGCAGGGCCCGCCGGGAGGAAGGCTCCATCAGGGGACAGGTGGTCAAGCCTAGTGGTCCTGGGCCAGCCCCCTGCTGCCCCACCCCACCCCCACACCACACAGCCCCGCTGCCTGGGGAGAAACCCGCCACCCTTCCTTCTCTTGCTAATTCCTGGTTGGCCTTCAAGACTCAGGTCTGGTGTCACTTTCTTCCAGAAGCTTTCCTTAATTAAACGAGGTATTTAATCAAACATTTGTTGAGCATCTAGCGAGTACAGTACCGGGGGACATTTCAAAGGCCTCAGAGCTGGACCTGCCCAGTCCCAAGGATTCAGGTTCGTCCCACGGATTCAGGAGCTCGGGATGTGGATCCCTGGGCAGCAGGTGTCTCGTGAGAGACCCCCTTTGTGTACCCCTGCCACCTGTGCTTTGAGCAAAGCTCGTCTAGAGGCAAGAGCGGCTAAGTCTGAGCACTGTGCCATGGGGTTGTACTCATACTGTCTCCTCTAATGATCAGGTACCATTATTATTCCCATTTTATACGATGAAAAAGCTGGGGCTCAAGAGGGTTCCTTGCTCCAAGTCAGCCAGCTGGTAAGGGACAGAGCCTCTTACAGCTAAAAAGGATTTCAGGGACCACGTAACCCAGGGGTTCTCCACCCACTGCATCAGAACCACCCGGGAGCTTCAAAACACATTTCTGCGAGAGATTCTGATTCAACCAGCGTGGACGTCCTCTCTACCCAGGGCACCCTCAGGCATGGCCAGAATCGAGAACCACTGACTAATCCAACTCTTTGACTTTACAGGTAGGGAAACTAAGGTTTGGAGAGCCCAGATGATGTTTCCAGGTCACACACAAATTTGACAGACCTAGGATTAAAATGTAGGTTTTTCAGACACCGCATCCGATGTTCTTTCCAACGTGCCGGTGTTTTCCCAACACCTTTACCCCTTTGAGGGAGGATAATGTGGGCTTCTCCAACTAAAGACATTAGACGCTCAAAAACGTGGCCAACTTTCTAGTCAATGTGACCCCAGGCAGGGGACACTGCAGAGCAATCCCCCCACCCTGGCACAAGGAATCTCTACCCCCCAGGAGAAGGAGACAAAAGAGGTCTTTCTCCCCAAGGAAAAAACCCAAACTACTCTCCGGCGCCATCTAGTGACTCGGAGTGGTGTGTGTCAGAGCTTTCGGAAGCCGGGAAGGACAAACTGACTCGGTTCAACACAACTGGAGCTTTGGACATAGAAGTCCTCAGGTGAGAGTCTCCGCAGTGGAGGTGGTCACAGAATTGTCACCAGGGAGGTGAGAGCTGAGGAAAGGTAGGAATTTACATTAAAACAAAGCACTTTACTGGGAAGGGATAAAGACAATTAGGTATGGCAGTTCTTCAAAAAATTAAACATAGAATTACCATATGACCCAGCAATCCCATTCCTGGGTATGCACACAAAAGACCTGAGAGGAGGGCATCATGCAGGTATTGGAACCCCATGTTCACAGCAGCTCTAGTCACAATAGCCCAAAGGTGGAAACAACCCAGGCGTCCATCGACAGATGAGTGGGTAAACAAAATGTGGTCTGTACATAAGACGGAATATTATTCAGCCTTAAAAAGGAAGGAGATTCTGCAGTAGGCTACATCATGGCTGAACCTCAAAGACAGTATGCTCAGTGAAATAAGCCAGAGATGAAAGGACAAATACTGTGTGATCCCACTGTACGAGGCACCTAGAGCAGTCATATTCATGGGGACGGAACGTAAACAATAGAATGGTAGTTACCAGGGGCTGAGGGAGCGGGAAATTACGGGGAGTTATTGCTTAATGAACATCGAGTTTCAGTTTGGGAAGATGAAGACGTTCTGCAGATGGATGGTGGTCACGGCTGCACAACGAGAACGTACTTAACACCCCTGAGCTGTGCACTCAGAAAAAGGTTAAAATGGGGAATTTTACGTTACGTATGTTTTAGCACAATAGAGGAGAGAGACAGAGAGAAAGAGAGAGAGTTAGGTGTCAGGCTCCAAGTGCTGCGTGAGACTGAGTTGAGAAGCACAGCCCAGAACAGGGAAGGCATTCCCTCCTCACTCACTCATTCATTCAACCACCAGCAAATACTGACACCACCACATGCCAGGAATCATTCCAGGCACTGCAGACCTGGTATCGAAACCAAGGGGATGAAACCCCCCACCATGCTGGAGCCTACAGTCTAATGACAACAGCCAGATAAGCAAGTAAATACCTCAAGTGACAGATGGTGATTCTGCTGGAGAAAAGAGCAGGGCCGACGCAGGGGCCAGGCCAGGGCTGGTGGGTGAAGGAGAAGGAAGGGAAGGGTTTTCTGACATGGTGACATTTGACAAAGGATCTTGAAGACAGTGGGCTGCATCTAGGCAAACGGACTCAAGCGCACGGGCCCTGGAGGGGACCCTGCTCTGGGTGCTGGGGTGGGGATGGGGGAGGAGTGGCCAGAGGGGCAGACAGGTGGCCGGGGCCAGATCCTGCAGGGCCTTGGGCCCTCGTGAGGCCTGTGGTTTTCCCCACAAATGAGCATGGGAGCCACGGGGCGCGGGAGTTTGGGCAGAGCAGGGTGTGAACAGGATCATGCGGGCTCCCATGGGAGAAGAGACTAGCGGGTGACACAGGTGGAGAGGAAGGCCGGGGTGAGGCCGCTGTAGAAATCCAGGCCAGAGGCAATGGAAGCTTGACCAGGGAGGCCTGGTAGAGAGAGCCGACGAAGGGTGGTCCGAGTGTGGGTCAGGAGCCATGGGATTTCCCGGTGGCGTGGACACGGGTAAGAGAAGGAGAGGAGTGAAGGGTGACTCCAAAGCGTTTGGCTTCTGTCCCGAGTGCCTGGAGGGGGACGGGCTGTCCACTTAGTGAGACGGGAAAGAGGTGCGGGTTTGGGGAGAGAAGCAACCGAATGACGCTCTGGGACACACTCGGCCTGAGATGGCTGTGCGATGTCCTCGGGGAGAGGCGGAGGAGACACGAGTGGGGCGTCTGGGGACCGGAAGCCATGATGTGACACAGGGAGTGCATGCAGCTGCACAGGAAGGAGCCCCCTGCGTGCAGAGGTGGGAGAGATGGGGGGCTGCACAGAGGGGCCTGAGGAGGAGAACGGCGTGCCCTAGACAGCGAGAAGAAAGCCTTTGCAGGAGGAGAGAGTGCTCGCTTTGAGCGCGGTCAGCCGAGTCAAATGCCGCTGACGGGTCAAGGTGATTAGGACTGAGAACTGACCATTGACCATCCAGCAACGTGCAGGCCACTGACCCTGACAAGTTAGACCTTGGCAAATGAGAACTGGAGTAGGAAGTTCTAGTTTTGTCATTCCCGTGTCCTTGAGGACCCGGATTCTTGTGGGGAAGAAGAGATGCACGTACAACCTAGAAGAGGTTAAGGAGAACCGCTGCAGAGCCAGGACCTCCCACGTGAGCCGTATCACCAGGTGGCCAACTAGGAGGTGAGGAAGCATCTCTTCATAGAAATATTCCAACCAATAAGAGAAAGCAGGGAGAGGATATCACCATTTTGCAACACCCCATGTACTGGTGGACCTCAGCATGAACAACTGCCGACATCACCAAGAGGGAGGCAACCAGACATTATGATCCCCTCTGATTAAAAAAAAAACAAACAAAAAAACAAGGCACCAGCATTAAGAGTCCTGCCAGGGACTTCCCTGGCGGTCCAGGGGTTAAGACTCTGTGCTTGCATTGCAGGGGGTATGGGTTCGATCCCTGGTCGGGGAACTAAGCTCCCACAGGCCACGTGGCACAGCCAAAAAAACTAAAAAAAAAAAGAGTCCTGCCAAAGGAAGGCAACACAGGCTTCCAGTGCCAGCGTGCAGGAAACACAGCAGACAGAGGAGCAAGCTGAACTGCAGCATGAGGACGCAATTAGAAGGATCCAGACAGCAGGAGATGCTACAGGTCAAACAGCCCCCATCCCCCGCAGATACGCTGTTAAGGGAAAAAATACTTTTAAAAAGCATGGAGATGAAACATAGATGAAAAGAATTGAAACACATATTAAAAATTTTAACTACACAAAAGTTAACTGTAGTGTCCAGGGATACATACTTGAGTGCTACCAAGAAACACGAGGAAGTGATTACTGTAAAAGTCAGGCTAACTGAACCCCAACCCTTGCGGGGGGAAGGGCGGGGGCTGGGATTGTGACAGGCTCACGGCGGGGCTTCTGGAATAGTTGCAGAGTTCTATTTGGGTGTTATTTGTTTTTAATCGTTTATTAAGGTACACATTTGTTTTGTGTTTCTTCCTGTATACGGCCCCCTGAGGGGGCATTTTGGAAACATGAAAAAGTTCCAGAAACGGATAGGGGTGATGGCTGTACAACAATGTGAATGTACTTAACGCCACTGCAGTGTGCACTTAAAAATGGTCAAAATGGTAAATTTGATGCCATACATATTTTATCATAATAAAAAAGAGGGGATAGCGTTACCCAGACAACTATTCAGAGCCCTCTTAGACCGACGCTGTTGTTTTGTTCTGAGTTCACGGGAACATTTTATTCTCCGTTTTTGTTTTTTCCCTTCTTAATAGTCACGGGCCCCATCTTCCGCACGAGGATCACCTACGGAGTTCGCTAATGCAGGTTTCTGGGCCCCTCTCAACACAGATGCGGTCAGCCCATAGGTCACCCTTTGAGAAAGACCCTTGCAGACCCTCTGGTCCGCTGCAGGCAATTGGCCAAGTCACGTGAGCCAATGCCTAGGCCTACTTTCCTTCCTAGGAAACTGTCCTCACACTTAGGGTGACAGCGTGGAATTGCTTTGTGCAGAAAGAAGCACGTGGCTTGGGCTCTGTCCCTCCATAACTGCTCTGAAGGTCCATTCGTCCCTGCGTTCGTTCACTCAACAAGCCTCAGCACCTACTTCGCGCGGGGCCTGTGGCTTGGCTGCCCGCAGCCAATCGGAGTGCGCAGGCCAGGGTCCCACCTCCCCCTCCTGAAGTCCCCGTGGGAGCCAGAACAGCCGCCTGTGTCCTGCCTGAAGACAGGAGCTCCAGAGCACTCCCGTTTCCCATTCGGTGCAACACATTCCTTCCAAACACCAGACGGCTGGCCTGGCAGGCTCCTCGGGCCGGCCTCCCTGCCCTCCTGTTCCCAGGGTCTCTCTTGCCCTCCAGGGTGCTGTCACCTGAGGACAAGTCAGGCTAACAGCCCCAGTCAGCTGGCCGGGACCGGACTCCGCAGAGGTCCTGCCAGCCCTGCAGCTCCCACACTGGGCCCTGGGAGACCTGGTCTCGCCTTTGCCCTACCCCCAGAGCTCTCCTCCCAGGGACGACCCTTCTTGTCCCTCCTCCCCTGGGGGTGTGCCTCCTCTCTGTGCCCCCAACCGGGCATCCCTGGATTTCTGACACCCCTGGGACCTGGGAGGGGGCCACAATGTTCCCCCTTAGAATGTGAGAGCCAGACAAGAGCCTGTTACTGTGAAAGGAAAGCATTTCACCATCTGCCCGTCAGGGTCTTTGCCAGCTGATCAATGCTAAGTGAGCACTTACTGTGTACACTTTGGGAATACAAAGACTAAGGTGGCCTGGCTTTGAGAAGTGAAGAATGCACGTCAGCGGAGCCAGCCAGCTAATAATTCCAGCAGGGATACGGGGGCCAAACCAGTAGCTGTGACCTCGGAGAGGCAGCCTGTCTACTGGGTTCTGGGCTGGACTCCAGGCCTGAACCTGTGGCCTGGGTCCAGATCTTCACTCTGCGTCCGACCAGCCGTGCAGCTGGCGCAGGTCACTTAGCCTGTCCTGCCTCAGTTTCCTGATCCAAGTAACAGGAAAGACAACAAGTGGCTTGGTGCGATTAACACAGATAAAGGATTTAGAACACGGTGGTCCTAGGGCCTCACAGGGTGGGCGTTGGCTGTCATCATCATATCGTCATCGTCACTGTCATCACTGTTGGCACTGTCACCACCCTCAGGATTTGGAGGCAGGGGGAGCAACAGTGGGCTGGGGATCTTTCACAGAGGTGGGTCTTGAGTTAGAGCTCAAAGCAGAGGGACCTGGCTGCATGCCTGCACCATTAACACTTACATGGCCCTTCCTCTGTTCTTTACACACATTACAGAGGGTTTACTAAGAAAGAGTGGGAATTGGGTGCCAGTCAAACAAAAAGTTGTGCATGGAAATACAGAAAAGGGTTCAGGGATGTTTACGAGCCCATAGAGTATAGACGGAGTTAAGGATTGGCATTCCAGTAGAAGCGCCTGCCAGTTTTTCTCGTGCCGGCTTTCTAGAAGGAGTGACATGATGGGACGCCCCTTCTCACCCCCAGCCTCGCTCTTCTACCCCTGCCCCCTGCCCCCACTTCCACAGGCTCTCAGTGGACTGACTGTTCAGGCCTTAACCACTCTGGAGAGCTATTATGATCTATCAGGTGAAGAAAATCATTCACTTTTCAAAGTGGTGTGTGTGATTTTCACCATTGACTGTAACAGCAACAGAGAATCATTTCAGCTGGCTGAGTGCATAGTCTGTGTGTGCTAAACTTCTCTAAGCGTGGATTTACACAATGAAGCAATTAGCCCCCTGGGACCCGCTCAGTGCCGTGGAGTACATAGTGTGTGTTTCATAGACGGGCTAAGCAGGTGCCAGAACCATTGCTCAGGACTCACCGTCGGTCTGGAGACCAGTGAACACTCAGAGACTGTCTTCCCAAAGCTTCCATGGTGAGGCGGGGGCCCCAGCGATCACACACCCAGCCAGCAAACAGGCGTGACGTTCTGCTCATCTGCCACCAGCCAGTGAAAGAAAAAGCAGAGGCGGGACCTCCCTGGCGGTTGAGTGGTTAACACTCCACGCTCCCAACGCAGGGGGCCCGGGTTCGATCCCTGGTCGGTGAACTAGATCCCGCATGCCACAAAGGAGGTCCCCCATGCCACAACTAAGACCCAGCGCAGCCAAATAAGTAAATAAATAAATTAAAATATTTAAAAAATGAAAAAGCAGAGGAGCTGCCCAAGGAGGCATGTGCCCCCTTGCTTCTCCCCGCTTCCCACATTCACAGACCGTGCCCGTGAGTCCAGAGCAATCGTCAGACCGCAGACGAGAAAGCATCCGGGCTCCACGGCTGTGGTCATGGACACAGGATTGTGGTCTTGAATAAGAGCACTGGGGTCGCGACGGTTGTGTTGTCTGAAAGTGTTTCAGGACCCGCCTGGCTCCTTGCCCCAGTCTCTCCTTTCCCCACCAAAGAGTCTCCTGGGTCCTCCGTGGAGAGCTCAACCTGGCCCCAGGGGCTGGTCACCCTGTCCCGAGACGGGACACTTCAAGGAGCCCCAGGCTGGGCTCCACTCAAGATCCTCGAGACAGAGACCTGAGGAACTTACAATTCTGAGAGAAAAAAGCAGATACAAAGTTACACATACAGCAGGGATGAAACTCACCCGGGTATAAAGAAAGAAATATGCCCCCCTGTCAGCCAGGGTGACCTCTCAGAGTGAGTCGCTTCCTAATTCTTTGCATTTTCTAAAATTTTCTTCGATGAACAAGCGAGAAATAAGGAGTTCCCTCCTGCGATTGACACCTGTTCTTTCTTCCCTCTCAGATTCCTCCCCACCCCCCGCCTATGTTACTGTCCCCCACCCCGCCCAGCCCTGCCACCCACTCCATGCAATTCCACTTGGATGTCCCTGCTTCTCCAAGTCACAGGGGCTCATGAGGCAGCCTGGCCAGAGACAGATGTGGTCCCTGGTGGGGCAGGAGGGCCTGTCAGCTGGGCAGAGCTGGACGCTGGGAGAAAGAGAATTTCTCCCTTTGGGGGACTCAAGCGCCAAGGATCACGTAAGCCTGAAGCTGCCAATTGTGCGGCCGCATGGAGAAAGGCTGCTTCAGAATGAAGCCAGCGAGTGAGAAAACAGAGCTGAGGGACAGAGACCGAGTCTCTCGGGGATGTCACTTGAGCCCCGAGGTCAGCATGACCAAAGCCAGCCTTGCAAGTTCTTTTTACTGAACCAATAACTTTCCTTCCGGCCTGCGCAAGCCTGGGGGGAGTTTCTACCTCCTTGCTGTGGGAAGATTCCTGACGGCACTGCCTTACAGGGCTGTGGTGCGGTGACGCTGCTTAGAAACACAAGGTGCACCCGCCGGGGTGGCCGACAGGTGTCCCGGGTGCCAAAGGCCGCCCACAGATGGCTTTGGTTGGCCCACGTGGGATTAAAAATTTGAGTCAACCCTTTAGAATCTGGATTTTATCTATAACTCTAGATTTTCTGTGTCTCTGAAAAAAATAACAAGACCTGGGAACACTGGGCTTATGTCCTACATGGCAACATTTACCTGGAGCTGCAAAGGGGCTGCCCTTTTGGTTGGGGCATTCATTCTCTAACGGCTCCCACGTCTGCTTATTTTCTCCCCAACACTGTGGCTGGATGTCAGTTAGCATTTGTAATTGGCCTGCAGGACTGACGGCCCCCAACGAATCCCCGCTCCTGGGCTCTGTGCCCCTGCGTGGCCCCGCCCATGCTTACACCTGCCAGGCCATGTGACTTGCTTTAGCCAATGAGACACCAGTGTGTAACAAAAGCAGAAGTTTGATAAGCTGTGGCGTTGGGGTTGATCCTCCTTGAAGATGGGGCTGGAATGAGACACCACATGGGGAGAGAGGCCAGAGAGCCAGGAAGTGCTTATAGGATGAGGGAGACGCATCAACAAATACGGAATCTACTTCTGAAAAGGCTGCCATTGGCCAAATCTAGGATGATTTGAGCATAAAAATAAATAATGGTACCAATAACTAAAATCCATTGACTCTAATAGGAAAGCGTAAATCCGTAGAGATATAAATAAGTGAAATGAATACATCAAGAGTTAATGATAAATGGAGATCCTTGCAGAGTTTCAAAGAACCTCCCCACAAAAACGGCAGAAAACCAGGGAAAGGAATAACTCTTATTATAAAAGAGAAGCCTGGCAGGCACCACCTGCCTCACATGGTCAAGGCAACATCACGGACAGGGCCAACCCAAATCACGAGCCACCCGTGGATGCGGTGAGAAAAATAAGGCAGCGTTTCTGTGATTATTTTACCCAATTGTCTAGCTGCTTGAGTAGGAGGGAGGGCAAACAAAGAGAATTACAGGGGAAGAAAAAAGAAATCACGTAGTAGTTCGAAAGTACTATCCTCCCAAGAGAACTGGAAACGTGTCCACACAGAACCCTGTACGTGAACGTTCATCACAGATCGCCCCAAAGCGGAAACAACCCAAAAGCCCAGATGCAGTAGGTGTACCCAGACATTCCTCAATACGAAGGAATGAAGTACTGACGTTTGCTACAACGTGGATGAACCTCAAAAACAATACGCTCGGCGAAGGTCTTGCCTGGGTCACTGTCATAGCCTCCTGACCTCATGGCGGCTTCCTGTCTCACCTCACAACCCGCCGTTTCCCACGTAGCAGCGAGCAAGCTTCTAATAACATGAGTCATACTGTGTCATTTTCCTCCCTTCAGTTCTCCAGGAGCTCTCCAGATAATTACTAGGATAAAATTCAAGCCCCTCCCCGTGGCCCACCAGGAGGCCGAGCGACCAGGCTCCTGCCCAGCTTCCAACTGCTCCTTTCCCCCCGTCCCTGGCTCAGCAGGTGGCAGCCACACAGCCTCCTTTCTTCTCACCAAGCACGCCAAGCCCTTTCCCACCCCAGGGCCTTTGCACTTGCTGTGAGAAGCACTCTAACTTGCCCACCCCACCTCTCCACCCCCTCACAAGCCACCTCTGCTGTTGTTCCGAGATACCACCCCATCTCCTTCCTTCATAGCAGCTGGTCATCTGCAGTTGTTACATCTATTCATGTACTTGCTGCATCTTTCCCAACCAGAGACAACATCTCCATGAGTTCAGGGACCTGTTCTGTCCTGTCTCCACCACGTCACCAAGACTCAATGCAGTACCTGGCATACAGTCATACAGAGCTCAATAAATATTTGTCCAGTGAATGAAATAACCAAGAGCTGATCATGTCTTATAACCTTTACAGCACTTATCACAGCGTGTTCATTTATTTATTTACTTGTTTATTTATTTACTTGTTGACTGTGGCTCTGCCCTGCCTAGAATGTAGACTCCATGCAGGCAGGAACCCTCTATGTCTCAGTTCCCACCAGACTCACAGCGCCCAGAGCAGTGCCAAGCACGGAGCAGACCATTAATGAACAGTTGCTGATCATTGGGTGACTGTTGATGAAATCTTATCATTTCATCAAATTCCTGAAAAAAAAAAGCTATCTTTTTACGTAGGCTCCTGAGACAGCATCTCGGAGTTACTCTGCTGGGTAGCACGGAAGCTAGGCTTCACCTGAGCCCCATCAACAACAGCTGAGGGCTGCTTCTGGGGCATTAACTCTGTTGCACTTCCTGCTTGGCTTGTCCGATGCCCAGGCCCAGTACAGTCTAAGAGCCAGGGGGAAAAGGCCTCAGGACTTGAGTCTCAGGGGCCCGTGGTCAGCAGCTCTCAGTGCGTAGAGACGAGGACTGAGGGAAAGGCAGGAAGCCAGCAGCAACAAACTCAGCCTAATTCTATTTAGTGATAATTAGAACAAAAATATGAGAAATCCGTGGTGGCGCAGTGGTTTGAGAGTCCGCCTGCCGATGCAGGGGATGCGGGTTCGTGTCCCGGTCCGGGAGGATCCCACATGCCGCGGAGAGGCTGGGCCTGTGAGCCATGGCCACTGAGCCTGCGCGTCCAGAGACTGTGCTCCGCAACGTGAGAGGCCGCAACAGCGAGAGGCCCGTGTACCAAAAAAAAAGAGAAATCTGATCTACTTAGGTTCCACCCTGTTAAATGTGGCCACTTGCATGATGGGAAGTCCAAAGATACTGGTGCAGTGGGGTCTTGGTACAGAAGCTGGCTGACCATGTACCAAAGATGGCGCTCCAAGTTTCTGCTGGTACATGAGCTGCTTCTACCACCTTAATCCCTTCCTTTCGGGTTGAAAGAGTCCATGCCCTGAATCAGGAGCTGGAAAGTGCATACCAAGCCTACCCTACAATAGTCTGCCCTATTTTATCCCTTGTGCCAATGTGCAGTTAGCATGTGAGGAAGAAAATGGGCCAGGCCTTGATACACCTCATTTCAAAGACTGTCAGCCACTCTAACAGAATCTAATCCTCCTCTTAGCTCTTACACATACAAACCCCAAGGTGCTCGAGCTGTGATGTAACTTGCTTCCTTCAAAAGTGATTAGAGCAAACTTACTCACTAGGGAAAGGCAACAAAGGAGGAGAGGAGATGGTCTAAATATCTTGGGCACATCCCTTGAGAGGTAATTAGTGTATCTTGGTAATCACTCATTTTTAGCTCGGTCATAATTTTCAGCAGCAGGTTAAGCTGCTGAAAATGAACTGACAGCTACTAATTAGCACATAGATTCAGCAAGTAATGATAAGAAATAGGAAAAAAACATGGGTTTGGGGAATGGAAAGCATAAATCATTCTATACATCGATTCCCACCATAATTGTAACAGTCTGGCTATTGAGCCTGAGGACCAATGGCCTAGTTGCTGCACTGAGAGCCTGGCATGCTGCTACCACTGGAGACAGGGCGGTACGTCCTCTTCTGGGTGAAGCCTTCCCACACGAGCTCAGCCCAGAGTCACTTTCCTGTTCTCTGAATTCTGAGACCTGCCATTGATGAGTTCATCTCGTCCCGTCCCGGGATACAGCTTTCGCTCATGCCTTCTATCATTGCTAAATTCAGACTGTCGTTTAACTTCTACTGTCACGTTTAAATATCCCCTATGAAAATATAAATTTGAGGGTAGAGACCACAGCCATTCCCTACGTATCCAGAATGGAGTCCTGGTATCAACAGAGTTACTTAAGAAATCATGACAACTGGAATTGAGGGATGTATTACCTTCCTGCAGAAAAGACACTTAGCCCATCGAATGGGAACTTGCATATCATCAGCTCCAGGCGATTCAGAACTGAGGCTGTGGAACAGCAACTGACCAGTGCACAGGGATGGAGGGACCACTGAAACAATCTCAGGGTCGTGGAGGCCGAAACCCAACATTGACTCACGGAGAGTGGCTGTGGTGATGGAAATGGAAGCTAGACGTTCCTTGTTTGAACTAAATGTCTTTTTTCAAATACCCATAAAACTTCACTAGTCTCATTTGGGCTCTAATGAAAGTAACTGCTTTACCTTCATGGTCTAGCCCTTTTGAATACAGTGAAAGATCAAGAGAGAAATCCTGAGTGATCCTGATTTGGGCCATGGAGACAAGCTTGGGTGTGCGTATTTGGATCTCTTCCATCAGGCAATGTATTAGAGGACTGTTCATTCTTTCAAACATCAAATATGTACTGAGTCCTAACAACGGGCAAAGGATGGTGCTGGACACCATCTGGGGAAGGGTGGGTCTAGTGGGTGGAAAGGAGGATGGACAGACAGATGACTCAAAGATCAAGCCTGACCTCGAGACACTTAGAGATGAAATTGGCACATAAATAACTACAATTCTCAGACTTCCCTGGTGGCGCAGTGGTTAAGAATCCGCCTGCCTATGCAGGGGGCACAGGTTCGAGCCCTGGTCCAGGAAGAGCCCACATGGCGTGACGCAACTAAGCCCATGTGCCACAGCTACTGAGCCTGAGCTCTAGAGCCCATGAGCCACAACTACTGAGCCCATGTGCCTAGAGCCCGTGCTCTGCAACAAGAGAAGCCACCGCAGTGAGAAGCCTGCGCACCGCAACGAAGAGCAGCCCCTGCTCGCCACAACTAGAGAAAGCCCAACACACAGCCATAAATAAACAAATAAATAAATAAATAAAATAACTACAATTCTACAGGGAATGATAAAGGGCCTGAGAAGTTCAGAGAAAGTTCTTGGAAGCACCGAGAAAATATGAAAGTAACTGAAATACCACAGCATTGTGTAGACTACCTCTCTCTTAGAACTTCTAGCTGGAAAGCATTGAAACTAGAGAACCCTCTGGAACCAGGTAAGTGTCCACTTAGGGTCCCTTAATCATTTCATTCATTGATTTAAATACACTGTGTTTGTTTACTATGTATCTGGATACATTGTGTTTATTTATATTATATCTGAATACATTCTATTTATCAATTTAAATCCATTGTATTTATTGATTTAAGGATCACGGTGAGCAGATATTGTGCACACATCAGGTAAAAGTTGACGCTCCATGACAAATAAAATTACTTTGAAGTGGTTGCAAACGTGCCAATGCTTAAATGGCCTCAGTGGTGCTTCTCCAACAAGGGAGAGTGATATTTAAGGACCTTGGCTCAGGCATCCACTAAACAAAGATTCAGTACTAGACTGGGAGCAGGTCCCAGAGAGTTTCCTGTGGCCCAGAGCGCAGGCTCCGGATGCCAGCTGCAGCTCAGACATGGCCTCAGATACTCAACTGTGACCAGGGCAATCAGCTCAATCTCTCATGCCTCAGTTTCTTTACCCTTTCAGGTTGTTATGAGGATTACATGAGCCAACATGTAGAGGTGGAGAGGGCTGCACATATGTTAGCTTGTTACTACCATCATCACCACCATCATCACCATCATCACCATCACCATGATGATCACCACCATCGTCTCATCACCACCATCATCACCACAACCATCACCATCACCATGATCATCACCATCATCACCATCACCATCATCAGGACTGAGGCAGACTCTGTCCTGATAGCTCCTAGCACAAAGACTAACAGGCAGGTAAAGAGGAGAAAAGTCCAGAAGCAGCCAATCCAAGCTGATTTTAAACCTATAATCCTGAACAAGAGGTATGTGAGACTGTTCTTTCCTTTCTCCAAAAGATGGCAATGTCAGGAGACTGGCTGTCTTCAGTCTTGGGAGAAAGGGTGGGGGGGGCAGCAGTGTGGTGCAGGGGAAGGACGTTCAGGACAGACTTGGCAGTGCCCTTCGAGAGCAATGCATGAAGCCCATGATGTGGGACTTTCTGTTCCCACCCTCTCTCTCCTGAGGCCGCGGATAACCTGGGCACCAAGGCAGAGCTGACTGGGTCTGGCTGCAAAGCAGGGAAAGTTGATTGGATTTTTTCTGGCAGAAAGTATGAACTCTGATTTGCTTAGATTGGAAATCAGTGGAAAAAGAAAAAAGGCAGGGCGGTGGAGGGGGGAAATCTGGTCTTGGTGTGAATGGGAAAAACATTTTTGAAAAAAAATCTAACCCCCTGCTATGGTCACAAAGAAAAGAAAAATGGTGATGAAAGTCACATACATTTCTTTTTTTTTTAAATAAATTTATTTGTTTTTTAAATTTTTGGCTGCATTGGGTCTTCGTTGCTGCGCGCGGGCTTTCTCTAGTTGCGGCGAGCGGGGGCTACTCTTCGTTGCGGTGCGCAGGCTTCTCATTGTGGTTTCTTGTCTTGTTGCAGAGCGCAGGCTCTAGGCACGCGGGCTTCAGTAGTTGTGGCACATGGGCTCAGCAGTTGTGGCTCACAGGCTCTAGAGCGCAGGCTCAGTAGTTTTGGCGCACTGGCTTAGGTGCTCGGCAGCACGTGGGATCTTCCCAGACCAGGGCTCAGACCCGTGTCCCCTGCACTGGAAGGCAGATTCTTAACTACTGCACCACCAGGGAAGTCCCCCACATACATTTCTTTTTATATTAAAGACTTTGCCATGCATTTAATTTGCAATGATTGTTAAAAAATTATTCGGAGACACTTGTTAAAGACGGTAAGGCAGACTTTATTCAGAACCATCATGATATGTACAGGGACCACTGCAATGGGATCTGCAGTCAGGGGAAAGAGATTGGGCTCTGCTCGGAATACAGGGTGGGCAGGTGGGGATTTAGAGCCAAGGAGAGGTAGGAGTCAGTGGATGGAAAACGACTGAGAGGAAACATCGGGGTAAGGGGGATTCTGGCGAAGCCAACCTAACAGGATTCTTGCAGAAGACAGGTCAGGCTGTTAAGGCAGCACCTGGTGTGGGGCCGTGGGGCGGGCGGGTGATGAGGAACCAGATCAGATTATCGAGGGTGATCAAGTATCAAGGATGGGGGTCCTGGTCAAATCGACTTAGCAGGGTGCTTGCCAAGGCTAGATTTAACAGGGACCCCCAGATTGGCCTAGGAGGAGGTTTAGGAGCCTGACTAAAGTTTGACCAAACAAATCATCTTTATCATGGTAAAATGTCTTCTTTTCAAAAAAACGTAATATTAAGAGATTCTATGAGACAAACTACATTTTACAGCTAAGTAATCTGCAAAAAAAAGACAAGATAAATTAAAAAGATAAACTATAAAGAAAAGATAAGATAAAGCAGTTTCAAAACTATCTCGAACTAAATTTGTTCAGAGGTAGAATGTTAACCTGTGTGCTAGTTAAATAATGCTTTGAAATTTTAACTTTCAAACGAAACACTTCAAGGATGGAGAAATACAAAAGAATGCATAAAAATAAAGCAGACACAAAAGGAAAAACGTATGATTCCATTTCTATAGGTCCTATAATCAGCGAATTCATAGGGACAGAAAGTTTAACAGAGGTTGCCAGGGGCTGGGGGCGGGGGAATGGGGAGTAAGTGTTTAATGGGGAGAGAGTTTCTGTTTGGGCAGATTTAAAAGTTCTGGAAATGGATAGTGGTAAGGTTGTACAATATTGCGAATGTACTTAATGACACTGCATTATACACTTAAAAATGGTTAAAATGGTCAATTTTTGTTATATTTTGCCACAATAAAAGTTATCAATTAAAAAAATACAGGACTTCCCTGGTGGAGCAGTGGTTAGGAATCCGCCTGTCAGTGCAGGGGACACAGGTTTGATCCCTGGTCCAGGAAGATCCCACATGCCACAGAGCAACTAAGCCCGTGCACCACAACTACTGAGCCTGCACTCCAGAGCCTGAGAGCCACAACTACTGAGCCCATGCACCACAACTACTGAGCCCACGTGCCTAGAGCCCGTGCTCTGCAACAAGAGAAGCCACCGCAATGTGAAGCCCCTGCACTGCAATGAAGAGTAGCCCCCGCTGTACACAACTAGAGAGAGCCTGCATGCAGTAACGAAGACCCAATGCAGCCATAAATAAATAAATAATAAAATAATAAATAAAAAAGATATATTCGTAGAAAAATACATAAGTACAGGGCTGTTGAATACCACCATGCCATTTTGCACCCTTGGGCTTGTGCAGTGCACAACCTGTATATGGTATCCCTGTCCAGACATTCTATTTCCTGATAAAAAGATAGTAGTACTTGTATATTTTTTTCTTTAAGGCAAGACCCCAAGTTGACTTTTGTTTGAGAAAGAAAGAGAGGAAGGAAGGAAGAGAGGGAGGGAGGGAGGGAGGGAGGGAAGGAGGGAGGGAGGAAGGAAGGAAAGTTCATCAGTGCACCAAAAAGAGCAAGGGTTGCATTCAGAGATAATAGGTGTGAGAGGAAGAAAACCAGGGAATCTTTAAGCAGAGGAAATGGATAAAAGCAGTTGAATTCGGCAGGTTATGTTTCGGTGTGGAGTCAACCAGAGTTTTTCTGTTTAAAAATGGGATCTGAGAGAAAGGGACGAATCAAAGATGCCCTAGCTAGTGGCAGTGCTGTCCACAGGGACAGGGGAGGCTAGGAGAGAAGCAGCTGCAGGATGGGGAGAAACAGTTGGGTTTCGGCAGCATTAACGTTGAGAAGCCTTTAGACATCCAAATGGCAATAATGAGAAGGCAGTTGGATATGAGTCTAGAATTCCTGAGAAAGGTCAGGGCAGGACATATACATTTTTGAGTCAAAGTTAAAGGGATACATGAGATCACCTGGAGAGTGCAGGTAAAACAAGAGGAAAGAGCAGAGGACAGAGCCCTAGGGAACTCCAACATTTAGAGATCTGGTGGAGAAGGGGCAGTCTCTGAGGCAGGAAGGGATCCAGACAAGTGCAGTATCATAGTGGCCTCCAGAAGGAAGTATTTCAAGGAGAGAGCAGTCAACCATGGCAAAGGATGCTGAGAGACTTGGTAACTCTGGGTGTGGGAAATGGGGTAGTTCTCGTTTAATTACATCTCTGTTCTCCATAAAATATGAGGCAGTCATCAACTAAGTAGTGTTAGATATAAGGACAGGTGAAAAGCTATATAATAGTATGAAAGTAAATTTACTAGGGAAGTGTAGCAGGATTGTCTGGTAATTTTGAGTTCCCATTTGAGAGTTGTGGTGAATAAATGAAAAAGAAGTACCCACCTCATTCCATGAGGCCAGGATCACCATGATATTAAAACCAGTCAAAGACATCCTGAGAATAGAAAACTATAGACCCATGTCTCTTTTGAATATTATGTAACAGTCCTCAACAAAACACTGGCGAATTGAATCCAGAAACATATAAAATGGATTATGCACCATGACCAAAATGGGATTTATCCCAGAATCAAATGGGATTCTTATCCCAGGAATGCATGTTTGTTTTAACATCTCAAAATCAATTACTATATCGTATCGACAGAATAAAGGACAAAAAAACACACGATCATCTCAATAAACATAGAAAAGGCATTTGACAAAACTCACTTTTTTATAAAAATGTTTGGCAAACTGAGAATAGAAAGGAACTTCCTCAACTTGATAAAAGTATCAGTGAAAAACCCACAGTTACATCACACTTAATGATGAAAGGCTGAATCCCCCTAGGATTCCCCCAGGGTCAGGAACAAAACTGGGATGTTTTCCCTTGCTACTTCCTTTCAACATTTTTACTAGAGGTTCCAGGCAGGGAAAATAGGCAATAAAAAGAAATAAAAGCCATTCAGATTAGAAATGAAAGGGTATGGGACTTCTCTGGTGGTCCAGTGGTAAAGAATCCACCTTACAATGCAGGGGATGTGGGTTCAATCCCCAGTCAGGGAACTAAGACCCCACATGCCGGGGGTCAACTAAGCCCGTGCACTGCAACTACTGAGCTCATGTGCCTCAACTAGAGAGCCCATGTGCCGCAAACTACAGAGCCCACGCGCTCTAAAACCCGCGCGCCACAACTACAGAGCCCACGCGCTCTAAAACCCGCGCGCCACAACTACAGAGCCCACGCGCTCTAAAACCCGCGCGCCACAACTACAGAGCCCACGCGCTCTAAAACCCGCGCGCCACAACTACAGAGCCCACGCGCTCTAAAACCCGCGCGCCACAACTACAGAGCCCACGCGCTCTAAAACCCGCGCGCCACAACTACAGAGCCCACGCGCTCTAAAACCCGCGCGCCACAACTACAGAGCCCACGCATCCTGGAGTCTGAGCACCACAACTAGAGAGAAGCCAGCGCACCACAACAAAAGGCCCACACGCTGCAACTCAAGATCCCTCATGCCTCACCGAAGATCCCACGTGCTGCAATGAAGACCCAACGCAGCCAGAAATAAATTAAATTATTATTTAATTTATTAAATCAAATAATAATTATTAATAATAATTTAAAATTATTTATTAAATTATTATTGCTTTATTTTTGGCTGCGTCGGGTCTTCGTTGCAGCACGTAGGCTTTTTTCTGGTTGTGGCAAGCGGGGGCTACACTTCCTTGCGGTGCGAGGGCTTCTCATTGTGGTGGCTTCTCTTATTGCAGAGCACGGGCTCTAGGAGTGTGAGCTTCAGCAGTTGTGGCACATGAGCTCAGTAGTTGTGGCTTGTGGGCTCTAGAGCGCACGCTCAGTAGTTGTGGTGCACGGGCTTAGTTGCTCCACGGCGTGTGGGATCTTCTCAGACCAGGGCTCGAACCCGTGTCCCCTGCATTGGCAGGAGGATTCTTAACCACTGCACCACCAGGGAAGCCCAATAAATCTTTTTTTTTTTTTTAAAAGAAATGAAATGAAAGGGTAAAACTATTTGTATTCACAAACACGATCTTATATGTAGAAAATCCTAAGGAATCCACAAAAACTACTAGAACTAATAAACAAGTTCAGCAAAGCTACAGTATATGAGACGAATGTACAAAAGTCTACTGTGTATCTATACACTACCAGTGAAAAATCTGAAAATGAGACAAAGACAATTGCAATTACAACAGCATCAATAAGAATAAAATCCTTAGGAAGAAACTTAACAAAAGATGTGTAAGCCTTGAACACTTAAAACTATGTAACATTGTTGGAAGAAATTAGAGAAGAGCTAAATAAATGGAAGAACAGCCGTACTCATGGATTGGAAGACTCAGTACTATTAGAATGGCAACAGTCCCCATCTAGAGAGTCAGTGGAATCCCTGTCAAAAGTCCAGCTGGTGTAGAGGAAGACAGACAGCCGGGTGCTAAAGCTGCACGAAGGGAAATGATTGGAATGCTGCTAGCTGAAAGCAACAGGAAGGGCAAGTGATGGGAGCATAGTAGATGATTAGTAAATGACCAATGAGTGAATGAATGAATACATGAAATCTTCTCTAGCTGTCTCGTGTAGCTCTTGCTGCATAACAACCACCCCCAAACTTATTGGCTTAAAACAATAACTATTTCTTTGTTTCTCATGATCTGGGATTAACTAGAGCTCGGCTGAACAGTTTTTCTGCCAGTCTCCCTTGGGGTCTCTGATGGATGCAGCTGCTGTCCGACGGCAGCAGGGGCTGAAACCTCTGCTGTGGCTTTTCCCATGTGTCCAGTGCCATGGCTGGGACAACCGGAATGCTGGGTGGGCTCATCTGGGGCTCCCTCCTTCTCCTGTCACTCCGTCTGTCTGTCTGTCTCTCCCTCTCTCCCCATGTAGCCTCAGGGCTTCTCCCTCTCAATGTGGCTTCTTCACATGGTCTCTCTGGGTAACTGGGCTTTTTACATGGCAGCTCAGGGCTCCCAAAAGTGCAAAAACCTCTTTAAGGCTTAGACCCAGAATTGGTGCAGCATCCCTTGGGCCCCACCGTATCGGTTAAAGTGAGTCACAGGGCCAGAGTGGGAGGGGCCCAGGCAGGGGGTAACTTCCAGGCATGGGGTCCGTCAGAGCCATTGCTGGGACAAGCCACCACACCAGGCTCAATGTCAGTCCCCCAATCCCAACCATACCAGGCCCCTCTTTTGCTACTTCTATCACCATCTTTATCAAAAGCAAACATCCACCTATAGCTAAGTACGTTTCACACACAAAAATAAATTGTCATGAGCCTCGCAGTCAGCACGATAAATGCCAAGCCGAGAATCCTGGGCCACCTGGATCCAGCATCATCATTCTTGGAACCTCAGCATCTCCTGCAGGTGAGAGAAGACAGAAATACAACGTAGTTTGCCCATCTCATCCCCTCACGTGTTATAAGAACTTCAATAAAATAAGGTAGCTAGCACTTCCCTGGCGGTCCAGTGGCGATGACTCCAGGCTTCCACTGCAGGGGGTGCGGGTTTGATCCCTGGTCAGGGAACTAAGATCCCACGTGCCGCGTGGTGCAGCCAAAACCAAACAAAACAAAGCAAACAACGCAGGTGAAGAATCTTTGGAAACGCTTAGAGGACTGCAAAGGTAGGTATTATTTGAAAAGAAAGTATGTATGTTAGCTCTGCATCTCCCTTTTTTAAAAGCCCATTTCTCTGGAGGGTCTGGCCCTCAAGGAGGATGCTGATTTACACACTGTCATGTTACTGTAAATGTGAGAAGCTACAGGCTCTCATCAGCTGATTTAATGGGGTTCTTCTGTGCCGACGGCTGTTTATTTTTCTCAGTCCTTTTTGCTGCCATCAAGTCACCCTGCGTGAATACTGAATAAGTATTCAACCTCACTCTTGGGTTTGGTCTTCATGACTTAATGGGAAGCGTGGACAGACTCTGTCTCCAAAAGGAGACTTTTCTGAATCAACTACAACCACCCGTGGTCGCTGAGATAATTATTCAAGGAACATCCTATTTACAAGGCAGTCAGAACTGTACTTCAGGCTACGCTCTGAGGCAAAACAAAACAAAAGACAAAACAAAAAACTTTCTTGCCCAGGACACCATCATTACAGGGCTTAACAGGGAAAAATCTCAGGTTACAGGAAATAGACTTTTGATGTAGATTAATAAGAATAGT
This sequence comes from Phocoena phocoena, assembly GCF_963924675.1. Classification (NCBI taxonomy): domain Eukaryota; kingdom Metazoa; phylum Chordata; class Mammalia; order Artiodactyla; family Phocoenidae; genus Phocoena; species Phocoena phocoena. The sequence goes on along the minus strand of NC_089229.1, from coordinate 4,546,509 downwards.
CATCTGAGATGCTCATGTATAAATAAACACAGTAAAAACCATGAATTCTTCTCATCGACAGTTGTCACTCCACGACCAAAGATTTTCTGTCCTCTGGATGCTTGATTTGACTTAGTTTTTGCATAAGAAACCCAAGGGTCTGTTTCTGAAAAATATCTATCTCCTGGGATTCAAGGGCCGTGAAAACATTGACTAATTTGGAAGACAGGTGTGGAGAGAGAAGTGTCAATGGATTGATGTATCCTGAGAAGCCTCAAGATTCTCAGTAATTCTGGGAGAATGTTTCCTCAAGTGGTAGAATGGGGCTGCTCTCAAATGAAAGGGCCATCCAGGCAGTAGACGTGTGTGCATCCCATGCAGGCCTCTGTCACCGTTCCCCAGACGGTACAGCAGCTTCCGAGCTCAGCTTCCTCTGTCACTCATCTTATACTGCTCTTCAAGGCTGTTCACAGTCTGGCCTTTGCTGGTTCATGGGGCAAAAATGGAAATCCAGAGATAAGAGAAATGGAGAAGTCCGGGCAGTGGTGTGCTGGTAAACATTTAACAATGGGCTCTCTGGGAAGAAGTCCTGATCTGTAACATTTACAGCTTCCATGGTGGCAATGCTCCACCATGGCCAATGCAAGCTACTAACTCAAAATAATTGGCTGCATAGTCGGGAAGAGACACGCCCAGTCAGTTCTTGCAGGCCGGTACGAGCTGGCTTCAGCACAGCCTGAGTTCTCAGAGAGACGGGACTCGAATGTGAGTGGAAGTTACTGAGCAGAAACCAAGTTAATCACATTTTACCCTGAAAATCCTGAAGGAATTCTGTGCAAAATAAAAGAATGGTGCTCACAGGAAAGAGAGAAACGGGGAGACCAAGGAGTCAATCAGTGGTGCCTCCAGGGACAGGGTGCCTGTTCTAGGGCTTCAGCCACCCACCACAGAGCAGCCAGCCCTTGTGTCGGGCCGACCGCACTGGACTGGAAACATGCAATTCTACCCCCACCAGAATCTGATTCCACACTCATCAAGAACTTGCTGATGAAGATCTGTCTGTCCAGGGAGGGGAAGGCATGGGCTGTTGAGCAAGTACCTTACGGAACAGTTTTATTTCTCATTTATTGTTAATTAAGTGACAAACTGGGATTGTAGAACATGGCTCCATTCACAATCTTTTATCACATCCTCACTGCTTTGGTGGCAGTGGTCTTCAGTGTGTCCCCAGCACCTTGAGACTGCCGGAAGCTCTGGGCAGCACTTCTGCCTCTGGGCTCCATGCCACGAATCATCATTGCCCTGAAGGGAGAGGCAGAGACCATATCCTGGCTGCTTTGGTTACTCACCAACGCCTTCAAACAGGTGTCTGGTATTTTATGTAGCTCTTATGATTGTTCATGGTAGGAAGGTTGGCCTGTTATAAGTACCCTTCGTAGCCAGAAGTGGGACCCCCTGAAAACACCCCTTTCCATGTTTGATGACGTTTACCCATATTTCAAGATCCTGTTGAAAGGATACCTCCTCTTATTTCTACCCAGCAAGAATGGCTGCCTCGGGAGCTGCCAACAATAGCTACTCGCTCCCATTGTCCAAGGAAGGGAAGGGAAGCTGCCATGGTGTGCTGACTTCTTCCAGCTGTGGGGAATTTCTCTTCGACTCCGTGGGAGCAGGTAGAGGGGATGAGGAACCTAGCAACAGGACCTGCCTTCAAAGTCAAGGTCCAGAAACGGGGTGGCCTCTGCTCTCCTGACATTTAGCTGCTCGAAATTAGACTGCGATCCGTATCAATGTTGCCACGTGCCACGGGACACTGTGCTTCCTGACAGACGTGGACACGTTAATTAAGACAGCAAACGCTTGCACAGTGAAAAGGCAGCTCCAGGGTGCTTTCAACATGCAGACACTCAGGGGGAGTGGAAGCAATGACAGCTAGGAATCAGAGGCTCACAAAGGAGCCGCTCTATGAAAGACCATCACGTGGATTAGTGGAAGGCAACCAACAGCCTAACCACCGTCTGACTACCGGCTCCACTGATGAATGTGTTAACGTGAGAACGGTGATGCTTGCAAGGAGGTCTAAACGGTCTTACATCTTCAGAAATAACACAAAGATCATACGTCTGCTCAACATTCTTTTTTAAACTCAAAGCATAGGATCCATTTTTTTAAAATCTTAGCACAGTTGATGACTGGGCACCTTTTCCTTAGAATCTTTGGTACTGACAAAGGCAATACACAGCTTTAAAGGACTCCAAAAATGAAAAGTGATCATTCACTGCTGTGATTATTCCCATCTGGTTTGATCTCGTTCTTTACTATTTTATACTTTCTCATTTTGAAGCTCTGCAGCTGTCCTTTGTAGGTTTGCGAGAACGATTTGCAAAGCTTTGGAAACGTTTACCTCATTTCCAATCCTAATTCCCTACATAATTCTGGGGCCTATTGCTCGCGGGACCCCTTGGGTTCCCCCATCGTCTTTGGGATGTACTATGCACAGCACGGGGAAGGAAGGCATGGGACGAAACACTCCTTTGCTCTCTTGAAATGAGCATCCCTGCTTTGGGCGAGAGGAGCAAACTCAACACTGGTTGTGCTTTCCAGGATTTTGCAGATAAATGTCCAAAGCGGTGGGGTTGGGACTTCCCTGGCGGTCCAGTGGTTAAGACTTTGCCTCCCAATGCAGGGGGTGCGGGTTCCATCTCTGGTGGGGGAGCTAGGATGCCTCACGGCCGGAAAACCAGGAACATAAAATCAGAGCACTATTGTAACAAATTCAATAAAGACTTTAAAAAATGGGCCACATCAAAAAAATCTTTAAAAAAAAAAAAAAGACAAAGCTGCTGGGTTGCCTTCCACTCTGGGAGCACTCCCTTACTGCTGAAAGAAACAAGGGAAGGTAGCTATTCCTGGAAATAACAGGAGTGATGAGTAGCTGTTCTCTTAGGATAATGAAGCACATCGACCACTCTGTCATCCCTCTGCTGGACCGGACTTCAGCAAAGGCATCTTCCCGTCTGGCTAGTGAGCCTGATGTGGTTACCAGCCCATTCTGGCTGAAAGGCAGCTTCTCAGAGGCCAAGAAACATGGCTTTACCTATCCCTTTGTTTGGGTGATGGACGTCAGGTGACTGTTAAATATATAAATTATGAGAGACGCATTGTTTTGACCAATAAAATAACGCCAGGGGCTTCCCCAAGCTACCTTGTGCTAGTTTAATCCACATACGGCCGCGCAATGCCCACTTTAAGCAAAATTTCTTATGATATTCAACCAAAGCATGTCTTTTAATACACAAAGAGTCAGTCAGGGATGCCTTTAAACAGCCAGCTCAACTCCACAATCCATCTAAGGTACATCTAAAGGTAGTAAACATCCAGTTCAACATACAGATCTGTGGAAACAAGTGAGAGTCCATGATTAAGAGCAGTTACCTACTATACAAATCATTCCTAAAGAAGTGCCCGCTCTTGGAGTGTTTATGTTCTAAGTTGGCAAAGGGGAGGACAGAACATCATTTCTTTTTTTTCCCCTCTGCTTCCTTGATGTGAAACTCTATGAAAGGGAATAGCTGTTTGTTGGAGTGAGGGGTGTGGTTATAAAAGAAGGCTCAAGTATGAGAAAAGAGTAGTGTGCCCTCTTGCAGCAAAGAGGATGGAAGTCCAGCAAAAAGTTGTCCTGACACACTCCCACCAAAAATCCCAAAGTTCTAGATTAAATGTAAAAAGCGTCCTCTTAAACGCATGACTGGGCTTATAAAAAAGAAAAGGAAATTCTCAGATGCTGAAAACAAAGCAAGAGCAGGGGTGCTGGGAGGAGAACCAGCCCTGAGGCCTGAGGCCAGCCCTGAGGCATCCTGTGTCAACGGTGGGAAAGAAGAGCTTCAGTTTGAGAAGACTAGTCTCAGGTGCACACAAGGTGGGCATTTCCATCAGAAACCACTGAAAGCGTGAGCAAGAAAGAATCTGCGCCGAAAAGGGGTCAGTGAGGAAATGAGTCTGTCTCAGCTTCAACTCTGGGTGGAGGGGGAACGGCTGCCCTGAAAAATCTTAGCAGCAAACCAGTCCTCACACAGGTTTGTGGCTTCAGTTAACACTACCTGCATGGCCAGAAAAACGTCAAACTGAGAATTTCATCCAAAGTGGTCCCAGGTTGGTGGTGTACTCAGGAGCCTGACAGAATCAAACTAAAATCTTCACTCTCAAGCAAGTCTTCAAAGAATTCCCAGTGACAAGGTTTCAAGGATCTTGAACTTTTGATCAAAACACACACACACACACACACACACACACACACACACACACACACAAAGAAATAAGTCTCCATGAGAGAGAATGAGCAGATACAACATAAAGTAGACTAGCAAAAGCTCCAGATTTTGAAAATTATCAGATACAAAACAGAAAAAAGTATATCCAACATAAAGAGAAAATTGAAAATATGAATAAAAATGAGAAACTATACAGAAAAAGACCATGCAGATTTGAAAAAGAATCAATTAAAACTTACAGAAATAAAAAGCATAAAACTTGAAATTAAAAACTCTATGTTAAACAGCTGGTTAGACATAGGTGGAGAAATAATTAGTGAACTGGATGATACATCTAAAGAAATTACACAGAATACAATACAGACAGAAATAAAGATGGAAAATATAAGAAGTTGAGAAACAAGGAAGAGGTTCCAGAAGATGACAGAAGAATAGGGAAGAGAAAGTAGTTGATAATTTTCCTAATTTAATTAAAGAAATGAATTCTCAGATTTGAGATTCTCAGTGAATTCTAACCTGGGTTGTTTTTTTTTTTTCATCCATACTTTGAAATATCACTGTGAAACTGCAGAATACAAAAGACAAAAAGGTCTTTTCACCAAGTGTGAAAACAGAGGCCACTTGTAAAGGGACAAGAATTAGACTGACAGCTGACTTCTGAACAGCAATAATATTGATAAAAGACAGAAGCCAGTGCAATGCTATCTTCTGAAAAAATAAATAACAGGATTGTACATAGTATGAAACCATCTCTCAAGAACAAGGACAAAATTAATTCAAACAAAACTGAGAAAGTTTACCAGAAATATATCCTGTCAAAAGGAACAAATAAAAGATAATTTCAAGGGACCTCCCTGGTGGCGCAGTGGTTAAGAATCCGCCTGCCAATGCAGGGGACATGGGTTCGATCCCTGGTCCGGGAGGATCCCACATGCCACGGAGCAACTAAGCCCATGCGCCACAACTACTAAGCCTGCACTCTAGAGCCCGCGAGCCACAACTACTGAGCCCACGTGCCGCAACTACTGAAGCCCATGCACCTAGAGCCCATGCTATGCAACAGGAGAAGCCGCTGCAATGGGAAGCCACACACTGCAATGAAGAGTAGCCCCTGCTCACCGCAGCTAGAGAAAACCCATGTGCAGCCAAAATAAATAAATAAATTAATTAATTTTAAAAAAAAAGGATAACTTCAAGAAGAAGGACAGTTATCCCAGAAGGAAAGTCTGAGATACAAGGAGTAAAGGTGAGCAAAGAGTATGGCAAATACTGAGGAAACCTTAACAAATTACTGTATAAAATAATAACAAAAATAACAATAAGGGCTTCCCTGGTGGCGCAGTGGTTGAGAGTCCGCCTGCTGATGCAGGGGATGCAGGTTTGTGTCCCGGTCCGGGAAGATCCCACATGCCGCGGAGCGGCTGGGCCCGTGAGCCATGGCCGCTGAGCCTGCGCGTCTGGAGCCTGTCCTCCGCAATGGGAGAGGCCACAACAGTGAGAGGCCTGCGTACCGCCAAAAAAAATAATAATAATAAAAAAAAATAACAATAACAGAAATTTGTTAAGGTTTTAAAGATCCCAATAAAAAGCATTTCTTTTCCATATATGGATTATGAATGGATTGTAAAACAAGAACGTACAAGAAGGCAGAGAGAAGGACAAAATTTTGCTTTTATTACCAACGAAACTAATGTTGGGAAATGTAGCTTATATCTGCAGGCAAATACATCTCATAATATTGAACCCTAGAATTAGGCCAACTTACCCAGCCAGTCACAGGCAGTTCCAGGTCTCCACAGCTGCACCCTCACCCTCCCTTCTGCCAAGTACATGGGAACCTGCCTCTGTAAGACTTACAGCTTGGAGGAAAAGAATCATATGTGTTCTTCCTGACAACAACTCCCTCTCAAGAAAAGACAAGGCTACACATGCCTAGTTTCCCTTCCAAATTCACCCATTAGTTTAAGTCAGGCAGAGAAAGGCTAGAAGTGTCATGCTAGTGAATCTCCGTACACATAGAGGGAAACAGAAGGAGTAATGAATAAACCATGCTACCTTACAGTAAAGACTAATGTCAGAGAGAGAGGGGTAAAGCTAAAACACTCAACAACAACAAAAACACATAACTAAAAGGGAGGTGCCTGGAGTTAAAATGTTATAAGGTCCTTATATTATTTGGAAGGAAGCTAAAGTTATTAAATTTAGACTTCAGAAAGTTAAATGTGCCTGTTAAAGTATTTCAAGGCTAAGTATTAAAAGAATAAAAACAAAGTTTACCCCTTTACAACAGCAGAAGGAAAATAATGGAATGAAAAAATAAATGAATTCCTAAGGATTTAAGAAAAGAGAATTTTTTAATTTAAAAAGGACAAACAGAAAACATAAAATAACATGCCACAATTAACTCTATACTAATTACAACAATAAATATGAGTGGACTAAACATTCTCGTTAAAAGACAAGGATTGTCAGAGTAGATATGAAAAGAAAAATTAATAATTTGCTGTTTCCAAGAAACTCACATAAAACATTAGGTCACAGAAAAGTTGAAAGTAAAGAATACAAAAATATGTACCACACAAATATTTACCAAAAGAAAACTCTGTGTGTTAGTCAGAAAAATATAACTTTCATTTTAAAAATTACTATAAAACCCACGAGATGTCACTTAACACTCATAAGAATGCCTACTATCAAAAAAAAAAATCCAGAAAATAGAAGTGTTGGTGAGGGTGTGGATAAATTGAAACCTTAGTACATTGCTTGTGATAATATAAAATGGTGCTGCCACTGTGAAAAACAGTATGGCAGTTACTCAAAAAATTAACTGGAATTACCATATGATCCAGCAGTTCCACTTCTGGGTCTATATTAAAAAAAACCCCAAAAAACCTGAAAGCAGGGATTTGAACAGATATTTGTACACCCATGTTCATAGCAGCATTACTGACAACAGTCAAAACGTAGAAGCAACCAAAGTGTCCATTAGCAAATTAATGGGTAAACAAAATGTGGTCTATACATATAATGGAATATTATTCCACCTTAGAAAGGAAGGAAATTCTGACGCATGCTACAAGACGGATGAACCTGGAAGATATTATGCTAGGCGAAATAAGCCAGACACAACAGGACAAATACTGTATGATTCCACTACATGAGGTACCTAGAGCAGTCAAATTCACAGAGACAGAAAGTAGAATGGTGGTTCCCAGGGGCTAAAGGTAGGGAGAAAAGGGGAATTATTGTTTAATGGTGACAGAGTTTCAGTTTTGCAAGATGAAAAAGTTCTGGAGATAAATGGTGGTGATGGTTGCAGAACAATGTACTTATGTCACTGACTTCTATACCCAAAAATGATAAAAATGGTAAATTTGATGTTATGTATGTTTAACTACTATGTAAAAAGAAAGAAAATTGCTACAGAAGAGAGCTAATTTGGGAAGTTAAACACAAAGATGGAACAATTCTAAATTTGTGTGCATCTAGTAATATAGCTTCTAAATATACAAAGCAAAAACTAAAATAATTACAAGGAGAAATTCACAAGTCAACCATCACATTTGGGAGATTCTAACATATCTTTTTCCATGACTGAATAAGCAAAGGAAAAATCCAGCAGAGAGATTCTATAGTTGAAAATCAAAATTAACAAACCTAAACTAAGGGACATATACAGAACAGAATACTCCGGAATATGCTCTCACATACACAGGCAGGAAACAGCTTCCGCTGTTTAAATATTATATTTAAAATAAGGCAATAACAATGTATATTAATATAAATAGATAATTCTCTTTTTCATAAGGATAAAAACCCATCAACAAAATCTATATATTACTCTCCACTCCTTCATACTTAAACATTCAATACAGTTCAACTTAATGTTCTATTTGTTCAAAACTATTAAATTTTTAAAAAAACTATACTAAGGTGTTTATAAAATGTTATAATAGCTCCTTGGAGACACGGATGACTCTAGGGCTTGGGCAGAGAAAATAGGAGATAACCCTGGAGCATCTTGTAGTGCCAGAAAGAAAGGAAGTGTTAGAAAAAAAATGCGGCATGTTGAACAAAAGAAAGAATGTGGTGTTGGATTACAACAAAAGTATAAAATAAATAGATATGAGTGTACACTGATATAAATAAATGATTGAATACAAAAAGGGGGAAGAAGAGACAAATCTTCCTTTCAGAAGAATTCCAAATAATATATGTAGATACTCCCCCCCATAAAGAGGTGGCACTTCATTTCCTAACCCCACCCCTTTGAGGATGAACTTAATGACTGTCCCAAAGAACAGAGCATTGGAAGACAAAAACAGTAACTTCACAGTGGAAATGTCCGGCAGACACCACCTCAACCAAGTGATCAAAGTTAACATCACAGTATTGTCATGTTGAAATCATGTACCTCTGAAATCATGGGAAAAGGAGGGCTTTTCATCTCTGTTTTGTATTCATCCCCCAAATCCCAAACACCAGTCTAAACATGAGGAAAACATCAGAGAGATTCGAATTGACGGATATCTACAAAATACTTGACCAGTACTCCTAACTGACTAAGTAATGACAAACAAGAACTATCACAGACCAGAGGAGACCAAGAGCCCATGACAAGTCGATGCAACATGGGATCCTTCATCGGATCCCGGAGCAGAAAAAGGATGCTAGTGAGAAAATGGTGAAATAGGAATAAAGTCTAGAGTATAGTTAATAGTAACGTACCAATGTTAATCTCTTAGTGGTAACAAGTGCGTCACGGTTATATGAGATGTAAGATTAGGGAAACTGGGGAAAGGGGATGAGTGAGCTCTATTATCTTTGTAACTTCTATAAATCTAAAATTATTGCAAAATTTAAAGTTTACTTTTTTAAAATTTTATAATCTAATATTGTAGTATCAACTAGTAAACTGGTTTACATCTTTTTTTTTTTTTTTTTTGCGGTATGCAGGCCTCTCTCCGTTGTGGCCTCTCCCGTTGTGGAGCACAGGCTCCGGATGCGCAGGCTCAGCGGCCATGGCTCACGGGCCCAGCCGCTCCGCGGCATGTGGGATCTTCGCAGATCGGGACACGAACCCGTGTCCCCTGCATCGGCAGGCAGACTCTCAACCACTGCGCCACCAGAGAAGCCCTGGTTTACATCTTAAATACATGTATTGTACAAAAGAAAAATTTCCAAAACTCCACTTGGCTAATTCCATGCAAATTAACACAAGGGAAGAAGTTGGTGGGGAAAGTGAAAATAAGATAACACTGAGTTTCACAAAATATTTTTATCTAAATAAAACAACAGTCAATTCTGAATAATCTTCCAGGTAAAGCTTTCCCAATTAGTAACCAAGCTGAATTTTTCTGTGTAAGAACTTCACTGTATGTCCCAATCTGCTCTTCCTCCCCCTCCCTGTCCAGTTCACTGATGTTTAGGAGTGGACATAGCTTGCCCTTTCAGAACTATCCATGCCTTTGTTTTTGCAATTTCCTCTGTCTAATGCCATTCTGCTGCCCCTTCCCCACCTACCAGGTCCTGTGTCTCCTTCAAGGTCCAGCCTACATATTCCCTCATCGATTTATTCATGACTTAGGAGGCTTTTGCAATAGTCCGGGTAGAAATGGTGGTGGCTTGGGCCAAGGTAATCGTGGAGGTGGTGAGGAATGGCCTGTGCTCGAGCTCTCCAGAGAAACAACCAAGAAGATGTGTATAGTTCTCTGGTTGTCTAGTAGCCGGGGTTCACGAGTCCAGGAGTCAAGGGGTGGAAATGGCATCACTTACTATTACCCCTAGGGTCCTACTAGCAGAGATCTTTGCTTCCTATACCCGTGACCTATGTTCAGCTGGTCTTGAGGTCTTAGTTCCAAAGGGAGGACATGCTTCTACCAGTAGATGCAACAATGATTCCACTGAACGGAAGTTAACACTGCCACCCAGTCTCTGAATCGAGAGGCAACTAAGGGAGTTGCTGTGCTGGCTGGGGTGATTGACCCTGATCACCAAGGGGAAATTGGGTATGTCTGGAATATGGGAGGTCACTTGGGGCATCTCTTAGTATTATCACGCCCTGTGATAAAAGCTGATGGAAAACTACAACAATCCAATTCAAGCAGGACTACTAATGGCCCAGACCCTTCAGGAATGACAGTTTCGGTCCCCCCACCAGGCAAAGAACCACAACAAGCTAAGTGCTTGCTGAGGGCAAAGGAAATACAGAATGGGTAGTAGAAGAAGGTACTTAAAAATACCAATGACAGCCACGTGAAGAGTTACAGAAATGAGGACTGTGGCCGTCATGAGCATTTCTTCTTTCTCCAGAGAGGGATTTACTATAAGGAAATGGCTCACACAATTATGGAGACTGGCAAGTTCAAAATCTGCAGGGTAGGCCTGCAGGCTGGAGACCCAGGGAAGAGCTGATGTTGCAACTCAAGCCCAAAGGCCACCTGCAGGCAGAACTCCCTCTTCCTTGGGGGAGGTCAATCTTTTCTCTTAAGGTCTTCAACTGATTGGATGAGGCCCACCCACATTAAGAAGGGTAATCTGCTTTATTCAAAATCAATTTATTTATATGTGAATCTCATCTAAAAAAATGCCTTCACAGCAACATCTAGACTAGTGTTTAACCAAATACCTGGGTACCATTAGCCAAACTGACACGTTAACCATCACATGGACAGATGGTGGATGTGCATAATTTGGAGAGCCAATGGGATGCATCCGCTGATTATATGTGGGGCCTGAGAGGACAGGTTTTCTATAAAGAGAGTTGCCACATGATCCAGCAGTCCCACTCCTGGACACACTCCCAGACAAAAATATAATTCGAAAAGGTACATGCACCCCAATGTTCATAGCAGCGCTATTTACAATAGCCAAGCCTTGGAAACAACGTAAATGTCCACTGACAGATGAATGGATAAAAATGATGTGGTACATATATACAATGGACTATTAGCCATAAAAAAGAATGAAATAATGCCATTGGCAGCAACATGCATGGACCTAGAGATTATCATACCAAGCAAAGTAAGTCAGAAAGAGAAAGATAAATACCACATGATACCATTTATATATAGAATCTAAAATACAACACAAATGAACCTGTCTAAGAAACAGAAACAGACTCACAGACATAGAGAAGAGACTTGTGGCTGCCAAGGGGGAGGGGGTGGGGGAGGGAAGGATTGGGAGTTTGGGATGAGCAGATGCAAACTACTATATACTGAATGGATAAACAACAAGTACAGGGAACTATATTCAATAGCCTTTGAAAAACCGTAATAGAAAAGAATATATATATGTATAACTGAGTCACTTTACTGTACAGCAGAAATTAACACAACATTGTAAATCAACTAAACTTCAATAACGTTTTTAAAAAATAAAAAATAAATCAAGAAGGAGAGGTTTTTTCCCAAATACCTGGGGTTATGGAGATACCATTAACTGAGATGTGGAGACTGCAGGGGGCAGTAGACAAGGAGGTAGAGTCAAAGATGGAGATCAGGCTTTGGGGGTTCAGGCTTTGAAATCTGACATCCAGATAGAGATGTTGTGTAAGCAACTGGATATATGGAGCTGGAGTTCAGGGTAGAGGTTCAGGCTGGAAATTAGAGTCTCTCATATCATCATCTCTGTGAGCCTTTTGTAAGATTTCCCACACAGATTCCTAAATTAAAACAAGTCCTTTGTGCCCCAGTTTGGGATGCAGAAAGGAACTATAATTAAAAAACCAAGAAGGATTAAAACATAGAGAGACCAGCTTTACAGAAGAAGATAACAGGCTGGATTATAAAGGTTGACAGGAACGTGCAGTTGAAGAGATGCCAGAAGGAAAGTTAATGAATTGCCTTCGCTGAAAAGATGAGAATGACATTAAATCAGGATTGCCCTGGAAAACTGGTGATAGCTGGGCGCCTGGCATTTTGGCAAGTTGCTTTCCTGAGACGTGATTTATGAACGAGGGCCAGCACGTGATGTTGTCATGAAAAGCACACCTTCCAGAGTGATTTCTCTGGGTTTTCATTTCAGTCCCACAATTTCTTTTAACCTAGAATGAGTAATTTAACTTCTCTGCACCTCTGTTCCTTCGGCTGTTAGATCAGAATCACACGGCTGCTCACTTCCTGGGCTGTTGTGAGAACTCAGCGCTATGACTGCGTGGCCCGGAGTCCATGCTCCATGAACATTAGCTCTGATCATGGTTACCTGTCTCCCCCACTTCTCTCTGACTCCAAGAGAGCCTTAGATTCTCTCTCACTTGCCTCACCAGCTCATAGCCTAGTGTCTGGGAACAAGGATTTGTGGAGTTGAACTGAACAGAAAAGTGGCACCTTCCATGGCATTAAGGACGGGACTGTCACTACCCAGACTCACCCGTGCCCGCGAACATCCTCTCCTCCTTCCCTCCTGCTCTCCTGGGTTAAGCACCCCCGTGTGCCCTGGGTCCCAGCCCCTCTCACCTTCTCAAGAACTGCATTCTATTATCCGTCTCTCTTCTTTATTTTCAGCCTCTTCTTGGATCATTCCGCTCTGCATGTTAACATGCTCGGGGCTCTTCTACTTTGAAAGACATTAAAACAATCACCCCTCCACCCCACTGCCCTCTCTGGCTATTTCCTGATCTCTGAGCTTCAGTTCTCAGCCAGACCTCTGTAAAGTAATGTACAGTGTCTCCGCTCCTCATTTCTCAAACCACTGCAAAGGGCTTCTACTCAAACTTCCCTTCTCCAAAATGGCTTCCTGCAGGGTCACCAATGACCAATGATTTTGCTAGATCCAGTAGATATCGTACAATCTTCATCTTACTTAACCTTTCAGCACATTCAAGACCCCTAACCATTCCCTCTTTCTTGAAACATTAGACACCTTCCCCTAGTTTTCTTCTTATATTTCGAGTTGACCGTCCTCATTCTCCCAGGCTGGCTCACCATCCAACTAACGATTTTTAATACAATGGAACTCCTCAAGAACACGCCTTCCTATGTACAATGGAATACTACTCAGCCATTAAAAAAGAATGAAATAGGGACTTCCCTGGTGGCACAGTGGATAAGAACCCGCCTGCCAATTCAGGGGACACGGGTTCGAGCCCTGATCCAGGAAGAGCCCACTTGCCGCGGAGCAACTAGGCCCATGCACCACAACTGCTGAGCCTGTGCTCTAGAGCCCGTGAGCCACAACTACCGAAGGCCGTGCGCCTAGAGCCCATGCTCCGCAACAAGAGAAGCCCCTGCTCGCCCCATCTAGAGAACGCCCACGCGCAGCAACAAAGACCCAACACAGACAAAAATAAATAAAATTAAATCTTAAAAAAGAAAAAGAACTAAATAATGCCATTTGCAGCAACATGGATGGACCTAGAGATTATCACACTAAGTGAAGTAAATCAGACAAAGACAAGTATCATATGATATCAGTTATATGTGGAATCTAATAAAAATGATACAAATGAACTTATTTACAACACAGAAACCGACTCACAGATCTTGCAATCAGACTTGTGGTTACCAAAGGGGAAATATGGGGGGACGTGATAAACTACGTCCCAGGAGACTGGGATTAACATATACCCACTAGTATATATAGAATAGATAACTAATAAGAACCTACTGTATAGGGGACTCTACTCAATCCTCTGTAATGGCCTATATGGGAAAGGAATCTAAAAAAGACTGGATACATGTACATGTATAACTGATTCACTTTGCTGTACACCTGAAACTAACACAACATTGTAAGTCAACTATACTCCAATAAAATTTGGAGGAGAAGGGGTAGCACTTGTGGGGGCCCGGCCAGTGGGGTCCTCCTCCAGGGCTCCTCCTTTCAAGGCCTCTGTATAGTGTCCGGGGGGGCGGGGCACAGGGACAAAGCTCCACAGGCTGTGGGGTTTGCACAATGGACACTTACTCTCTCACAGTCTGGAGGCCAGAATCCGAGATCAAGGTGTGCACAGGGCAGGTTCCTTCTGTGGGCTCCGAGGGAGGCAGTTCCAGGCCTCTCCCCTGGTTTCTGGGGGTCTGCTGGCCATCTGGGGTGTTCACTGGCTTGAAGACTTATCTCCCCGACCTCTGCTCCATCTTCACGTGGCCTGCCTTCTCGCTGTGTACCTGTGTCCAAATTTCCTCTTTGTATGGACGCCAGTCGTGTTCCATTAGGGGCTCACTCTACTCCAGCGTGACTGCACCTTAACTAATTACACCTGCGGCAACCCTAGTCCCAAATAAGGTCACATTCGGAGTTCCTGGGGGTTAGGACTTCACCGTGAACTTTGAGGAGATGTGATCCAAAGCTCCCTGTTAGGAGTCTTTATGTCCCCCACCCGCCCACTCAGACCTCCCCTCACTGGTCCAGAGGGGTAGACTTCTGCTCTTTCCCCAGGAGGGGGTACTGAATGCCGCCCATCACTCACTGCTCCCTTCTCTCACTGGCAGGACCAGCAACGACAGGACAGAGGACACTGGGCCTCATCTACCAGGTGACGTTAATTCCTTCTCCCTCAGATCGCTGCTCTCCCTGCGCTGAACAAATCAGACCAGGCTGCTCTGGGTGCTGCCCCTCTGCCTGTGATGGGGGTGTCAGGGTTATGGTGGGAGGTGGGTCCACCAGCTCCAGGCCAGCGGCACCTGGAACTCTGCTCTTCCCAGGCTACTGGGCACTTGCGTGGCCCGTTAATAAAGCTGATACGTACCTTGGTTTTCAGTGGCTCCTTGTGAATCTGTTTCTCAGTTGGTTAGAATCTGACACATTTATTACTCAGTATATATTTAACGAATGGATTAAGCCTTGCTTTGAATACAAATGAGTGTCCGTGCATGCATGAGATTCCAGGGAAGCAGGCAGAGGAGAAAAGGGAGGCAGGAAGAGGGGGGAAGGAGAAGAGAGGGAACACTAAGTATTTACCCCACACCTGGAATCCCCAGGAACCTGCAAGGCCTTAGAAATCACCTGCCTTATGGCTTTAGACACCAAGACTTTAAACTGTGATCGTAACACCCTCATCACGGCAGACCTCCCCGGCCTTGGGAGCTTCAGGGGTCTCACTCAAAATTGACCACAGCTTTCCCAAACTAGCTTTCATTCCCTCAACCTTGAGGGTCAGAATCGCCCAGCACCTCTCATCTTTTCCTCCCTCCCATCAAGGTCAACAATGCTATCATAAACCAAGAACTGCTGTCTTTTCGCACCTTCTCTTTCGTAGTGAACTAAATCTACCCCATCACACACACACACACGTCTCTCAGAATCGGAAGAAGAAAATAATCCTAAATAATCACTCCTAAAAGGAATGTGAATGTACTTTTTAAACTTCCTTTATAAATCACATTCCTTTTAGAGGGAGCCTCAGATACCTTCTGAGAGAGTGGGATATAAAGTAACTCAAGCAAAACTTTTTAATAACGGATTCTCCCAAATTTTTCTGAGGAAAGAAATGAGTATTTGTGAACAGTACAAAATGCCCAGAAATATGCAGGAGCCCTTTGTCTCAATGACATGTGATCTCCCCAGCAACCCTTGGAAGCAGACAGTGGTGCCCCATTTAAGAGCTGGATAAAATAATAAAAAGGGACTTGGGGAGATTAAGTGACTTCACTGTTAAATGATAAAGTTGGAATTTGGGCTTAGCTCTGCCTCATGTTTTCAAGTGCATTGGGCTTTTCCCACTCTAGGAAAATTTCCTCAGCTCCAATTTCCAGGCAGACTCTGGTTAATAAATGTGTGTCACAGAAAGTCCTGGCCAAGGCCACGAAAAGAAAAGCAGGGGTGTCGTTATATCAGCTCCACCTTCTCTGCCCAAGGCTTCACGAAGAAGATGGCTTAATTTGAGCTTAATGCTTTCGTCGAGTTATTCTACAGGAATGTAGGAAAGGCAAGGGCTGTCCATCCTTCATGTCTCTGGTATAGAACGGTCCTCAGTATCTCCTGCCCCCTCCAACGTAACATCCTCACTGAGAGAAAATTAAGGCCAAAAGATTCTGGCCCAACATGAGTTTAGTGTCAAAGGAAGAGGACTTCGTTATATGAGACTCACGCTGACACCGTACTCATAGTAACAGGACAGAGTCCAGGCTGCAGAAACAAAGAGACTCTAACATAAAGGACAGTGTCTTAAAGAAAAGCTGATTGCCTTACCACATAACAGGCCCAAGGTCCAGATGGTGAGCCAGGCCCTTTCCAGCTTGTTGCCGTGCTGGCTGCGGGCACTGTCTTCCTCCCGAGGTCAAAGCTGGGTGGTGAGCACATTCACGTTCCAGCTTGCGAGGAGGGAAAAGAGCTGCATTCCGGGCTGGGGCTCGTTGTCTATGTGGGAGATGACCTAGAAGTTGCACCATCGTCTCCGCGTGCATTCCTGCATTTGGACACAAGGCCACACCAGCAACAAAGGAGACGGGCAGGGCCATCTCTCGCTGAGCCCCACGGCAGTCCCTTCCTGCGGAAGACGGGGGAGCAGATTGTGGTGGCCAGCTAGCAAACTCTGCCGTGGTAACAATCGCAGCCCGCAGCTGTGCTCGGCTTCACAGCTGTTAGTGCTTTCACACCCACCACTTTGTGTAATCGAGCAATGAACCTCTGAGTAGGTAACATGTACCTCATGTTATGCATGAGAAGATGGGGCCAAAGGGTTAAGGGACTGGGGTAAGGTCTAACCGTAGAGGTATTTTTTGTTGTTGTTTTTTTGCGGTACGCGGGCCTCTCACTGTTGCGGCCTCTCCCGTTGGGAAGCACAGGCTCCAGACGCGCAGGCTCAGCGGCCATGGCTCACGGGCCCAGCCGCTCCGCGGCATGTGGGATCTTCCCGGACCGGGGCACGAACCCGTGTCACCTGCATCGGCAGGCGGACTCTCAACCACTGCACCACCAGGGAAGCCCTAATCGTGGAGTTTTAAAAGCACGATGAGAATGGACCCGTATGGTAGAGTCAAAAAGCAAAGCCTGTTCAGTTTGTTTTAGCCACATTTATTCAGCAATTAATAAGAACCACAGAACTGAGAAACAGGAAGAGAGGGTGGATCCGTGGCCTCAAAGGCTTCATGGCAGCTGGGAGAGTGAAACAGTATTCTCAGTACCGTGTGGTCATGAGGATTGCAGGACAGAAAGACCGACAGTGACATCCAAGGACAGAGGGGATCATTAGTACCGCGAAGACATCGGTGGTTTCTGGAGAGTAACAAAAACTAAATGCTTTTCCTACCGTGAGTGGGAGAAACAGTAACTCTAAAAGTCTCCAGTAGAAAATGGAGAAGAAGGGTGTTCACTGAGGAAAACTAAGGTAGTGAGAAGGAATTAGGACTCTCTTATGCCCTGGTCTTATATTCTCCCATCCTACCTTTTATTCCAGCCAGGGCCGGTGCATCCTGCATGTGTACCCTGATGCTCCTGGCCACACTTCTGACCCAGGCATCTCTGGCGTTCTGCCCCAGGGTTGCCCTGACACTACAGTGCAGGACGCCTGCAGGAATCTGCCGAAAATTCATGCATCCACAGGCAAGAAGGCCTTGGCCATGGGGCACAGCACCAGCAGACAACTGCTCCCTCTCTGTCCCAGGTAGCACCGTCTGAGGCACATTCTACACACTGCTAGGTGGTACCGGAGGACCAAGCCTGTGATGGTTAATTTTATATGTCAATTTGGAGAGCTTTCTGGATGAGATCAACATGAAAATGGTGAACTTTGGGTAAAGCAGGGTGCCCTCCGTAGTATGGGTGGGCCTCATCCAATCAGTTGAAGCCTTGAAGGGAACAGGGACTGAACTCCCTGAAGCAGGAGGAGTTCTCCAGCACGACGCCCTCAGACTTTGTACCATCTGCTCTCCGGGGTCTCGAGCCCACCAGCCAACACTGCAGATTTTGGACTTCCCAGCCTCCATAATCGCACGAGCCAATTCCTTATAGTAAATCTCTTGGTTCTACTTCTCTGGAGAACCCTGGTTAAGACAGAGCCCCAGCACCAGCTTGAGAATGCACTCTTGTATTGGTTTTCCTTTTTCCCTGTTATACTCCCCCAGTCTCTGGAATCACTCACTTTCCCAAATCAATTAGGTATGTGCATACCCCTGTCCAGGCTTGCTTTCAGGGGCCTCCTCAGCCAGGATACAATGTTTGCATACGTATTCCTGAGGGTAATCAGTATACAAGCACATTTATAGCTCAAAGAGAGCCTGACGTGTTTGCTATTCCCCAGCATCTCAAGACCCCGAACCCTGGCTGGGATGCTGAAGTGTGTTGGAACAAATGCTGCCACTGCTTCCCACCTCCCCAGGGAGACTGTGCTGCCTCCAGCACAGCACAGTACCTTTTTGTACGCCCCATACTGCTTAGCATTTGAGAAGTTTGCAAAAGATGCTTGCTCGGGCTTCCCTGGTGGCGCAGTGGTTGAGAGTCCGCCTGCCGATGCAGGAGACACGGGTTCGTGCCCCGGTCCGGGAAGATCCCACGTGCCGCGGAGCGGCTGGGCCCGTGAGCCATGGCCGCTGAGCCTGCGTGTCTGGAGCCTGTGCTCCGCAGCGGGAGAGGCCACAACAGTGAGAGGCCCGCGTACCGCAAAAAAAAAAAAAAAAAAAATAGCTTTTAGGGGCTTCCCTGGTGGCGTAGTGGTTAAAAATCCGCCTGCCAATGCAGGGGACACGGGTTCGTGCCCCGGTCCGGGAAGATCCCACGTGCCGCGGAGCGGCTGGGCCCGTGAGCCATGGCCACTGAGCCTGCGCGTCTGGAGCCTGCGCTCCGCAGCGGGAGAGGCCACAACAGTGAGAGGCCTGCGTACTGCATTAAAAAAAAAAAAAAAAAAAAAAAAGATGCTTGCTGCACTGGACTGAATATTGTATTTTAAAATTTGCCTGTGTGTTGTCATGATGTAGAGACACTGTGGACCTGTTACTGTTCACGTTATATTATTTGATGAATCCAAATACAAAGGATTCGGCTGATAACTTCAGCTCTAGCGTCACGTGGGCATGGATTCAAGCCTCCGTTCCTCCGCTAGGTGGCTGTGGCACAGCATAATCTCTCTCTAAAGAAATATACGTAAATTTTTCTGCTGAGAGAAATAAAGGTCCACCTAGAATTACCTTCCCAGTTAAATGTCGATACAACAATGAGGAAGAGAAGAGGTCTGTTTTTTTCTGAAGAGCCTAAAAGAATACCACCATAAAGATTTTCACTGAAAGAAATACTATGGCATTTATTTCAGAAAGAAAAGATTTGAAAAAGAGATGTAAGAAAAAATGGTAGCAAAGTAATTCGTAACTAACTACGTGACGACTCTAAATCAGCACCGACTGTTTAAAAACAACAGCAATAGTAAATAATTTGAAGAATATAAAAATGAGCTGGGGCTTCCCTGGTGGTGCAGTGGTTGAGAGTCCGCCTGCCGATGCAGGGGACACAGGTTTGTGCCCCGGTCCGGGAGGATCCCACATGCCACGGAGCGGCTGGGCCGGTGAGCTATGGCCGCTGGGCCTGCGCGTCCGGAGCCTGTGCTCCGCAGTGGGAGAGGCCACAACAGTGAGAGGCCCGCGTACCGCAAAAAAAAAAAAAAAAAATGATAACAGCTCTAGAAAATTTAGCCATTAGTTTTCCTTTTGCATTGAAGCCTGAAATATGAAAATACAAGTCAATGGACTGCAACCTCCAGGACAAAATAAGTCAGGCATTGCACAAAGTCTCAGGAGAATCCAGCTGAATCCCAGTTTAACATTAATTTTTAATTTTGAAGCTAACTGTGTGACATTGAGAAAAATGTAGTCTAGAACCTATGAAAAGGCACAGGGATTCTCTGACCCATAAGTAACGTTTCAAAGAGCCTACTGGAAATCATAAGTCTAACTCATCATAAAACTGCTCCAGCTATAACATCACAGTTCTTTGCTTTTAGCTGGAATAACAAGAACCTGGTGAGATTATATTAGTTATGGTAAGGAGGCAAAAACCTCCACATGTCGGTTACATTTCTGATTAGTAAAGGGAAACTGAATTATCATTTCACAGATACAATCTTTGATAGTAAACAAAATCTTTTAGAACAAGAATCCTATTTGAAAAAAATAATTAAAATCCTTTCAGTGTTTGAGGAGGGAAAACCTCCAAGGAACTTAAAAACAGGGGCTATTGTCTTAAGAATAATGATCCATTTATACCGAGCCCTTACTGTGTGCCTTATATCAATGTTCTCCTTTAACGCTCACAACTCCATGAAGGCACTATTACCTTCAGCTTACAGATGAGGAAACTGAGCTCAGAGTTCAATAGCTTGTCTGAGGACACCCAACTGGTATGAGACATGTTTAAGAATCAAACTCAGGGCTTCCATGGTGGCAGCAGTGGTAAGAATCCGCCTGCCAATGCAGGGGACACGGGTTCGAGCCCTGGTCCGGGAAGATCCCACATGCCGCGGAGCAACTGAGCCCGTGAGCCACGACTACTGAGCCTGCGCTCTAGAGCCCACAAGCCACAACTACTGAAGCCCACGAGCCACAACTACTGAAGCCCACGTGCCACGCTACTGAAGCCCGCACGCCTAGAGCCTGTGCTCCACAACGAGAAGCCACGACAAATGAGAAGTCCGTGCACCGCAACGAAGAGTAGCCCCTGCTCTCCGCAGCTAGAGAAAACCCGCACACAGCAACGAAGACCCAACACAGCCAAAAATAAATAAATAAGTAAATAAATTAATTGATTAAAAAAAAAGAATCAAACTCAGGACAATTAACTCCAAAGCTTGTTCTTAATCACCATATTTCCTATTTTATTCATCTTCCTTCCCTCAGTCGGTTGGATAACTTTTGCCTGCCCAACAACTAAAGGAGGCGGACTTTCCACTAGGTTCAAACTCGAGCAAGAGTCTGGGAGGAAAACAAGACTCTCGGTGCCTGTTAATACACACATCACCCACCAGACGTCTGGCTCTCAGACCAGGTCTGGGGGAATGCGAATCTTCCAAGAACTCTGTGAATTCCTGTGGTACAACTATTGAAGAATTCCATGCTCTGTGATCTGGTAACGCTAACCCCAAATTCTTCATTCTGCTGCCTTTAGTACTTACCTTCTCTTGACTGTGGAGGTCGTTTTATCAGTATTCAACACCAAACTCATGAAGAACTGAAGAACAGGAAGAGAAAAGCAGTATACAACATTCTTTAAGGCAGTGCATGCTATCTGCCCATCTGTCCTAACCTTTTTTTCCTATTCTTTAGGTACAACCTACTCTAGGACAGGGCACAGATATTGGTCAACAAATGACCCAAAATAAAGAGACAAGTGCAATTGCATTTCTGGATTCAGAGAGGTCCCTTCAAACACAAAAGAGGTACCGATTTCTATTAGCTGGGATCTTCAGCCGGACCACTCCATGACAGCAGCCCCGCTGCTGGGCTGATGATAGAAAAACACTTCCTTTTTCAATTCCTTAATATTTGGAGCACAGTGTGGTCCTATAGGCTTCCTGTTGTTGGATGTTTTCTGTTAAGTCCAAACAGAGAACGATTCCAGTCTCACGGTTCTCCATCTGAAACAAAGGCCAGGACACAGCTGGAATTCAACAAATGTTATCTTCCCATTTTCTTCATTAGGGTAAACTAGGCTTGAATTATCTGAGACGTTTATGACTTGATCACAGTGGCAAAGCTGACACAATGGTGGTTCCCGTCACGGAACTCAAGCAGGAGAAAGGAATGCAAGATTACATTGCCATGAACTCATTCTGGATTAGGTTAAGAAGGGAAACTGATGCGTCTGGTTACTTATTGACTTAACGTAAAGATGAAAGTGACCTAACCTGGCAACCATAAAAATCCTCAGAGGTTAAGCAAATTCAAAGAGATTTTTGAAAGGTAGATTTCAGAAAAAAAACTAGCTAATGCTCTTGGAGGACTATTTCATAAAATGAGTGACAAATGGAAGCTGAATTCAGGGGAGGTAGGGGTTGCATACAGACTGCCTTCATTCTCCTGAGTTATAGCCTGTTTAAAGCTGCCATTTTAGTAAAGCACTAAAATCCACCACAGTTTTGTGCAAGTCAGCTAAAGTGTTATTGTGCTATTATATGCATGTCTTTATTTGCATTAGAAAGGCATCAATTACCTCATACTACAATATGTAATTAAGAAATAAATGTACCAGCTCAGCCTTACAAGATAAATAATGGATTACTGCAATAAAAGTTGTGATTTTAACTAGCCACATTTCAATGTTGACTATAAGAAAGCTTAGCACTACCTAAGCTGGGTCCTTTATGTAGTAAGGACCAGATATTATATAGCAAGTTCTCTAGTAATCACACTTGCCTGTGAAAAACAAAAATTACCATTCCGTTTCTAAGGCACTAATAAGTTTGGAATGAATGAGCTTCACACAGACAGAACCAAACATGAAGATTCACAAACTACTAGTCAGAAGGGAACCCAGAAATATCTGGGATAATGTCTCTCAATGAAGAAAAATAAAAGGGGTTCATTCATTTGGTAACTAGTTGAATGCATAGTATACGTATTAAGGATGGTTAGGCAGGAAGTGAGGCTGGGGGTTGGGAGGCAGAATATGGAGAAACGTGGCCAGTGAGGTTTAAGTGGTAAGGACTTAGAACAGCCAGTGTGACGTGTGGGAAAGCTGACCTGGGACAGCTGGAAGAGATGAGGGGCCACTTGTAACATCTGTGGAGTGTCCAGCAGTAGGCATTCCATGATTGTTGAAACGGACGGGCTGGAAGTGAGACCTGGGCTCTGGCCCTAGCTCTGCCATTAACCAACTGCATAGCTTTGCCAAGTCATGTATCATCCTGAAGGGTATTATGTCTCTTTTTGTAGGAAAAAAAACAAAACAAAACACTTAAGAGCATGCCTCTGGAGATCTCTCTTTCTGTAATACACTGTCAGCCAACATTCTCTGACTAGTCATACACGCAGTTCGCATTCCATCCAATTTACAAGGACGGTGTGAAAGATACACAACACAGTTCCCTGGCTGGGTATTTATCACCTACATCCTCAGAAGAAGAACAAACACCTAGCAACGACTGTTTTGAATGTCTCATCCTAGGAGAAGTAAACATAATAGGGGTCACCTTTGTTCTTGTTTAAACCCTTATGATGTGTAATCTAGTACCTAGACAAGCAGTCTTTAACACGCTAGTCAGTCCCTGGATAGGCTTTTAGGGAGGACTCACAAACACCCTGAAATTATATGCAAACTGGTTTCCTACATGAATGTATGCACAGACTTTCTTCGCATTTTCAAGTAATCCATAAACCCTTCCTCCCAAAAAAGGTTAATAACCACTGCTCTTAAGAATGTTTCTTTATTTATTCATTTATTTATTTTTATTTGGGGCCGTGTTGGGTCTTTGTTGCTGCGCGCAGGCTTTCTCTAGTTGCGGCGAGGGGAGCACGGGCTCTTGGCGCGCGGGTTTCAGTTGTGGCGCGTGGGCTCAGTAGTTGCGGCTCACGGGCTCTAGAGCGCAGGCTCAGTAGCTGTGGTGCACGGGCTTAGTTGCTCCACGGCACGTGGGATCTTCCCGGACCAGGGCTCGACCCCGTGTCCCCTGCACTGGCAGGCGGATTCTTAACCACTGCGCCACCAGTAAAGTCCCAAAATGTTCCTTTTCTGAAGCAACTTTCCTGATGTGTTAATAATGGGTCAAATTCCCATAGTGTCCTATTAACCGAAAGGCAAGGAGAGTTAAAGTTGAACCGCTTTGTACAGCTTAATCTATTACTGTACGTGATATCTGAGACGCTATACTGTAGTAATCAAATAAAAGCACACGAACACAAATCCTGACACTGGACACATGTATTAGTCCCACAGTTTAAAAATGTGTTTGCAGACTTCATCTTCGTTGACCCCGACTAGGTGTGCAAATGGCAAGTTACTTGGCCTCTAGGGAACCCACCACGGAAAACAAATACAAGGTGGCCGTGGAACGGCGGACGGGTCCGGTTTTCTCATCCACGCCCGCGGCCGTCCCTCCCGGATCCGCAATCCCAGGCCTTCCGAGCATCCGCAGCCGGCGCGTCGCGGACCCCCGGCCCGCCGCGACGCTACCCGAATTCACTCACGTCTCTGGGAGTCACGGCCTAACTCTCCTCAGCCCTCCAGCACCATACACGGACACCACGAGCCCCGGCCACTCTCCCTGACTGACCACGCTCTCCCTGGCGCCTCGCGACTCCCAGCCGCGCCCACCACCAGCAGCGACCGGCGAGCGGACGTCTCAAACGCTTACGGCCGCCGACACGTGACCAACGCGCGCTAACGCCTGGCCGCCGGCACCCGTTGCCCTAGAGGCAAGGCGCGTGGAGTGCGCGCATGCGCGCGCGCATGCGTGAGAGGGGAGCTCTCTGGCGGCCGTTTCAAAGCAGTTGGGCGCATGCGCTGCGTGACGCCCCGCTGCCGCCGTAGGAGGAGCTGCAAACCAAGGATCCGGCGCACTTGCGTAGTAGCTAGACGCGGGCGTTTCTTTCCTCCCTTTTTTTCGAATTGGTCGTGAGGGGTAGATTCGAGTTAGAAAATGGCGGCGTGGGGCGTGTGGGCCGCCGTTCTCCCAACTGTCTCCTGCTGAACGGACGGCTCTCCCCCTCACTGCCCAACGCAGAGAGACGAGGTCCCCGAGGGACATGGTGTTTGAGTCTCAGAGCTTGCCGACCACCGAATCCTTCGAGGCTCTCAGAGCACCGGAAGCGACCGGGCGCCGCTTCAGACCCGAGCGCCGCGGCCGCGACCTCGCACCTGCTCGCCGCTACGCACCCGGGCTTCGCCGCACCCACAACCCAGCGAGGGCCGCGGTTGCCGCCGGCGAGGTGAGAGGCGGGCGGGCGGCGCGGTAGGGGCGGGGGCCGAGCGCGGAAGCCGGGGTGCGGGGCCCGGGTCTGGGAGGAGGAAGCCGGGATCCGGGTGCGGGACCCGGGCCTGGAATGGGGACCCTGGGAGGGAGGAGCTGGGTGCGGGGCCCGACTTGGGTAAGGTCCGCCCGGGCGCAGGGCCACTGCGGCCCTGGTGGAGGCAGGAGCCGGAACGGGCAGGGACCGTCCTGGCGAGGCCCCCTCGGTTTATTTCCTAGCGGTTCCTCTCGGTACTCGTCTCTTTCTTTTAGCTCCTTCCACCACCTCCTTGGTCTGGCTTCACTTTCTTAATGCAGTCTCAGGCCACTGATCACCCGTTAGGCCGTCCGATTAAGAAGCAGTGTTAGAGGGCTTCCCTGGTGTCGCAGTGGTTGAGAGTCCGCCTGCCGATGCAGGGGACACGGGTTCGTGCCCGGATCCGGGAAGATCCCACGTGCCGCGGAGCGGCTGGGCCGGTGAGCCATGGCCACTGAGCCTGCGCGTCCGGAGCCTGTGCTCCGCAACGGGAGAGGCCGCAACAGTGAGAGGCCCGCGTACCGCAAAAAAAAAAAAAAAAAAAAAAAGCAGTGTTAGAGATTTCGTTTTTCCTTAGCGTTTCAGCCTCCAGGGTCCGGCCCCATGTTCCCTTTTTCCTCCGGGCATCACACCGTCGAGTATGTTCACATCTGTTTCCATCTTAAAACTGGTGTGGACTGAAGTTAAACCCCAAGGGTGGGGCAGCACCAGGTGGTAGAGATCGCATACCCCACTATGTCGGGCACAAATAAAGTTTTCTCCAATTGCCAAAAGTTTCAG
The DNA here is from genome assembly GCF_963924675.1 of Phocoena phocoena. Taxonomy (NCBI): domain Eukaryota; kingdom Metazoa; phylum Chordata; class Mammalia; order Artiodactyla; family Phocoenidae; genus Phocoena; species Phocoena phocoena. Next base: position 4,520,633 of record NC_089229.1, on the reverse strand, counting down.
TTTGCTATCACAAGGTATGCTTCATACCTAGTAATCATTTCATAATTTGGTGCCTTTTAAACCACAAGCCCACATGTTTTTTAAGTTCTTCGTAATAGCACATAAGACTCTAGGTGCCAGACTTTGTGTTAAGTACTTCACAGGGATGTTTTTCCTTTTTCTCTTCTGGCATAAAAAGAAGATTATTGTCTGAAATATCATGCTTGGAAATAAAATATGGATTTGGTAACGTATTTTTTAAAGCCAGACTCATAATTCAAGTTAATTCTTTTTCCACACTACAGCTTTTAAGTTAGGGAGGAGAAGTAGTATTTTGTAGCCCTTGCTTCTAACAAAACTTTTTCCATTAATAATATTTATTGAGTCCTTCCTCTGTTCCAGGCACTGTTCTAAACTAAGCTTTTTGTGTATCCCATTTAAATTTCACAGCACCTCCCTGTTCTACAAATGAAGAAACTGAGGCACAAAAGTTAAATAATTTGCCTAAGGTCTCCAGCAACAAAATGGCAAAACTGTATTCTAGCATTTTGAAGTATTTTCTCAAATACATCGTGCCCCAGATCTCTGATTCTGCAACAGCCGGACCATTAGCCATTGGGGGGGCGGGGGGGGGTGGATTTGAGGTACATGAGTGAGTGAAACAAAGATACCCGCCCTCTGGTTAGTCATTGATGGGATAAATATGGTGGAACAAGAAGCAGTTACATTAATTTAGGTTGTTTCAGTATGCCAATTGTCTCTTCAGTTGTGGATATGAGTTAGGTGTTACAATTTTACGCTTATCACAGGTGTCGCGCTTTCACCTCCACCCCTTTTTGCCAGTTAATCTTAATACCTATTAAGTTATTAAGTTAATAGTTGATAGCAAAAAAAATGCCTGTTTCAGATTCTCCCCTCTTCCGCCCTCTTGTGGAGGTGCTAGTTACTGAGAAGGAAAGTGGCCCAAAAGAATCCATACAGAGACCTGGCCTCTGAACAGTTCAAGTTTAGTAAGGATTTATGTGTAAGGGTACCTTGTTTGTTTTCTGGATGACAAAGATTAATAGCAAAACTTGACCAAGTGTTTGGGAGGGAGGCATTAAAAAAGAGGATTTGCAGGTAATGAATGAAAATTACGTTAATTCTCATTTATGTTTTAGAATTTAGGACTTTAAAACCATTTATTCTGTAATCAGAAAGAAGCACTTGTAAAAGAAAAATTGAGAGATTATTAGAAGAGTACTAAAAGCTGAAAGGCCCTATGTGATTACCCTACAGGGGGTCAGATTTTGGAGGACTTTGGAATGCCAGCATTTGAATTTTATGTTATAGATACTAACATGCAATGGGTGATGTGTAAGTTTGTTCTTTTATTTTTGGCTGTGCTGCTGGGTCTTCGTTTCTGTGCGAGGGCTTTCTCTAGTTGCGGCAAGCGGGGGCCACTCTTCATCACGGTGCGCGGCCTCACTATCGCGGCCTCTCCTGTTGCGGAGCACAGGCTCCAGATGCTCAGGCTCAGTAGTTGTGGCTCACGGGCCTAGTTGCTCTGTGGCATGTGGGATCCTCCCAGACCAGGGCTCGAACCCGTGTCCCCTGTATTGGCAGGCAGACTCTCAACCCCTGCGCCACCAGATGAGCCCCCTGGCAGGAGTTCTTTAGACCCAACCGAGTTGTCAGTTACTTGCCGCGCAGTCTTAATTTGGATGTTTGGTGGTCGTCTGGGTGGATCTTTTCAAGTCCAAAGAGATAGAGCAATAGGAGAATGAGAAAGACTGAGGGGGAAAAGCCTTGGCCTCAGTGCGCTTCTTCACGGCCAGAGAGCTGCTCTCTGCCAGACCCTGCAGGCGACGTCAGCTGCCACTTAACGGGCTACTCGAATCTCCATGGCTCAGGAGAAGGCCCAGCCACCCTTCAGAGGGGAGCCATAGCCCAGTAGGTGGATCGAGATTATGGCCTTTGAGGCCCCGCATTGGGTGCCAGAAAAGATGCTGCAGGAAAGAGAGTGGGGTGCGAGAGGATGGTCACATCCCAAGTCATGTCTGAGTCCCTGGGATGGCCGCCAAGTGTGTGTTCTTGGCTTTGTGCAGGCAAGAATTCAAGAGCAAGACATAGTAAAGTGAAAGATTTATTCAGGGAGATACACACTCCATAGACAGAGTGTGGGCCATCTTGGAAAGCAAGAGGCCTGTTGTGTAAGTTTGTATCTTAATGACCCGGAGGTTCTAGAAACTTACTCTGGTGGGTTGTGGTGTTGAGGGCAAATGAGACTGGGGAAGGACTATAGGAAGGAAGCTAGGCTGGTTTTCAGGAATGCTGGCTAGTGTTCCAAACTAATCAATAAATTCCTGGGCAAGGTAAGTAGCAGAGGAAATGGAGTGTTTTGGTCCATTTAACTGGTAAGTTAGGGAAGAATCCAGCACAACACTCACAGAGGAGCTCTCCATTGATTGTTTCTGTTTTTAATAGCAAAGGATTTATGATCTTAGGATCACAAAATAAATTGGAAATTTTAAGGGATGGATACAAGTACCCACCTTGAATAAGTGCTCGTAGAGATAATACTGTCAATCCCTGACTCTTATTCCTCCCCGTAACACCATGGTTTTTGAGGAGTTGAGCTGATGGCTTTTTTTTGTTTGATAAATTTATTTTATTTTTATTTTTGGCTGTGTTGGGTCTTCATTGCTGCGCGCGGGCTTTCTCTAGTTGTGGCGAGTGGGGGCTACTCTTCATTGCGGTGCGCAGGCTTCTCATTGTGGTGGCTTCTCTTGTTGTGGAGTGCAGGCTCAGTAGTTGTGGCGCGCAGGCTCTAGAGCGCAGGCTCAGTAGTTGTGGCACGTGGGCTCAGTAGTTGTGACGCGCAGGCTCTAGAGCGCAGGCTCAGTAGTTGTGGCACGTGGGCTCAGTAGTTGTGGCTCGCGGGCTCTAGAGCGCAGGCTCAGTAGTTGTGGCACGTGGGCTCAGTAGTTGTGGCTTGTGGGCTCTAGAGCGCAGGCTCAGTAGTTGTGGCACGTGGGCTCAGTAGTTGTGGCTCGCGGGCTCTAGAGCGCAGGCTCAGTAGTTGTGGCACGTGGGCTCAGTAGTTGTGGCTCGTGGGCTCTAGAGCGCAGGCTCAGTAGTTGTGGTGCACAGGCTTAGTTGCTCGGCGGCATGTGGAATCTTCCCGGACCAGGGCTCGAACCCGTGTCTCCTGCATTGACAGGTGGATTCTTAACCACTGCGCCACCAGGGAAGCCCTGATGGCTTATTTTTGAAGAGTTAAAAATTCTAGGAATGTTAACACATCCATATTAATCATATTTTAAACTTTTAAATGATGTCCTAGCTTAGAAATATGCAATTTGGGGTAATTAAATGTTCAGTCTTGGGAAGTAGATTACTGTCAACTTGTCTGTAGCCTAAAAATGAATAGAGATCTTCCTCAACATATGTTGGGGTTTCGTCACAATAAACCCATGGTAAGATGAAAATACTGTAAGTCAAAAATGCATTTAATACACCTACCCTACCGAACATCATAGCTCAGCCTACCTTAAATGTACTCAGAACACTTACATTAGCCTACAGTTGGGCAAAATCATCTAACATAAAGACTGTTTTATAGTAGTGTTGAATATCTCATGTAATTTATTGAGTAGTGTACTGAAAATGAAAAACAGAATGGTTGTAAGTATATCGATTGTGATGGCGTGGCTGGCTGACTGGAAGCTGTGGCTTGCTGCCGCTGGCCAGCATCACAAGAGAATATCATACCGCCTATTGTTAGCCTGAGAAAAGATCAAAATCTGAAAGAAGGTTTCTACTCAATGCGTATTGCTTTCACACCATTGTAAACTTGAAAACTTGCAAGGCGAACCATTGTAAGTCAGGGACCATCTGTACTCATGTTGGGAAGGTATTTCTAATACCTTATTCAGATTCCTAACTAAGGTTGTACTTTATCATCCTTAAGAGAATTTTAAATATTAAAAATGTCTTGCCTGTAGCAAGACTCTGTAAGTATAAGTTGCATGGAATAAGTTAGTTAAGTATTTGTTGATTATTATTCAGTTCTTTAGATTTCTGGTTTTTAAAAATCAGTGTTTCATTGTAAGTTTTTCAAATGCAGTTGATTTAGTATATTGTTCACTGTGCCTTAGAGGACCTCACTGCCTCCTCCAGTAATCTTTATTGGATTCGTGACACTAGGAGCCCCACAGTGCGACAGAGTTCTCGTTAAAGCAGCGCCCACTGGTATCAGGAATGTTTTTATCTCATTTCATGCTAGAGTGAATTTTAAAAATTCTTTGTAAGAGTTAAATCATATTCTAGAAAAGTAAATTTACTACTTCTAATCTTTTTGCTTTTAGGTTCGAAAAAATGGCCAAAAGAATTGCCGAGAAGGAATTGACGGATAGGAATTGGGATCAAGAAGATGAAGCAGAAGAGGTAAGAAATAATTTCCCTAAGAATGATTTCCTTGTACTTCCAAATTTAAATTCATTTTGGGATTCCTCATGGAGACTCTGGTAAAATTAAAAGGCCTTTTTAAGAACATCCAGAACTGGAAATAGTCTGGTTTCTTATGATCTGTACTTAGTCTAGAAATTGGTGACATTTGGGTGTGCTTTTCTGTTAGCAACTGTTGCCTAAATACTCTGCTCCTTTAGAAGCACCTTCCTCCTGAATTTCATGTAGCACTTCGTTGGAGCATTCCAAGCCCATGGTTTTAGCCCAGATTGTAGGGTGAGTGAATGATCCAGTCATAAACTTAGCACAGTGCCAGCACTCGAACTTGAAAAGAGGTTCACCGCCACTGTCTTAGTCTGCCATGCTCACAGTTTTAGATTTTAGAAGATTGAGGTCGCCTCCTTTACTGTAATGTAATGCTACTTGGAGGCCCATTTTATTTCATATTCTTAAGACACTCCCCATCCCCCACCCCCCAACAACTGCGTTAATAGGAATAGAATTTAGATGGCCCAGTTTCTTTCCTAACAAAATAAAAATGGTCTTCCCTGAGGAAATCTTTTAATTTTTGTCTTACAAAGAATAGAACACGGCTGCACTTCTAAAGTGCCGCATCAGCAGTTTGACGCTCCCAGGCCAGTTCACTAAGGAAACCTGCGCGAAGTTAGCCTTTCCAGTTAGTAGACGTGTGCTCGGTTACAAAACAGACGTGTATTTTCAAGAGTTTGCAAAAGTGTTTCCAAGATAATTCTTAGGCTGCTCTTCTCCTTCTTTCTCCATCTGTTTACTAATATTAATATTTTTTCCTTTACAAATATGTGTACTGCTATGTTTGGGGAAACCAAAATCACAAGTATGGGCTTTTAAAAGAGCTTTTAACGATTCTGACTAACTTGGTACTTTTTAAGCAAGTGTTTGGTAACTTTAGTTCTTTCCAGGTTTTAGGCACAGTTACATTCTGGGCCTACCATATAATGATTTGTTTTGACATTAAAATACTTCAGGAATGAAAAAACTTCCATTTGGACAGATTCTAATGAAATGAGTGTGGAAGGACATTACATTTAATTTGGGTCAGGTGTAGCCAAATGGTCCCTTCTGTGGGTGTAGAGATCTCTTTAAGTTTAGCATTATCTGAAATAAGTACAGATGAGAACTTTTTACAGAAAATATTTTATGTCATTCCTCCAGGGTAAAAAGAAGGGTTGAAGTAAAGCGAAAGATTTTCAGCAGGTTTCCAACAGGTTACTTAGAGTCCCCGTCTCAGTGGTCTTCTGGATCATGGACAAATGGGCGAAGCTCTTCTTTAAAATAATATGCATTATGAACATAAAGTTTATGTTTGAAAACCATAGTTGTAAGAGATTAGATTTGGGCATCTGGGTAATGTCTTTGAATATGTTTGAAATATTGGAAGAATTGATCATGAACAGCTTTGCACCAAAGTTTTGATGGTCTTGGTCTTCTGAGAACTTTGATGTATGCGCTCTTGTCTCTGAATTGTGATGAAGTCTGGATTTGTAGTCTCTGGAAGGTTTCTGATTCGCCTAACTAGCACTGGAATTCACAAGGTACTAGACGTAAACTTTAACGTGCCCTCTCCGTAATTCGTGTTACTCAAAAAGCAGAAGAAGGCTTCCCTGGTGGCGCAGTGGTTGGGAGTCCGCCTGCCGATGCAGGGGACGCGGGTTCGTGCCCCGGTCCGGGAGGATCCCACATGCCGCGGAGCGGCTGGGTCCGTGAGCCGTGGCCGCTGAGCCTGCGCGTCCGGAGCCTGTGCTCTGCAACTGGAGAGCCCACAGCAGTGAGAGGCCTGCGTACTGGGAAAAAAAAACAAACCAAAACAAAAAGAAACCAGAAGATATCGATCAGTTTGTCTGGTCTAGCTTTTTTGTTCAGCATTTTATCTCCTTTCTGGCCTTATCTTGTTGCTGTTTAATTTGTATACTCCTGCAGGTGGGAACATTCTCGGTGGCCAGTGAGGAAGTCTTGAAGAATAGAGCCATAAAGAAAGCGAAGCGTAGGAATGTTGGATTTGAAGTGAGTGTTTTCTTACAGCTTCTGGTATTAAATACTAACTTGATTTCTGAGCTGTAGAATATTTCCACCTCTGGGAGCAGTCAGATGAATAAATGCTTTTTTTTTTTTTTAGTTACTGTCTTTTATGTAATCTATTAAGAATGTCTTTTTTTTTAATACATATAATGGTTTTTCATTGTTAAGTTCATTATTACAAGATATTGAGTATAGGGCTTCCCTGGTGGCGCAGTGGTTGAGAGTCCGCCTGCCGATGCAGGGGACATGGGTTCGTGCCCCGGTCCGGGAAGATCCCACATGCCGCGGAGGGGCAAGACCCGTTAGCTATGGCCGCTGAGCCTGCGCGTCCAGAGCCTGTGCTCCACAACAGGAGAGGCCACAACAGTGAGAGGCCCGCGTACCGCAAAAAAAAAAAAAAAAAAAAGATATTGAGTATAATTCCCTGTGCTGTACAGCAATTCCTTGGTTGGTTATTTACTTAATATATAGTAGTGTTGTATATACGCTAATCCCGAACTCGTAATTTATCCCTCCTCCCACCTTTCCCCTTTGGTAACCATAAGTTTGTTTTCTAAGTCTGTGAGTCGTATTTCTGTTTTGTAGGGAAGTTCATTTGTATCATTGTTTTAGATTCCATATATAAGCGATATCATATTTGTCTTTCTCTGTCTGGCTTACTTCACTTACTATGATATTCTCTAGGTCCATCCATGTTGCTGCAAATGGCATTATTTCATTCTTTTTTATGGCTGAGTAACATTCCATTGTGTATATATATACCACATCTTTATCCAGTCATCTGTCAGTGGACATTAGGGTTGCTTCCCTGTCTTGACTCTTGTAAATAGTGCTGCAGTGAACATTAGGGTACAAGTATCTTTTCGAATTATATCAATAGTTTTGTCCGGATATGTGCCAAGGAGTGGGATTGTATGGTAGTTTTTAGTTTTTTTAAGTAACCTCCATACTGTTCGCCATAGTGGCTGCACAAATTTACATTCCCGCCAACAGTGTAGGAGGGTTCCTTTTTCTACACATTCTCCAGCATTTATTACTTGTAGACTTTTTGATGGTGGCCATTCTGACCGGCGTGAGGTGATACCTCATTGTATTGATAGTTTTTGATTTGCATTTGTCTAATAATTAGCGATGTTGAACATTTTTTTATGTGCCTGTTGGCCATCTGTATGTCTTCTTTGGGGAAATGTCTGTTTAGATCTTATGCCCATTTTTTGATTGGGTTGTTAATAAATGCTTTTTAAAATGCCTAGTGCACTTGTGAAAATCCTTGGTGTAGACCATGGGAGATAGAAAAAGATAATAAATATGAGATCTGGGACTTCCCTGGTGGCACAGTGGTTAAGAATGCACCTGCCAGTGCAGGAGACACGGGTTCCAGCCCTGGTCCGGGAAGATCCCACATGCCACAGAGCAGCTAAGCCCACGCACCACAACTACCGAGCCTGTGCTCCACAACAAGAGAAGCCACCACAATGAGAAGCCCGCGCACCACAACAAAGAGTAGCTCCCCCCTCATCACAACTAAAGGAAGCCCACGCACAGCAACAAAGACCCAACTCAGCCAAAAATAAATTAAATAAAATAAATAAATTTATATTAAAGAAGAAAAAATAAATAAGTAAGTAAATAAGAGATCTGTACCTTAAAGGGAACTTATCCAATTGCAGAAATAAGATACAGATGTAGACAAATTTGAGTTGAGTGACAGTATGAAGAGGGAAAAGAGCATAGCAGTAGGAAACAAGGGAAGTGGGTGTTGGAAGTAAGAAAGGAAAATGCAGGATATTCTCAAAGTGTGTCTGCTCCCTAGGATCGAGCTGTGGGTAGGCTGATACCTTTGAGAATAATAGAAGCGTTGCCCATTTTGTTTTTCCTTCTAGTATAATATGGTATATTAAAATGTTTCATTCCTGTGTTCCAAAGGATAAAAGATGAGTTATAACTCGTGAACTGAAATCATGTGGTCAGTATTCAGCCATCGCTCCATGTTTAATATCTCTTCCCCAGTACAGTCCTCATCCCTCAAATAAATTCCAGACACTTGAGTGCTGTCTTGGTGACCTGGACATCTGTCGTCAGGCGGGAGAGGCTGGTTTGAACATCTTGGGTGGCATCCTCGGAATAAACCTACAGAACTGCATGTTCTGTGGTGGCTCTGTTCAGTTTTTCTTTATTCCGAGTTCTTTTCTGGCCTGATTTCATTCTTAAGACTGGTGACTGGCTGGATGTAGGTGTTGAGCTAAGTTACATTTGGCGGCTCCTTCATGAAGAAGATACCGGGGGGAGGGGCGGCTTCATTAGGGAGGAGGTGATCGATTTTGTTTTAGAAATGTATTTCGGGACTTCCTTGGCAGTCTGGTGGCTAAGACTCCGCCTCTCAATGCAGGGGGTGCAGGTTCGAGCCCTGGTCGGGGAGCTAAGATCCCACACGCCTCCAGGTGTGGCCCAAAAAATAAACAAATTGCACATCTCTCTCTTTTTTTTAAACTTTTTATTTTATATTGGGGTGTAGCGAGTTAACAACATTGTGACAGTTCAGGTGCACGGCAAAGCGACTCGCCCCGTATCCATGTATCCATTCTCCCCCAAACTCTCCTGCCATCTGGGCTGCCATGCACATCTCTTAAAAAAAAAAGGAAAAAGAAAAATGTATTTCAAGGGCCTGTGGTACATCCAAGTGGAGTTCTCTAGGAGACCACTAGGTGTACTGATTGGCCACTCAGAACAGGAAGTGGTGTGAGAGGTGGGTGCAGCTCTGAGAAATTTCCCCATCAGGAGGTTGAAGCCAGGGGAAATGAGAAGACGTCTAAGAGTGCAAACTCATGATGAAGAACGAGATGCCTAGGGGAGACAGGCTCAAAGAGGGACGGGCCAGCTGTGGACAAGTGACAGTGAAGAGGCAGAAACAGTGCAGACCACAGCCCAGGGGCAGAGAGCAGCGTTAGAATTTCATAAGGCATGCCAAACATTTCCAGAGCATCTTGGGTTAGAGATGGGAGAGAGCTACCAACAGCAGGATAGGTCTGCGAGAATGACCTTGCTAAAGAAAGCAGAGAAAACCTTGGGAATAAAATGTTGCCTCTGGGGCGTCCCTGTTGGCGCAGTGGTTGAGAGTCCGCCTGCTGATGCAGGGGACGGGGGTTCGTGCCCCGGTCCGGGAAGATCCCACATGCCACGGAGCGGCTGGGCCCGTGAGCCATAGCCGCTGAGCCTGACGCGTTCGGAGCCTGTGCTCCGCAACGGGAGAGGCCACAACAGTGAGAGGCCTGTGTACCGCAAAAAAAAAAAAAAATGTTGCCTCTGGATTTCTCAGCTAACAGAAAATCTAGAATTGGGACTCAGTCAACTTTGCAAGTTCCTGTATACTGAAAGCAGGCTGAAAGCAGCAAAACTTCTTAGGAAATTATAAGTACTGGGTAAAGTACTTTTAATTAACCTCACTTGATGTTTCTACAACTTTCTTAGGCAAAGGGTCTTTGAGTAGTATATGAAAAATCTTTCATTTGGGGTTTAGTTGTGTTGAGAATGTGTTTTTAGTTACAGTTCTGTGCCTCGGTGGTGAGTCCATCAATTTATTTGAATTAGTCTTTTTAACCTTTTATATCGTAAATATATTTTAAAACATTATTTCACTGTAAATTACATCTGTCCTTCCTGTTTTAGGAAGGCAGCTTCGGGCTGCAAAGCTGTTATGAGTAAAATCCATGTTCTGTTTCTGCTTGTGCTGGTAGTTTCCTTTAATGCTGGTTGCATAAGGATTCTGGGTACTATTTAGCCAAGATGATACTGTCATTCACTTGCTTATTTGGAGACAAAAAAGTAGAGTTATCTAATGTGTGCTCTTTCTTTATATTTCAGTCTGATAGTGGAGGGGCCTTTAAAGATTTTAAAGGTTTGGTCATACCTTCTGGAGGAGGAGGGTTTTCTGGATTTGGTAATGGCGCTGAAGGGAAGCCTTTGGAAGGACTGTCAAATGGAAACAGCATAACTAGTGCCCCTCCCTTCTCCAGTGCAAGGACAGCGACCGAGACCAAGGCCACCTTTGGTGAGTAGGTTCTTCTCCCCCGAGTCACATCTGTGTAAAGAGGATCTATGAAAAATAACTTTCAAAGATGTTTTTCTTGTACTTTTTCTGGGTCCTGAGGCTGTATGAGCAAAAACAGGGTAATGGTGAAAGGGATGGAAGTTAGGGAGCTTTTGGCTCTTTACAGAGTAACTGAGTAGAGCACAGGCCAAAATAGACATGGGTTCTGTTCTCAGTTCTGCCAGTTACCAGCTCTGTGTGACCTCGGTGAAGTTCCTTAACCTTTGAGCCTCCAAATCTTCAACTGCGAAATGAGAATGACCTCAGAATCAACCTAAGGGTCAAAGGAGAAAAAGAAGCTCTTAGCAGACCCTCTGTAAAGGCCTCCCATCCCACCCCCTCATTCATTATAAATGTACCAAGAATTTCCTGTGTGCCACATACCTTACTGTTCCCAGTCTAGATTTATTTTGCCCAGGACATGTTGATTGCCTAATCCTGTTTTGAGGGGATTGGTCAAGAAGTCTTGGGATTAACAACAGAGAATGGGATCATGGGTTAAAATCTTTGGTTCTTAGAAATGATCCTGACTCATTGGATTATACTTAGCTAGTTATTCTAAGAGTATGTACTGTTTCATTTAAATTAGGCAGAATGTTTAGTGTGATTAAGATAAGTACTTTCTATTAAGATTTTAACTGCATTAATATATGTTCCTCCTTACAACCTTGGGGATTAAGTTTTGTACTAACATAGTATTTTGACAGTTTTAGGTAAAAAAAAGCCATCCTTTTGAAGGAAGAGATTATTTTAAAATTATAGCTGTTTAATGCAAGCATGTAAAAAATAGATATATTCACATATATAATGTTTGATTTGATTTCTGTAATAACTAGTTTCCAAATACTATACGTGCACATACTTCTTGAACTGTCACAAAAATGGGATACAGTAAAAGCACAAAATACGAAGACAGAGTGGTATGAAAATCAAGCTGACTTAATTAAATCAGCTTCTGAATAAATTCTTAAAACTGTAATTTCCTGTAGGGTCTGTTGCTGTAAATGGCCCTACCTCCTTGGTCGAAAAAAAGATTTCAAATCCCAAAACTAATGGCGACAGCCAGCAGCCTGCCTCCTCTGGCCTTACCTCCAGTGCCGCCCGCCCCAGGAATGCCTATCATAAGCAGCTGGCGGCCTTAAACTGCTCTGTTCGGGACTGGATCGTGAAGCACGTGAACACGAACCCGCTCTGTGATCTGACACCTATCTTTAAAGACTATGAGAAATACTTAGCAAACATCGAACAGCAACATGGGAACAGTGGCAGCAGTAATTCTGAAGGTGAAACCAACAAAGTATCAGTTGAAACACAGCCTCCTTCCCTGTTTGGTTCAACAGAATTACAGCAAGAGTCAACATTTTTGTTTCATGGCAACAAAACTGAGGATACGTCTGAAAAGAAGGTGGAGGCTGTGTCTGAAAAGAACAAGGACCCGTCACTAGGAGCAACAAGTGCCTCATTTAATTTCGGCAAGAAAATTGATAGTTCTGTTTTGGGCTCCTTAAACTCTGGCCCCTTGACTGGATTTTCATTTTCTTCTGGAAACTCCAGTTTGTTTGGCAAAGATATTACCCAGAGTAAACCAGTTTCTTCACCATTTTCCACTAAAACGCTGGAGAGCCGAGCAGAAGGTGCCAGCAGCGACTGCAAAGGTAAACCCGGAGTCAGCCCTGGAAGTCTTCGGGGTCTGTGGGGGCTCTGGATTTGGTGGGAAAAGTGTAGCCTTGTGCACGAGGTGGATCTGGATTCGCGTCACAGCTCCATCATTTCCCCGACGTGAGAGCTGATTAACTCCTTTGAGTCTGTCTCCTTATTCATGAAATGGAGCAAGACCAATTTGGTAGGGTTATTTTAAGGATTAAGAGTATAAAAATAAAAATAATATAAAAACATCTGGCATAGTGACTTTGAAAATTATCAAATACTTGGCTTTCCATTAAAAAAATAGTATTTTATTGAAAAATTCATGATGGACGTTCACTGAATTGTTTGTTTTTAAGAGATTTGCTTATAAATAAATTCACACGGCAAAACCATACTCTACTCTGAAAAAGGTAGACTTCATAGCTGTGGGGGAACAAATTGACAGTGTTTTCCCAAGATGAGTCTGGATTGCAGCCACCTTTCTAGAAGTTTCTGTGGTGTGTCATGTTAGTGCCCCAAACCAGGCCTTAATCCCAGCCCCTCCACTCCCTATGTGGTTCTTAGCTCCCTGAAAAGAGGGGTTGTATCATAATCCCTCTTCACCACATGGTGGTTGTGAACAAACTGTGTGTATGTAGGCTCTTACTTACAAGCAGTTAAAAGTACATCTCTCAGGCATCGGCATATTGATCCTTGAGAAGGAAGACTGCAATTGCTAGTGGGCCGTTAAATACTGTTTTCCTACCTGGAGGGAAACTCTCCTTATGTTGCCTTGCCCTCCTCACCTGTATCCTCAGGTAAGGGCCCTCCAGGGCAAAGCATAGAATAAAGAAGTCCCCTCTTCTCTGCCCTAACTACGACAGAGGGAGAGTCTGTCATAGTCACAGGGACTCTGCCGCTTGTGGAAGGCATGTCGAGTTTGAATTAAGTCTCCATGTCAGCAGGATGCCCCTCCATAAAGCACTTATTCCTTATCTTGCGGTTAACACATCTCACGCACAGGAAGACTTGGAGAGGTTGTTAAATAACAGATGCCCGGGGCTTCCCTGGTGGTGCAGTGGTTGAGAGTCCGCCTGCCGATGCAGGGGACACGGGTTCGTGCCCCGGTCCGGGAGGATCCCACATGCCGCGGAGCGGCTGGGCCCGTGAGCCGTGGCCGCTGAGCCTGTGCGTCCGGAGCCTGTGCTCCGCAACGGGAGAGGCCGCAACAGTGAGAGGCCCACGTACCAAAAAAAAAGATGCCCGGGCCCCACGCTGGAGGGCCTAACTCAGGAGTGCCTTCTTAAAATCGAAATGAGCTTGTGACCTGAATTGTTTGAGCACCAGAACTTTTTCTTAGTCGCTAGTCAGTTTTATGCCGTTGCCTTCTCCTTAAGGGGATTGTAATTTGTGTCCAGCAGTGACTTAGCTCTCCCCTGAGGTTGCGGCACTGGAGGGAAGGGAAGTGCTGTTGGACTCAGCCCGGGAGGGTGCCCGTGGTACCAGCATGTCCAGGGGCTGGTGGCCCAGACAGAGCTTAACTGCTTCCAGTTGGCTTTGGACTAATTTCTCTGACAACTTGTCCTGTAAAGTTGTTATTTTCTCCATTGTCTTTGGTCGTTGCTCTCATTGGTTGTTCCTTGGCGTGATGCAGCTACAGCCACAGGAGCATTCGGGGATGAAAGTGTTGGAAGCCCATCTGAGATTTTTATTTCCCAGTGGGTAATCTGAGTATGTGTGAGTGTTGACTGATTGTTTTCCTGTGTGAGTTTGCCTGTTCACTGAATACAAGCGCAGACACTTGGATTCAAAGGCTTTCTGCAGAAATCCAGTGAGTGCCTCCTTATCCCCGCCCCCACACGATTAGATTGTATTTCAGTTTCTGTATCAGCTTACATGGAATTTGTAGGTTGGGGGGGGGGGTAGGTAACGAACTTCTTTTGTCACATTTTCAAGCTCTTGATTTGCATCTTACTGAGTTAGTGTTGTCTTTATAAAAGGTGGAGATGAAGAAGACAGTGATGAGCCCCCCAAAGTGGTAGTTACTGAAGTAAAAGAAGAAGATGCTTTTTACTCCAAAAAGTAAGTAATGGTCACGGGAATTCCACTTCGCAAAGACGTGGAAAGAGGCTTCTGGCTGGAGAGCGCAGGTGACATTGTCCTTGCAGGACTTACTGGGCGTCCCATCCTGGGGTCAGGCTGTGCCCATTCTTTGAATTGGAACAAGGAAGAATTCTTAGCCTGTTTATTTAAAAATAATCCGACTCTAAAAATGTCCTGCTGGGCGTATCCTACTCTTTTCTGTTAATTTAGCTCTCTTCTTCTTTTCAGGTGCTTTAGAGACAGTCTTTTCTTTCTGATCTTCCTGCCCCAGTCTCATCTCATCATTCTCTCCCTTTTTCTCCTTTCTTCTCTTCCCCTCCTCCTTCCCCTACAAAGACAGTCACCTAGTCACTGATTTGAGGTTTGGTTTTACTTCTGCTCTTAAATTAGGTGGCATCTCGGATTCCTTCCTAGAGACACATTAACCTTCGTGGATTTTCTCACAGCCAAAAAGTTCTCCATAGCAGCCATTCCTTCCCGTTAAGGATGTGTAAATACTTTATCTTTCCCTCAATGATGAGAGCTGGTTTGGGGTTTTTGTTTTTTGTTTGTCTAATGAGAGCTGCTGATTTCAGTAGAAGGCTGAAGAGAAATTTTGAATTATCTCTCAGTGAAATTAGTGCTTTTTAACAAAGATATTTACTGAAAAACATTTGTGCCCTTTTAGAAGCTTCCCTGGATGTGTTTTTCTAATACAAACATTGCAGACTTAAGTCAGCAATTTTTATAGTGTGAATCACCAAATCCTGTGGGATTCCCAAATGATGTTTATTTTTGAGAACTTTTAAAAGAGACCAGCAATTCCTTTTGCCTGTTAAAAAATTTAATTACACAGGTGAGGTAAAAAGAATGACCCTGACTTGAGATTTTTTTTTTTTTTTTTTTTGTCCACGCCGCACGGCTTGCGGGATCTTAGTTCCCCGACCAGGGATTGAACCCGGGCCCCAGCAGTGAAAGCGCCATGTCCTAACCACTGGACCACCAGGGGATTCCCAAGGTTTTTTTTTTTCTAATCATAGTAAATCAAAGGAACAGGCAGTAGTTTTGTTTATTAGTAACCTAAGGAGATGTGTGACAGGAGGCTGGGGAAACATTTGACAGCATTATTTTAGGCCTTGCTTAGGCATGTTTTCCAGACTTATTTCAACATCTTGGGATATCAAAAATTGAAGGAGTCCTGAAGAGAATTCAAAAATGAGAAGTAGGAAAGGGGGGTGGTGTTTGTGTGGCAGAGTGTGTGTTCTCTATTTGTTCCTCTTCTTTAAGGACCAGGTCAGTTCTTTTGAGCTCAGGGCCGAAGGAGCACGTCAGGGAGGTGTGGGTTGCTTGGCTGTGATTTTGACTGACTTTTGAGAAAAGATGGTTTCAGAAGCGTTAAAGAGCTGTATAGGGCCCACTGTATAATAGAAAAAAATACGGAGGGACTCCAGCCTGTCTCACCAGCTTCTCTTACCTGCCTGTGTCCAGACCCGATCTGGGTCAGTAGAAGGCTCTTCCTAAGCTTCCTCTGCTGTCATTTAATAACAGACTTCCACACAGGTGTGAACAGGGGCTGTTAGAAAACTGTGTGACTGTCCTGATCTGTCATTGAGTGTCTGATCATACCTATTATTTTTCTCTGTAGGTGTAAACTATTTTACAAGAAAGACAATGAATTTAAAGAGAAGGGTGTAGGCACTCTACATTTAAAACCTACGGCTAATCAGAAGACACAGCTTTTAGTGCGGGCAGACACCAATTTAGGTGGGTATCTTTTTTTCAGGTGGTACAAAGTAATCATAATCACACAGTATGTAAAAGCCCTTTGCTGATTTAGTCATTGAGATTTTCAAGTATATTAATGTGTTCTTTGGAACGGAATAGAGTTTGTTCAGGCCAAATTCATCCTGTACTTACTGATTATAGATTTAGTCGAGTACCAGGGTAGTAGTGTATAAGAAAACCTGGATGTATTGAAAGCTATTGCCAAGAAGTAACCGAAATGGTCTTCATTTTCCTTTGTGCTAGGTATGTGACTAAGAAGCTACAGGTAAATCGGATGGTTTAGTAAACACTCAAGGGAAACGAACTGTTTAAAGGAATCCTTTTTATGTGCCGAATATTCATTAACTCGTTGCTGTCCACCCTTCACCCCGTCCTCCAGCTTTACCCTTAAAAGGAAGAGGTAGTGGCTGAGCTCATAAAACAGCCCTCTGAAAGGAAGAGGTAGTGGCTGGGCGCAGGGCGGGTCTAAGGGGAAGTGGTCGGTGGTGGCAGACTACACCAGACTGTGTCCTGGAAAGAAACTTCTGTGTCTTCTTTCCTGTGGACTTGACTAATTTGTGATACTATCATAGCGACATCACTCTCACCCTGTGAGCGGTGCTGGCCTCTGACAGAGCCGTTTTTCCGCGGACCGTTCTGTGTTCGAATGACATAGTGAGGCCTCCACGTCATGCTGGCGTGTTTTTTCTGCAGTGCAAGAAAGCACAGTGTGTTCTGACGCGCTGCTGGTTTAGGGCTGCTGCCGTGGTTGTGGGAGACTTGGGGCAGGTGTGCAGAAGGTGGGTCCTCCTCGGGGAGGCCCAGTCCACTTCCTGCCAGAGGCCCACGGTCCTCTCTCGGGGACACCGTGCTGGCGTCTGGCAGGGAACTGTGGCCGTCCTTGGGACATTCCTGTGGCTCCATTAAGTATAAGTTGCTCCGGTGTTTAACGGTTAGCCTGTTAAAGCTGTAGTTTCGCGGACTACAGTTGATGTGTTTTGATGCGCTTTTCCCCTGTGTTTAAATGCAGGCAACATACTGCTCAATGTTCTGATCCCGCCCAATATGCCGTGTGCTCGCACGGGGAAAAACAACGTGCTCGTTGTGTGCGTTCCAAACCCACCCATCGATGAGAAGAACGCCACCGCCCCAGTTACCATGTTAATTCGGGTAAAAACAAGCGAGGATGCAGATGAGCTGTACAGGATTTTACAGGAGAAAAAGGATGCCTGAACACGCTTCGGCTGAGGAGTGGTTGCCAAGTTGCTGCTTCCCCACCGCCCCCTAAACTTAGCTTTCTTCTCTTCCTACTTTGACTCTAGGACTTACAGATAACTTAAAAGTTTTGTGAGGAAGATTAATATGGCCAATAAAACCTTTAACGTTGAGTGTCAAGAAACTGTATTCTCCCTTCTTAAGAACTGTCTAATGTGTGAAATACATTTGAAAGGAAATTTTTGTTAGATTTTTAATGTTCATTTATTAAACTAACCACAGGTGATTTCTTAATGGACTGAAATCAGGGTATCGATTAGATTTCCCAAAGGCTTTTCCGATCCAGGGGTTTGGGGTCAGCTGCCACCCCCGGCGCGGCTTTTCACGGCGGTGTGTCCAGAAGGGAGCTTGCCTGTGGCGGCCTTCTTTCTGGCGGGCTTGGCTGATGTGTGTCCACGTGAACCGTGCTGCCGTGCTGTGGCGGAGATGTTTCTTTGCTTTATTGTGTTATTTTACAGCTGAAATGTGAGCGCTGAATGTTCGCCTTCAGCTTTTTCCGTGTGGACACTGGCCTCTAACCCCATCGGCTGCTTTACTGTGATTCTGGAACTGCTGTTTGATTTTTTTTTTTTTTTTTTTTATGCGTTACGCGGGCCTCTCACTGTTGTGGCCTCTCCCGCTGCGGAGGACAGGCTCCGGACGCGCAGGCCCAGCGGCCATGGCTCACGGGCCCAGCCGCTCCGCGGCACGTGGGATCTTCCCGGACCGGGGCACGAACCCGTGTCCCCTGCATCGGCAGGCGGACTCTCAACCACTGCGCCACCAGGGAAGCCCCTGCTGTTTGATTTTAAACGGAAATGAGTAGCTTGTTCTTTGGTCTTGTAGGTTTATTCATGAGGTGCTCTTACTTCTGTATCCCCCTGGAGACAAATGGGGTGGGGGGGATTGCCAGGAATGAGATTTAAAAGCACAAATTTGTAGTCTGTAGACCCTTACAGAAAAGAAAGCGTTAAAGCATACAACAAAAGGAAGAGAATATGCTCTTGGTTATTTGTCCCATGGTAAACCCTGTGGATCTGAAACCTAAACTTATTAAATCATAGGGGTTTTATGACACAGGAGCCATGTGAACTAACCAGGAAACATGCAATAAGGAAATGGAAGAGAAAACTGTGTGTGTAAATGTTGCCTTTAACTTTTAGACAGCAGTGTATTCTGCATTCGATACTGAAATTTCCATTTACTTTTTAAAGAGTAAGATATTCAGTACGTCCATTTGGAAGGGAGCCATGGGCACACACACGAGTACCCACGCCACTTCTCCATAGCTGTCAGGTAACTAACACCAGGGTTCTTTGAAGACTCTGGTCATATGAACTAGAGGTAAAGCTCTAAATGTCCACTTTCATTCATTCCTCATGAATCACTTAATGCTGGTACCGGATGATCCTGTTTGAAGGCTCAGGGTCCGTGCCCAAGGGCTCACATGCGTATATTCTCATCTTCAGCACGTGATGTCTCTGACTTTAAAAAAAGTCAAAATCAGTGTAGATAGTACAGCTGCTTCTATTTAAAAAGAAGAAAAGCTTTAACTTTTAGAGGTACGGGAGGCGGGGAATCCATTTTGCGATGTGTCGCTCTTAAGCACCTGAGGTCAGGTAGTCGCGCCAGTGTCTCACGACGCCTGCGCTGCAGCTCGCTGCCCGGTGTGCGACCTCGTCCGGACGCTCACAGAGGGAGGCGCTCGCTCTGTTGGGCGGGGGTGGCATCGACCCGGGTGTGGCGTGAGGTTGGGGGCAGGGGCGCTCACCTCGCTCTGTTTTTTTTTTTACAACTGGGAGTATTCGTGAGGAGTTCGGTCAACAGGTGGTGGATGCTGTTAAAGTAACCCTGGCCCTGCCCTGTTGACCTTAGGGTTATCCAGCTGCTAACGGGCTGAGGAAATAAGGGGGACAAACCTCAGCAGGTCACAGCGTAGCTGCGCGTGCTCCTGGGTCCCACCAGAAAGTAAGGCTCACACACCTCGTCGGGGACCCTTCAGTGCATCCTTCTGCTTGCTTTTGCATGCGATGTGGAATGTTCACCAAAAATGGCACGAAAGTCATGATTGGATTAACTCTTCACACCCCCATCCACCCCCCCACCCCTGGGTAAAAATAGTTTGTCTTTTTAAATTGCTGGATACGTGTGGCTTTCTTTTTCCAGACATTCCCTGCAAGTTCTTGCTAAGACTGTACTGTTACCGTGAAGATTACAGGGGGAAATGTGATGTGCCCACCGTAAGTCAAAATGTGATATTTTCTTAAAATCACTCTTACTCTTTAGGAACTTGCCAGTCTCCACTTTAATTATGTATTAGTGTAAAAGAGCCTAATACGCGTATGTGGATTTCACTGTAAACTCTAAGTCCCGGTATTGTTACTGGGGGAGGGGCTCCTTGGCCCCTGGAGGGCTTGCCTTTTCATCCCCTGTGTAATACCTCAGTTCTGCCCCGTGGGTTTAGATTTATTTTTAACAAATTATTAGCAATTAGGCTTTAAAGTGTTTAATGTGGACTAAAATTTTTGTCTTTCGTTTGAGAATCTAGAAAGTGTGTGTCATAAGTGTGGCCTAAAGGGTGTATGTATCTTTAATTCTAAATCGGACTGTGTTATCTCTTGACAAACACTGAGTATCCCAGTGGCCGTTTTGTTTTTAAACTGTTCATCTCCTTCTGAGCATTCCCATTAAGCAAAACATTGAATGTTATGTTGTGTGTAAATGTCTTCACTGTTAGAATTACAGGCTAAAACGCGTGTCCAGTTTTTAAAGTTTAGATTGTGTTTTCCATGGAAGGACAGGTCTGTTTATGGACTGATTTTCCTTAAAAGGATTATTGTTTTACAGTTGCAATTCTGAATTGTATTTTTGATATGCTGCATGCCAAAAAATATCTACCTGTTCTGGGGTAGAGCAAAAAAAACTAACATTCTACTTTACCGTTAAGAGTTCAGAACCAGTTTTCACTGAGACAGCTCTTTTGGTTTAGTTTTAAAGGTAAACAAGCTGCTTGTTTTGAGCATTTGGCAGATACCCTTATATTTCAGAACAATCCAAACGTAGGCGCAGTGCATTTGAAGGCTTTGCAGATTTCCAGACGAAAGGGCTTTACTCCCAAACCCCTAGGATCCATTCTCGTTCTGGAAGTGAGGGCTTTTCAGTAGAAACGGATTTGTCCAGCTGGTGACGGTGAGGAGCCCGTCAAAACTTTTCTTCCCACTCGGTGTTCTGAGCACAAGGCCTCTGTGTGTCGGTGGCGGGTGGCAATGCTGGTCCAGGCTGAGGGCTCTCCGTTTGATGCAGACACAGCTATGGCAGAGGCAGGAAACTTCTCAGCAATCAAATGGATAAATTGTTTGCTATTTTAAATCGGAAATCGTTCTCTAAAATACTTGAATCGTCGGACAATGTAATCTCAGTTTGTATTAGTTGTTGAATGATCCCATTGAGGAAGTGTATCCATCCATGAAATGTGAATAAATGCACAGTAAACAGAACCACAGTGTTCGGCGCTCTGTGTTCCTCCGTGCTGCTCCTGGCCTTAGTACGAGGCAAGAGGCAAGCCAGCCGGCGGGGGAAGCCCCATGCAGAAGCAGTGCCCAGAAGAGGTGAGGAGAGACCCGGACCCTTTTATCATCAGACCCCTCGTGCCAGATGAGACCAATTCCAGGCCATTCAGGAATCTGTCGGATTCGCGTTTTTACAAACTGGAATGGGAATAGCAGATCTTATGTTGGATAACGTGCAAAGCATTGCACTGGGGCTCTCTATATATTCTCTTGTTCAGTGCTTGCCGCAAACCTTCCAGACAGGGGCTCCTGGGTGGGCTCTCCAAAGAGACTGGGGTTGAGGCAGGCGAGGCTTCTTCCACAAGTAAGTGGAGTTGGGATCTGTGTCCAGGAGGACATTTTAAGACTAAGGATCAAAATGAAAGAAGAAATGTATTTTAAGTTTATGTTACTTTAAGTTTTTGGTGATTTAGAAAATCACTATTAAGGCATTAACAGATTACATTGTAATATACTTTTGAAAGTTTTAGAATAAGGTTCATATCTTTAAAACATTCCTGAGTTATTCAGCACTTAGCTGGTTTTTAAGAGGTGTCTCCTGGTAAAGAAAATATTGTAAAGACTGAGTTACCCATCAAAATATTTTTCTTGAACTGACAACATCTGACGGAAACTGCTGAAGACACTAAGCGGGTAGGTACTGCGTAGAGGGGTGCGTCTCCACTGCGCTGAATGGCTGGGCTGGAGCAGTGGGTCTGCAGTGTGGTCCGTGGGGGCGGCAGCGGCAACACCCAGGGACCTGTTAGAGATGCCAGCTCTGGGGCCCCACCCTACACCCACCCAGCCAGATCCTCGGGCAGGGGCCCAGGCATGTGTTCTGGTTTTTACTGAGGTATAATTCACGTACTGTAGAATTCACCCTTTTAACATGCAGTTCAGCTGTTTTTACTATATTCAGAGTTGTGCGACCATCACCACTATCTAATTCCAGAATATTTCATCACCAGCCGTCTGGGTTTTAACAGGCGTTTCTGACACAAGTCAAATTTGAGAACCACTGGGCTACATCTGTGCTCTCTTATGACTTGTTTAAAGATAATCTATGGAACACCCTTTGGGCACATATTTCAGGAGGAAACTGATTATCACAGTTGCCAGGAACTATGCCAGCCTTTGTACATGTCTCCAGCTTCATTGCATCTGGGAAGGTAGGTGGTGATTCTACTTTACAGTTCACAAAACCCTAAGGAGATGCAGCTTGTCGGGCTCCCTCCAGTGTGACTTGAAGGTATGTATGTGCCCATTGAAGGACTATGCTTCCTTCACTGGTTTCTGAAATTGGCTAAAATCTTTTTAGCAAAATTGTTTATTTAAATTATAATCACTAAAGTTTACTAAAAACCATGGTATTTCAAACTGAGCAGTCTAATTGTTTTATTAAAGTCAGGTTCCAGGATGAAAGACCCTTAACCCACAAATAGGAAAGAAGTATCTTGTTAATAAGCCTGTTGGCTTACGTGGAGGCCAAGTCAGGAGGGAATTTAATGTTGCCGTGGGCAAAAGCAAAGACATCTTTTGTTTGATCATCCGCAGAACAAATATTTTTCCTCCCTCATATAAATTTTCCAGCTGTTCTGTCATTTTAACAATCGAGCACGAAGTACAGCATGTTTACACATCCAACACGTACGTATATATACAGTGAAGCGTGTTATTGTCTGGAGTCAGTTACTTTACACTTACCCCTTCTGCCGGTATAAAATTCCCAAAGGTTTTCCCTTCCAGTCAACATTTTCTTCCTAAGCCAGGGCACGACAGTAGTTCCTAAAAGTGCATCTAGGTCAGAATAAAAACGCAAACAGCAGCACAGCCCTCAAGAGTAAGCAGTGAACAGGAATGCAGTTACTGCAGGTGTAGCTTCCAGGGTACAGACTGTCTCCCCACCTCTACTAATCGGGTGACTGTCTTAAAAGGACCTCCTCACTATTAACAACAAGGGGGCTGATCTGGGTGAGAAGGAAGTCGCCTTTTTCACCTACTAAACTGCCTCCTTTCTAGGTACCGTCTGTACGCCTTCCGAAGGGCAGGCTACCCTTGGTGACGCCAGTTCAGAGAATCCTGGCTCCGGTGTTTCTGAGAGAGATGTGCTGTGATGACCTTTACTCTATTTCTAGATTTGTGGAAGTGTCCCTTGCAGACCGCCCCCCTTTTTGTTGTCATTTTCTAGAACCTTCTACAGTGTCTTAGGCCTTACTTGTGCCCATCACCCTATGACGTAAGAGTGCACCTGACCACGGAAAGAAAAAGCCCCACTGCCTGAGAAGTGCTTCCACCTGCAGGAACCGGAGTAGGAGGCTCTGGCAGAGTCAGCCTGAGGGGCTGTGAGCATTCTCGGTGTCAACCCGATGAACCGGGGCTGGGAGGCAACAGCCAGCCACGGTCCAAAACCACCTTCTAGAAGACCAGTAGCTCATGCGAAGCCTGCCAGAATGTGAACTTGGGACTCCTTTTATTCTAGTCACTTTCCCACTTCCCTCAGGGCCTTTGCAGAGGTTCTCCGGCAAAGGCTTGGGAATTTTATAGTATAACTGACTTCACAGGGGCTGAGAGAGCTGACCCTGAAACAATCTCTGATTTCATTTTGCAAATACAGCATCTGACCAAATTGTAGCTGCTGGCCTCCAGAGCCCCTTGCTGACTCCCAGGCCTGCCAAAGCCAGGGTATGAAAGCTCCAAAAGAAGTTTAAGACACCTCTGGGGGGAAATTAAGGTTCAATCAGTAAATTAGCACACTGCTGTAATATCTGTAATCTGAAACACCCACTGGAGAAAACAATAGGTACAGATTCATCAGAGAAGAAATAAAACCCAACATGCAAATCAACTTTCAAAAGAAATGCAAAATCATAAAGCACAGCTAGCAGCCAACCACAAACAACTGCTTAAAAATTATTTCTCTTGTATGTGGAAGATGGTTAATCCAGAAGCTGTTGACAGTGCTTATGGGAACAGCACTGCCAGTTAGATCCTAATATAGTCAGTGTATGCCGTCCTGGTGTTTCTGCTAAAATATATTTTGTAGAAATCGTTTTAGTTAGGCCTCGAAGTAGTGAAAAATCTCAACAGGTTTTCTTCGCAGGTTTACATATTCTCACACACACAACTCGTCTGGAGACCATAAAAGATTGCTATATACACCTAAATCGTCCAACCTTCTAGGAAGTGGGGGACTCAAGACGACGCTGGCAGCCGCTCAGCGGCGTTGGAGCGTCGCTGTTGGTTTTCATCTACTGAGCTCAGGGCTGGAACCGCAGCCACGAAGATGCCCGCCTGCCCTGGGAAGAGTAGAAAACTAAACACCAATGGCTCCACGCGGCTGGCTGCCTCTGCTTCTGAGGCTCTACCCGCTGTGGACTCCGAACCCAGCCCCAGGCCACTCGGTGTTCAAGTGATTTGGCTTCTGTGCGGTGTCCCGAGGAGTTGTCCAGGGCTGTCTGTTCCCGGGGCTCAGACGAAGGGCTGCAGGATTCCTTCTCCGCTGAGGATCACGTCCGTCAGTGAACAGGAACAAAGGTAAGAAGCCCCGGTGCACCCATCACCCGACTCCCGGGGGGCTGCTAACGCCTCCAGAGGCTACTTCCACTCCAGCTCCAGGGCCCGATGTCGGCTAGCATCACATCCCTGTCGGAGTCTGTGTCCCATTAGGGTGGCTATCTTTTTGAAGGGAAGGAATTCTGCTGTCTGATACGCAGAAGAGAAGGCCTGCGCAGGACTAACCAGTGTACTGGCAAAAGACACTTGGTTTTGTAACTGAATTCCAGCTACGTTGCAAAACCGAACAGAATTATCAGAGTGAAACCCATCACCGAGGCGCATTAAAAAGTTGACAGTTTTATAGGTAAATCTATATTTTCAAGGTAAATCTTTGAAGAATTTTGGCCGGCAATTTAAAACCCCCTCGTTATGATAACGTCGAATGTTGTTCAGAGGTCAGTCGTTAGAATGTACCAACTGCATAGGGACTTCCTCTGGAACGTCTTTTAAGAAATAAAGTTGTCACATCATTCTTCAAAAATCTCTACTGACTAGTTTGTCTGTGATTAAAACAGCAAAAATAGGTCCTGGTTCGATTCCAGCTAGATTCTTTGAAAAAAAAAAAATCACACCGGGAACATGCCTGTCTGCCGTTACTATCATTGACAGAAACCTAACTGATTTCTGATGATTTGTTCACAGTCCTTGAGAAACCCGAACGTTAGCAAGGCTCTGACTCGCCAGAAAACCCACGCTATCTCCAGGTTGACTGGCTTTAGAATATTCTGCCCTTTCTTCTCTTTGACTACTTCTCTGTTACTTAAAAATAATATCCTTCTTTTGAAATAACAAGCCTCGGCTGTTTGCACAGACCACTGAAAGTTCCTTCCATCAGACATCGGAACGGAGACTAAACACTGCCTGGACCTTCGGGTGCTGAAGGAGATGGAAACAGAGAAGACACGGGTCTGACTCTAAAAAGAAGATAACTTTCTTATTAATGTCCTAAAAAGCTTAGAGGTTACAGGTTTCTTCAAAGGAAAACCGCACTTTAATTCCAATTCCCGTTTAAGAGATGTTCACGCGCTTTGGCTGTCCCCTCCTTATACGAGAGACAGGCGTGTTCCCAGAAAACGCAAGACGGCCCTACAGGAAGTAAGACGTGTCAACACCAGGACGCCCTGGGACGTCGGGGCCCCGGTTCTGGCCCCGTCACTTGTCACTCTGTTTCTGATGTCATTTGTGACCTTGAGAAAAGCAAAACTCAGAGTAACAGCTTACTGCCTAGTTACCAAGTGCCTCTAAGCATGTTTTCAGTTCAGTGTCAGAAGTAGCCTCTGGAGGATTTAAGACTGAGAAAGGTCGATTCCGCGGAACGTTCGTCCATCAGTCCTGGGGCAGCAGTGTCGAGGCTCAGTGTCGACTGGGGCCGGACGCCTGGGTTGGGCTCCCGTTGTCCCAACCTCTCCGTGTGTGGCTGCTCCCTCATCTCTGAGAAGGGGGTGCTGACAGCAGCTAAACGTTTGGCGCGGTGCCCGCACATGCCAGGTGCTACCTACGTTCACGCACTTTACCAGTGAGGCGTGATCTCTAAGACCGCCGTGGCCCGCACGTCTAAGCTCCGCAAAGCACGTGAACGCGTTCCTTGCAACCGGCCCTCAGTTACCCTTCGAGGCAGGACTTACGTTTGAGGAGGAGCCGATTTCTGGCTCCAGTGTGGGCGGACCCTTCTCGGGCTCCTCCCCCATGAGAACGGAGAGGGCGGCTGCACTGCCCACGTGCGAAACTACCTCATCCTTCCGCGGCAGACACGTTAGGGCTGCATTTCTCCCAAGAACTGAGCCAGAGTCTTCAGACCCCAGAAGCCCAGGAAGAAAAGGAGCCTGAAGGAAAAGCTGTAATTCAGCCGCCTCGGACACAGACGTGGCTGCAGAGTTGGGCTCCCCGGAGAACACTCACCCGGCACCTGGGAACACCGGGCCAGGCTCACGGCTCCCTGAGGCTCTCTCTGCTCCAACACTCTGGGGCGTGACCTGACCCTGCCGCCCTGAGACACAGTTTTGGAACGTGAAGCTGTGCGGGGAGCTGAGATGCAGCCGAGCACGAGCCGGGCACTGTCAGAGAAGGCAAGAACGTTCGCCCCGACCCCACCACTCGCCTCCCCGGCCTGGTGACCGGGGTGTGGGGTAGGGTGAGCGTCCCGATGGTCTGCCACGTGCCCTGAGCTGAGCTATGCAGGAGGGCTGGCCATCTCGCCCGGACCCGGTCGTGCACCGGGACCCTGGAGACTGCGGTGAGGTAGGTGGTATCAGCCCCATCGACAGGTGGGCAAACTGAGGCAGAATGAAATGCAGTAGCTCGCTTTTAATAACAGCATACAAAATCTGGAGAAGCCCCAAAGTAGTCCCCAGTTCCCGGAGCCCAGCGCAGACCCTTAGAACGCGCAGAATGGAAACGGACGGGAAAACGCGCCCCTCCTCCTCTCGCTCTTCTCCCCCAGAGGATCTCTAACCCTAGTACACCAGGAACCCTTCAAACACTCCTGAGGACGCAAGCAAAACAGAGCAGCAGAGACCCAGCTGACGGCTTATTCCCGTAGGCAGGGGAAACGCTTCTGTTCTCGAGGGGGCTCACGGTTTTCAGAAGAGCGCAATGTGTCACCACAGGTGGAAACCCCTCAAGCTGGAACGGGGCCTGACAAGCCACATGGAAGCCAGTTCCCCTTTGCCTCAGTGAATGGTCTGAGAAATGGGACCAGCACGCCCATTCAAAGGAAATAAGCTCTAAGAAACCAGGGAAGATGAAACACCCTATCCCCTCCCCTGGCCCCAGAGGACGGAGGTTCTGCCTGGAACCTTCCTGGGAGAACGCAGACCCCTCCTCGCCCTTTGGCAGGGACCCCACCCTTCTCCTGTCTGGCTACCAAGCACTCTCTCCTGCCCTCAGAATCCAAAGTCCGCAGGCCACGCCAGCTGAGGCGCAGGTGGGGTGGCTGTCTCCAAGCTGGAGGTGTGTGTGTTGGTGATGCTCTTTGGCTGGAAGCAAAGGCCATTCTGGCAGGATGGGGGCCTGTCTGGAACCGGGCACGGGCTGAGGTATTCCCAGCCCAGGGCAAAACCATCAGACAGCCGTGTTCCCCGCTCCCCGTGGAAACCCATCTACAACCAGGAGTAAACGAGGGAGGACAGACGACCGGGACTAACTTGGATGCTGAAGGTCATCGGTACAGTGTCACAAAATCTGAAAGCACTGTTCCTTAAGTGCTGACAGTCTGACACACTGCGTGCCCCCAGCCAGTGGTCTCTGCCTGCCGCCTGTCGGGATGCGTACGTCGGGTCCGTAGGGCTGGACTCTCTCTGGATGCTGGCTGCTCCTCTGCTCTCTCTTATGTCTTTTGGCATCTCTGGTCCTCTTTGGGTGCAGAGGGTTCTCCAGAGACGGGCTGAGGGTGCCGGGTGGGTGGGCAGGAGCAGAGCCAGCGGGGAGGAGAACGAGGCACTTCAGTTTGGGCTGGTGTTGGTGGAGCTGGCCCTGGCCCCGGGAGTCGAGTGGTCCCACCTGGCTCCGGCTGCGGCGCTGGGTGGTCCCGGAAGACCCCAGTGACGGTGGACAGGTAGGCACTTGGCAGCACTCCCAGGACTGGGCAGGGCTGGAGGCTCCGCGTGGGCCCCGCACACGGCTAGGTCATCAGGATGGGCTTCTGCCGTACTTCCAGGATGTCTAGGGCGGCGGGGAAGACGCGGGTGGTCACACCCCCAGTGCTCCATTTATGAAGGAAGCACGCCACGTCGTTCACGGGCGTTTTCTCTTCCACCCCTCGGGTAACTGCGGTGCTGTGACCACCCTCCGTGCAGACGGGGAACGAATGGGCTTGGAGCAGCTGCACTGCCTGGCAAGGCCACGGGGAACGGGGAACGGGGCTCACGCGGGGGCTCTGGAGCCACTGCCTGGCACCGCCCTGCGGCCCGTCAGTGACAGCTCTGCCTCCCCCTCGACTATAACGGGGTGGGCGCCAGGGCACGGCCCAAGGGGACACCTTCAGGGGCCATGGTTTTCCCAGAGGTCCCACACAAAGTCAAAATTACCTGTTAAAATCCGGTGCAGCGGCAAAGTGACGTAGGTTAAATGTGCATAAAGAAGGAAATTCCCGTCTGTTCTGTTCAGCTTCAGCCAGGACCCGACCAGGGAGCGCCCCGTGCCGGACAGGGACCGAGACCGCAGGTTGGTGGCATTGTGCAGGTCGGCTGGAGGGGAGAAGGCCGGTCAGGCCCAGGCGGCGGGGAGAACACCTCCCATTCCAGGTGGCGCCTCCCTGGCCCAGCTCGACCCTCTGCTGGGCGCCCCATCGCCCCGGCCTGCAACACCCAGTGCCCCTTCCTGCCTATCCAGCCCAATCCTGCCCCTCAGGGCCCACCCCTCTGAGCCCTCCCTGACACCCCCCTTCTCTGTCCTGGAGAGTCTCCTCTGTGGGGTCTGGCCCATCGCCACACTGTGTCACTTCGCTGCTCCCCTCTGGTACTGTCTGTCACTGGGAGGCCATGGGGGTGAGGCTGGGATGACCTGTCACCATCGGCCAATCTACGGGTCGCCCGGGAAGGCAGGATGGGGGCTACGAGTGCTTTCCTGCTGGTCTGGAAGTAAGCCGAGGTGAGGAAGGCGCTCGCCCAAGCTCACTCGAGAGCAGGTTGAGGCCGGTGCCGGCGTCTCCTGGCCCTGGCCAGGGTCTCGTCCAGCAGGCCCTCTGCCTCTGGGTCCTGCCAGTCAGGACCGTTCAACGCCACAGCCCAGCTCCTTCAGATGGCTTCCCGCTGCTCTTCTGACGAACACGGAGCCGCCGCCCCGCCGCACGGCTGGCTGACGGCGGGGCCCACGTGCGCAGAGACAGCAGCGGGAAGGTGCAGGCCGGCCGGGAGACACTGCACACTGAGTGGCTGAGAACCAGGGCCTCTGCGACATCCGGGCCGAGACGCCCAGCAGGCTGCCAGACGGACAGGCCCGCGGGCTCGGGGAGGGCAGGTGAGCCCTGAGGGGACCGCACGGAACAAGGAGAGACCCTGAGGGATGCCCCCCCCACCCGGGGTTCCAGAGCGACCTGAGGCGACAGCATGTGCATGTGGACCACGGAGCTCCCCGCACCCGGCAGGCGTTCCCCCACCCGCTCGGCCGAACAGGCAGACAGTGATGTCGGGAAGGCTCTGAACCCCTGGAATCAGTGCAGACTGCCAGCTGTGCCTCGCACGCTGAGCGCTGAGAGCGCCGGGCTGGGGGCGCCCCTCGGTGGGCCTCTGTCTGTCTGTCCATGGCTCCGTCCCCGCCCGGGACGGCCGGCCCCCTAACTGTGGATGGGGGAAGGAAGCAGCTCGGGGAGGGGCGGCGTCACCTCCCCCGTCATCCTCCCGGAAGAGTTCCTCGCTGTCGTTGGCCGAGTGAGATTTCTTCATCTCCGCCATCCGGCTGCGGGGCACCTTCCTCTTGAGGGACGGGGAGAAGAAGGCGGGCCGGTGGTTGCGCTCAGGCGTTGGGGGAGTGCTGAAGGAGGTCACCTGGGAACAAGGGGCGAGTCACCAGAGTGGCCCACCGACCCGGGGTCCCGGTGCCCACCCACCTCCCGCCTCGGACGACAAGGACACCTGCCCTGCTGGGGCCCAGCGGGTGCTGGCTGCCAGCGCTGCCCCGGGAGGGACCGGGCTGCCCTCCTGTGGGCCTCCAACGCCAGTCAGAGGGTCGTCAGAGCCCAAAGCAAGCCTGGCCGCTGACGCGGCTCAAGCACCCGCCACGGCACCGAACCTTCCCAACCTCCCACAACGGGAACCGGCATCAGCCCATCTGACAAAGAGGAAACTAAGGCGGGACAGCGACCCTGACGTGCCCGAGGTCACCCAGCAGGATGGTGGCCACACCGGGTTGCAACCCAGGTCTTCTGCCCCTAAGGCCATGCTCTTCACCCTGATTTCTTCTTTTGGCTACTGTGTCCCATCCCCCCTCTCTCCCAGCATCCTTTCATAGACGTGCAGTGGCCAAGCGGTCCATGCTTCCATCTCCTCCTCTCCTCTCTTCCAGCCACACTGCCAGTCACCACCCATTCTCCACACCCACTCAGGGCAGCACTAAGGACAGACAGGCACGTGACAGTGGTCCCTGCCCTCAAGGAGCTCACAGTCTGCTGGGGGCAAGAGACCCAAAAGTTGACAACCACAGACCGAATGTTGTTGTTGAGACAGAAAAACGGAAGCACAGGATACAGGGGAGCACAGAGGCAAAAGGAATCAACAGCCTGGGAAATCAGGAAAGGCTTCCCGGAGGAGATGCCGCTTGAGCTGGGTCTTGAAGGACGAGTAGGAGTTCGCTAGGTGAAGAAGGGGGGGAAGGGCGTTCCAGGCAGAGGGAACGTGGCCCATCTCCTCCCTCCTCCCCATGCAAACAAGAATCTGAGGAACAAGACGAGCTGGGACTGAGACTTCGGGAGCCCCATCAGCCTCCTCGTCACGGCTCCGACATCCACCAGAGTCCCGGCGGCCGCTGGGCTCCAGACGGTCCTCCCACAAGCCAGGGAAGGTTTTTAAAAGATAAAAAACAAACACCAGAAACCACAATACACACAGAGTCTGCATTTGTCATGCTCTGGTTACAAACGACCCCTCTGGAAAAGGGAGGGGACAAGCGACAGTGAGCACAGAGGTGGAGGGGGCCCGTGCAGTCCTGGGAGGTCAGGGCCTGCCACTGACAGCTGCGTGACCCTGGCAAGGCCCTCCCCTTGACCCCAGGCCTCCCTGCTACTATGCGCCAGGGACTTTCCCAGGCACCGTCTCCTTCACCCCCGCAGCCACCCTGAGCGAGAAAGATCATCACCCCCATTTGACAGATGGAAAATCAAGGCCCGGGCAGGTCTAGTAACCGATCTGTGGTCACTCGGCAAACAAGTGGCTGGAACGGGCACCCAGGTTTGTCCAGCCCAAGCCCAGGCCACGTCGTCACAAGGGGTTTCACGTACACATTCGTTAGGGCCTCAGTGGGCAATTTAGGACCAAGGAGAAGAATAAGCCTCCTTATCTCGACGGTAAACCACTATTCCCAAGACAACAGAGGCCCCTGCCTGGAGCTCTCACCCATCATCACAAAAAAGAGCATTTATTGTTTCTGTTCTGCTTATAAAACACATTCACTGCAGAAACTCCAAAGCAAAAAAAAGACATACAAAGAAGGAAAACCGCCATCTGACTACCTGGAGATGTGCAAGGTGAACGTAATTTTACAGAATTAGAAGTATTTCACATACGCGCTCCCCCGTCTAAGGCCCGCCAGCAGTGACGCGTGACTTACACGCTCAGGAGCCATTTTCCCAGGCAGACCAGCCGCCGTCCGCACAGCGGCTGTGACCTGAGGGCCCCATCTGATGTTCAGCGGCTCCTCTGAGCCCCCAGCACCTCGGGAGGCAGGTGTTTTCACCCCGTTTCTGGATGAGCAAACTGAGGCTCAGGAGAAGAGACCTGTCCCAGTTCACACAAGCAGCAGCACCTGGATTCCAGCCCCCCGGCAGCCCCTCTCCCGGAGGTGCCCCCAGTACCCTGTCTTCGTCCAAGACGCCCAGCTCCGAGCTGCCCCCTCTGAAGACCCAACTGGGGCAAAGCAGCCAGCGGGCTGGAGACTTGCCCCTGCCTGAGCCCTGGGGCCCCCTGGAGGCTCTGCAAATAAAGCTGCCACTGACCTCAGCGTCCCACCCCTGGGGAAGGACAGTGGCTAGAAAGAGCAGGGCTCAAAGGCTCAGTGCTGTCACACGAGAGCCATGTGACCTGGGACAGGGCAGGTAAATCAGGCAAGCCTGGGTCCCCAGGCCTGCAGACACGAAAGCTCAGGCCCGCCCACGGGCTGCTGGTGGCCTCCCAGCAGTTCAGGTGCACAACACCTTGTGAACACGTGGCCCGGGCAGAGAGAAGAGCTGGGCGGCCCCAGGGCCTCTGCGCGCTCCGGCTGATGCTGCCGGGGCGGGAGGGGAGGCTGGCTCCTCCTCACCCCTGGCTCACCCTCCGGGAAGGCCGGTCGCGTGCCCACACTCGCCCAGCAGGTCCACTGAGGCAGGCGCCAGGACCCTGGAGACAGAGGCCCGCCGCAGCGGCAGCTCAGGGCCCAGGCGCTAACCTGCTGTGCGACCCTGGGCAAGTCACTTGCCCTCTCTGAACCTCGGCCTCCTCCCCAGAAGGCTGGGGATAATGACACCTACCTCACCGGGGGCTGTAAGGATCAGGGAGACGGTGGGAAGCAGATCTGAGGGACGGGAGGCCCCTCCCCGAGCTACGCAGCCCTTACCCGCTCGTGCATGGGCGAAGCCGGGCTGGAGTCCTCTTCGGTCCCGCAGGGGGACGTGTCACCAGTGGACACACGGCTGACCGCCATCTCGGCGTGGCCCTTGCCCTGTGGCCCCTTCATGCGCACAAACTCCATGTTGTTGTACTTGTAGAAGCCAAAGGACATCTTCTGTGCCATGCGGGCAGCCACACTCACCTGTGGACGGGTGGGAGAGGGCCTGAGTCAGGCAGGTAGGGATGCCCGCTCCCTGGGGACACGAGCAGCCCCTGAGGACTG
This sequence comes from Phocoena phocoena, assembly GCF_963924675.1. NCBI lineage: Eukaryota > Metazoa > Chordata > Mammalia > Artiodactyla > Phocoenidae > Phocoena > Phocoena phocoena. The sequence continues at coordinate 4,487,714 of NC_089229.1, read as the reverse complement.
CCAGCCCACCTCCAGGGGGACCGAGCCCTGGCTGACCTGGGCTCGCCCACGGGGCAGGGCAGTGCCGGGGCGCTGGGGATCCCCGGCTGATGCCCCTCTCAGCCCGATGACCATGCCCCACGCAGGGCCAGCACAGGCCGGGAAGAGAGCCCCAGCCCAGTGGGACCTGAGACCACCTCCCCTGTCCCTTCCTCCCAGGCTCCAGAGAGAGGACGTCCTCGGGACAGTGCTCAGCTGCGGGAGAGCGGCCCGTCCACCTGGACTCCTCTCCCCTCAGTTCAGTCTAGCAGGGGCTAATCCCAGGAGGGTCTTCCCTCGGGGGCCGGAGTAGGCCGGAGTGGGCTGAGACGTGCTGTAGAGAGCACAACACAACCGCCTAAGGGGGCTCCGGGGGGCTGCGGGCGCTCCGAGGAGGGGCAGGTACAGCTCCGAGCCGGGCGAGGGCAGAAGGGGGCCTAGGGGGTGCCTGCCCCTGGGCCCTGCACCCGCCCTGCACTCACGCGGTTGTCGTACACCTTCTTGAGCGCCTCGTAGCGGATGGAGCCCTGAAAGATGACCCCTTGGAATGTGTTGGATTTGTCACTGGCCACCAGCTCCACACAGACCATCTCTCCTTCGCCCACGGTCATGTCGCTGAACACCTGGGGTGGGGCACGAGGCAGAGACGGGTTCGTCGCCTGCCAGCTGCCACCACGCAGCCGCAGCCCGGCTCCCGGCCCAGCACCCTCTCACTGGCCCAGGGCGGACTGCTCAGGAACTCCCACTTTGCAGGTGGGAACGCTGAGCCACAGATGTCAGGGTATTTGCTCAAGGCCCCCCGTGGCTCCACCAAGACCAGCACAGAAAGGCGGACAGGCTACCGCGGGGTGGGGGCAGCGTCTACAAGGGGGTGGGGTTGATAACAGTGACTCTGGGACCGGAAGAGGACGTACCCGCCCTGGCCACCGGGAGGACACTGCCCCCATCACTCTTCCTCATGCCAGGGAGTTAAACGGTCCACGGGGACCGTCTGGCCCGCTTTCTAGGATCTCCTCCACCCCGGCTGTGGGCGCTCGGCCCACCCGCCCCGAGCTTCACGGCTCGCGTGCAGGCACCAGCTCAGGCGCCCGACGGATGGACCGCCCGACCGCCAGGGTGGCCTGCGGGGGACTCTGCACCCCGCCCCTGCTCGAGTCACCGCTCCCGGGGGCCAGCGTACAGGCCGAGCTCTGAGGTCACACAGACTGAGGTTCAAATCTCAGCTCTGCCACGGACGAGCCGTGCGAGCCTGAGATGCCTCAACACACCAATCCAATCGAGAAGAGCCCTGAAACACAGGCCCCTTCTTCCTGAGTCCTCCCAGGGCCCCGACCCACTCCGGTGGGTACTGGCACCGCTGCCAGGGCCTCGACAGGGGAGAGTGGCTGGACAGGAGCTGGCAGGGTCGCAAGTGGGATGCAGCTGGGTTCCGGGCACCCCACATTTCCCAGTCGAGTCACCTGCCTTGGACCCCAGTTTTCCCAACCTTAAAATAGAAGCTTGGTCCACATGACTTCTAGAGCCCCAGCCATCTTGGACATCCTAGGATCCCAAGGTGTGGAGGCCCTGATTCAGAGTTTAAGGGCCATAACAATGATTCCTCCCGCCTGGGAAGCACTCTCTGTAGGCGTTTACGGCGCATTTTCCCATTATTCATGAGCTCTTTGACCTTTCGACTCTGATGCCCATTTTACAGATGAGAAAACCGAGGCTCTGAGCCAGGTGAACTCACTTGCCCCGAGTCAAACAGCAGGAAGAGCGCAACCCCAGCCCAGCGCCCACCGCCTTTCTGAAGGCGTGTGGGGCCTGAGGGAAAAGCTTCTCGTATTCCCTCGTATTCCCTGATGAGGGGGAACTAGAGGGAGACAAAGCCCACCTCCTCGAAGCTGTCGATCATGAAGAAGATGTTGGGGTAGCTGATCTTGGATTCTTCCCCTTTGCTGTCCATGGGATGTTTACTGGGGGATGCGAACACTTGCTGAAAGAAAGGAGATGCGAAGGACTGAGTGTGGCCCCGGCCCTGCACCCAGACCAGGAGCCACTCAGTGGGGTGCAGTGTGCTGCCCAAGGCACAGGTCACCGCGGTCACACTGCCCAGAGCCAGGCCACGCTCAAGGTTGCCACTTGGGAAGAAGCCGTCCGGGATGACTGGTTTAGCGCTCCTGAGCAGGACATAGGCCCCCGGGGGCTGAATGGACTTCTGGAGCTGGACGCTCACTTCGGGGCAGGGAAGGCAGCAGGAGGACTTGCCTCCCAAGTAAACACGGGGCAGCCAGAGGGCTCACCTGGGATTTCTTCTTATGGACGTGGATGTCCCCGCCATCAGCTCGTGTGCACACAGCACATGTCACCATGTAGTCCAGCTGGAAGAGAGCGCAGGACGGGGGTGTGGAGGGGTCTGCTGTCCCTCGGGGCCTTCTGACAGCCCCCCTCCTGGAGCCCTGCCCCGCGGCTCCCCTGTACCTTCTGCAGGATGAGGTTCAAGCAGACGCTCTCCTCCCAGTCGATGTCAGGGTCTCCGAGGCCCGGCAGCTTCTTGGAGTCCCGCCGGTACACCTCCACCTCCACCTCGGGCTCGGCCTCAGCCAGCTGCGAGGCCCAGGGCAGAAGTGAGTCCCAGCCCCACGGGGCCGTCTTCTCCCTCACCACTGCACCCGCCAGGTGCTAACACAGACGTGGACTCCAACCTTACTGCTGGGCTCTCTAGCTATGCGACCCAGAGTTCACCGAGAACTCAGCCTCCAAGGTTGTCCCTCAGGCCCTGCAGTGGGTGGGTGGGGGGTCCCAGCAGCCTGTGCCGCCCACGCTGCTCTCCTCACCTCGCCTACAGGCGGCCCGTCCACCCATCCACCCTCCACCACTGGCCTAGCGCCGGCAGCCCTGGGGTTGCTATGGTGACCGGGTACCGCTAGGCTGCAGGGCGAGGAGGGGGCCGGAGGCAGCCCGGGCTTGCCGCAGAGAACCCGCAGCGCGCAGGCGCTGCGGTAGGGCCCGCCTCACGCCTGCCAGGGGCTTGCCTTTCTGTTCTTTTGAGCAGTGTGGGCAGAGAAGCTGCCTGGGAGCGGCTGTGTGGTCTCCTCACTCCCCCTCCCTGCCCACCTCGCACCCCCAGGCCTGCGGGATCTCGCCACATCACTGCCCGCCGGCTGCCTTCCAAACACTACCGGCAGATGTGACATGGCCCAGCCCGGCAGGGCGCCGTCGTATGTGCGCCTGACACGCCCCTCCCGCTCTGCCTGTGCCGGTCCCTCCACACGAATGTCCTCAGTCCACTGCCGTCCCCTCTCTCTGTCCTACAACATTCCGGCCAGGTGTCACCTCCTCCTCTTTGTGGGTCCCCAGACACCCGCACTCTTCCCACCATCACAGCACCGACGGCTCCACGTGCCACTGGCCACGCTGTCTGTCCATCCCAACAGACTGCGGGCTCCCCGAGGACCGGGCCAAGTCTGAGTCATTTTGTGCTCCCAGTGCTGGGAGAGAGGCATCTGTACAGAGCTCACGGCAGGTGTTCGATGGAACATTCCAGCACGTGAACAGCTAGACTGCCACACACTCCCATGGACTCAGGCTCCCCCCTGACCTCAACAGCCCCCAACCTTCAGGAGAGCTCGCACATGGCTCCGGGCCTCCCGCTTCAAACTCCTCAGTCCTGAGTTCAGGGTTCTTTCCCCGGGAGAAAGAGACCATCGTCTGCGCATTCTTTTCGCCTCCCTGCCCGGCCACTCTGGGAACACGCAGACCTGACCTCTCCCTGTTCCCGCCTGCCCGCCTGGAGAATTCAAGGCCAAGTCAGGCTAAGAAAACCCTCCCTGACTAGAGCCGGGGCCTCTCCAGGCACCGAAATCCAAGGCACAGCTAAGAGTCTCAGATGTGCCCAGTCCTTACTGGAGCCTCTGGTCTCCCTGCCTTTGAGAAAACACCAAGATTTTGCAAAAAAAAAAAAAAAAAGTCATCTGTAATCTGAACCCCAGCAGATGCCAACAGGCCGGAGAGGTGGCGGACAGAAGTCGGAGCCCACAGCCCTGCTGCCTCCCGGCTGTCTGCCCCCAGGCTCCAGTCTCCCTGCTGGCGAACTGTGGAGGGAGCAGTGCCTGCACCCCCAGAGCTGTGCCGAGGACAGAGGACAGCGTGCCCATCACGGGAGACACCGGCTCCGAGGCACCCAAGACTCTCACCGCCCTCTGCCAGGGGACTCGTGTGGTCACATCGCCCAAACCTCTGGCGCCCCAGGTGTGTGCGATGGGACGGCCTTAACCCGGCCCCCTTTTCCAGGAGAGGCTGAGCCCTAGAGAGGAGCTGACTGGACTAGGTTACAAGGCCAGTAGGGGGAGATGATGCTGGACCGGAAGGGTGGATGTGGTGACCGGGGACCTTGGACCAGGCTCCCGAAGGCGCTCAGCTCAGGACCTCTCTACCCATACCTGCCCCCAAGTTCCACCCCTCCATCCCTCCCAGGGCTCCCCCTGCCCACACTGAGTGTGGCTCGGGTCCCACCCAGCACCAAGGCCGTGCAGGCGAGGCCTGTGCCACAGCCTCTGGTCACCAGATCCAATGGCCCGTCCCCCTCTCGTCCTGCATCCCCACGCCTGCCCACTTCTGGAGCCCTCCACCTCTCCAGCCAGTCGCTCAAGGTCTCCAGCTGGTCCCTCCCACATCAGGCTGGCTCAGGGCTCTGTCCTAGGCCTCTTTGTTACTCCCCCGAGGCTCCCTCCTCTTCCCATGCCATCTTGGTGCCCATGGTCCCAAATCTGTAGCTCCTCCCTGACCTCTCTGCTCAGTTTCACACAGGAAACCCACTGCCTGGAAGACACCGCCATCTAGATGTCCCACGGGCACCTGCGACTCAACCCGTCCAACACCTGCCCTCCTCCTGTGTCCCCTCCAGATTCACCCCGGGCCCAAGCCGGAGACCTGGCTGCCAGGCCAAGTCTTCCCTCCGCCCCACATTCAATCACCTGAAGCCCTGCTAGTTAAGCCCACGTCCTGGGCCTTCCTCGGAGTTGGCCCCACCCCGACACCCCTCCCTCCGCCGGCTCAGCGCAGCACGGCAGCTCCTCACTTCTACTCTGACGCCCCCCAACCCTTCCCCCACCTACGCCCGAGAGCCTGCCACATGGAACTCTGACCACGTCCGCTTCGCCGGTTCGTCAGGCTCAGTGGCTTCGCAGGGCTCCGGGGGTAAAACCCGAATTCTGGTCACTACAGTTGCCACACTGTGTTGGCGCCACGCGACGCACTTCAGGGTCCCAGTGCCCACTGGCCCCAGTGACAACGCGGCCACACAGCCAGCTGCTGCAGACACCAGATGGACACCAGAGGACCCTGGCCCGCCCCTGGGCCTTCCTGCATGACACGCAGCCCGGCCAGACCAGCCATACGGCCGCCGGCATTGCCAGCCACCATGCCTCCTTTGCAGCGGGCACCAGGCCTGTCCATCTGCAGAAAACCCATCACGCGTCAGGCTCAAAGAGCAGGCACACGGCAGGGGAGGCACAAGCCCCAGGTAACAAGCCCCGGCCCGGGGCTGCAGGCCCTGCGGTGGGCACGCTGCAGAGACCTGCCTCCACGGCCCTCCCATTTCCGTGTATTTAAAGGGAAGCAACGTGTTTCCATGTTTGGCATACAGGTTGCTAAAACATTTTACAAAATACTAAATAAAGCTTCTGAAAAACATGCAAAGTCTGTTCGATCAACTGCTCTACACAAACTTAGCGGATGAAACACCTGAGGCGACTCATTCCACCTGTGAGCCCTCGGCTTCCTCTTCTGTAAAGCGGGGATAATAACCCCTGCCCTGCTGAGTCGCTGGGAAGACACGAGATCGGGAGGCAGAGAGCTCAGCACCGTGTCGGGGGCGTGGTGAGTGCTCAGGGCCTGGTAGGCGCCAGCATCGTCCCCAAGCCGGCTCAACTGCCCGCGCCAGGGAGGACCCCAGCCGCTGGGGCCAAAATCTTCGCTCCCCCATTAAGTTACTAATTATGAGATGCGGCCACATCACCCAGCCTCTGCCCGTGTTTCCTCCAAGGTACTACAGTGATGAGAATCGCTGCTTTCCAGGGTCGTGGTGAAGATTAATAATGATGTCTATCTACACAAGCCCAGCGCATCCCGCCATCGGACGCGCGTGTGGCCATCCCCGCACAGTTCCTGAAGCCTGGCAGGTGCTAAATGAACACCATGTTCCCCTCTCGACTCGCACAAGGACTGCAGGGAAGCCCCTCTCTCACACGAAGAGCAGACCTCCAGGGAGGCTTGGCTGGGCCCCGAGGGGCCACTCACCTTCCGCCCGTCGACGGCGCCCTCGCTGCCCATGTACGCCAGCTTCCGGCGCACGTAGAAGAGCATGTCGTCCTGCCGCGGGGCCCACTTCTCCATGAAGTAGGTAGAGAACATCCAAGTCCAGAAGACGATACGGTCATCCTTGAAGCACCCTGCACAGGGAGGCCAGAGAGGAGTGAGGAAGGATGGGTCAACTTGGCCCCAGCCCCGTGACCTTGGCCGGGCCCGGGCCCTGTCCCCCACCCCGCCCCCGACCTGTGTTTCTGGTCAGAAAGCAGCCAGGACTGTGTGATGTTCAGAGCCCCCTTTTCCCTCACACCCCACCACGGGGCACCCAAAGAGGCTCAAGGCCACGAGACCCTCACCCCCCTCCCCCCATGGCACAGTGGACTCCAGCCTGTGGATGAATCAGCAGCTTCGGTGGGGAAGGAAAGATGGAATCAGAGGGAACGTCATGGGCAGGCTGTCTGGCTGGGAGCCGGAAGGGCTTAGGATGGGAGATCTGTCAGGCAGGCACCTCCCTCCCCCCTTCCCCACCCCAGGCTGCCGCAGCTCCCACGGAGAATCCGACTTAAAGGAACAGCTGCCCCTTTGCTAACCACGCTCAGCGGCAGGCAGGAAGCAGGGAGGACGTCCACCCTACCCTCACCCTGGCACCACGGAGCCTCTCGGCATGCCAGACTGACTGACTTCTTTTTATTACAAACAGGATTCCTTTATGATAAATCTTTACGGTACTCTTTCCCACACAAGGAGAAAAAGCCCACAGGCTCTGGTAGGAAGGACTGTTTCCACTCCAGCTCTGCACTTGCCACGTGACAGCGGGCAAGCATCGCAGCCTCTCTGACCCCAGGTTTCTGGGGGTGAACACAGACTGAGACCATGGGCGTGGAGAGCCCGCGCCTGGCACAGAGTGGGACCCACAAAGGCGGGTGTCTACACAGATCCGACAAAATTCCAACATGTGCTGCAGAGCTGTTTCTTAGAAACCCAAGATATTAAATTGCTCCTGGTTTCTTTCTCTTCTCCAGAAACTGCTTTACCACCGTGACTGAGCCCTCGCACTTGGGTCCTAGAAGGACCTGACTTAACCCAACCCTGGAGGCGGGAACCTGGGGGCCGCTGATGCGGGGCTCTCCCTTGTCCCCACAGGTGGCACAGGGACTGGCCAGGCCCCCTGACTTGCAGCCCATGCCCCCTCCTCCGGGGAGTCGGCCATCAGGCTCTGGAAGACTGAGCCGCAGGCAGAAAACCCCAGCCTTTGCTTACATCACCATGACCAGAGACCCAGGCTCCACACCAGCTCCTGCCCTCTGCCCTCTGCAGGGCTGCCACGGGCAGTCTGCAGCCCGCCCACTCCCACGCCCTGCCTGGCTCCCATGCGAGGGAAACAGAAGGGTCCTCGTCAGTGAGGCGTCCAGGTCAGCGAGCCTGATTAAGACAAAGGCCACCCACCAGCCTTGACGGCAAAGGCTGGAAGAGGCCACAGGACTGACGGCCGCATCCGCAAGCTGGCAGGCAGCAGGTGGAATGTCGCCGCCGTCCGCACCATTCTGCATCACCGCCCGGACGTTCCTGCCACACACCTTTTCGACAGGCAACGCCCAGTTCACGCCCCTACAGACCCCTACAAAACTAAGCAAAGGGGCCGTGTTATTCCGAACAAAACAGGAACTCTCCCGTGACTCTGTTTACTCGCAGCTCCCTCAGCCCAAAGCCCAGCAGAAGGCCCATCAGGCGAAATGCTCAAAGACTGCCCACGCCGACTGCTTCCTGGCCCCGCGGGGGGTACAGAAGTGACAAGCAGTGGGTCAGGTCTCCAGGCCCCACCACCTGCCACAGTGAATTACAAGTTCACCATCAGCGTCACTCAGGGTCAAGCGCTGCCCCCCTCGGGCGGCACTCTCTGTTTATTCTGCAGGCAGAAGGAACCTCGAGGTACCTCGGGCACCCAGATGGTTACGATTTGTTACACATTTGCCATGTTGAGTGAGCACCAGGTAGAGCTACGCAGATCATCTCACTAAACTCTGCCTGCATTCTGTTACGTCTACTGCCCCGTTTCACAGACGCAGCTGACTCTCAAGAGGTTAAAAAGGAGGCCAAGATCACAGAGTTAGAACCCGCCAAGTCCTCAGACCTGTCAGACCCCCGCGCTGACACTCTTGGAAAATGCTGGACCCAGATAACGAATGCAAAGCGCTTAGCAGGCAGCTGGCAACCCCGGGAGCGCGATGAGGGAGGGGTTCTGGGGTTGGGGGAGGATGCAGGGTTTGCCTGCAGGAGTGGAGTGCTGGAGGTGGCACAAAGTGCATGCCACTGTATTCTCTAGGATTCCACGTGCCGCCAGGCCTGGCCCAGTGGGGGCCACACAAGGGGTCCCATGTCCCTGCTTTAAATGCTGAAAAATCACTTTCTTCACAGCTCATCCGGCCCGGTTAGTGAGGGAGTCTGCAGGTCCCAAGAGTCTGAAGCAGACTGCATGCCAGTACTTCCTCCTAACACAAAGGCTCAGCTCACACAGGGGCTGCTGGCGCCCAGCCCGAAGGTCACCCCGGGCCGGCTGCCGGCCCCCCCACCCCCAAGGGCCACTCCCAAACAACCTCTCAGAGGGGACCAGCCCACCCCCCGTACGCTTCCAGCCCACGTGGCCATCAGAAAGTCCCCCTCACTGCCAGCTCCCCACCCGGGCTGGTGCCATCACCCCTAGAATGCACTGGTTGCCCCTTCCACTCCCATCCGACAGTCTGCCCTCCACACCACAGCCACAGGATCTTTATTTAAAGATCGTTCCCTGCCCCCCTTAGACCCTTCCCAGGGAATTCGGAATAAAACCCAAAGTTCTGAGAAAGCTCTCCAAGACAGCCCCTCCTCGCGCTGCTCACCAGCCCTGCTGGCCTCCTCCCCCTCCGATTCTCTGCCCCGGTGCCTTTGCACAGGCGTCTCCTTCCTGTCATTCCAGCTGCAGCTTAGACGACTCTCACCTCTTCAGAGAGCCTCTCCGGACACCACATTAAATGTGGCCCGAGGGGCTTCCCTGTCACAGCACCTTGTTTTACTGCCATCATCACCACTGGTGTTTCATATCGGTTTGCTGTCTGTCCCCCACTGCATGAAAGCAGCTCAGGAGGAGGGACTTGTGTGGATGACCATCAGATTTCAGTGCCCAGAGCAGAGCCAGGCACATAGCAGGCGCTCGATAAATGCTGTGTGAATAAATGGGTTGTCCCAAGTTAACAGGAAGCAGGTTCAGTGAGGTGGGTGACTTGTCCAGGTGACCACAGCAGGGACGTGGCCCAGCCACTGTCCACCTGAGGCCTGGGTGCCCCACGCAGGACACAGGGCATGGACTTGCCACTTTATTTCAGTCGCAAGGGCCCTGACTTAGAAAGATCTTCCGAAGATGCCCCAAACACCACACGACACGAGGGCTGCAGCCCCCTCACTTAGCTCGCCCAGGCTCCACAGGCAGGCTCAAAGCAATGGCTCCACAGGCAGGTGGGCCTGTCACATGTGCTAAGAAGACCCCTGGGCATCCAGACAGGGCCCACCCCGACCCCGCCTTTCTGAGCACCTGCAGCCCCTGTGCGCCCGGCAGGTGCAGGTTGGGAGACCCAGCACCAACACGCTCCGAAAGAAACAGGGGGGCTAGACGTTCGCTGTCAGCTGTGGACACCACACGGATGTTATCATTAGCGTAACTACTTCAGTACCAATGACAAACTCATTGTCATTGAGAAGGAAGAAACTCTACTCTCTCAGGGAAACCCCACGCACCTGCCTCTCTCACCCATGAGGTGGGGAGAGGCCTGCTAGAACCATCGCCAGGACCAGCCGTGGGCACCACACCCAGAGACGCTGGCAGAACAGACACGCAGACCACGGCCACACCCAGGACACCCAGTTTAAAGCCAGAAGAGAAATCGCAAAGGTCAAGAGCTGCCCCCGACCCCGAGCACTCAAACTTCCCCTCATGCCCAAGAGAAGCATGGCTGAAATCAAAAGGAACATGAAAACCAGGGGAGGGAAATTCACAATAAATAACTAATGTCCATGTAATAAAGAATTCACGGGGCTTCTCTGGTGGCACAGTGGTGAAGAATCCACCTGCCAATGCAGGGGACACGGGTTTGAGCCCTGGTCTGGGAAGATCCCACATGCCGCAGAGCAGCTAATCCCACGCGCCACAGCTACTGAGCCTGTGCTCTAGAGCCTGCGAGCCCCAACTACTGAGCCCACGTCTCACAACTACTGAAGCCCATGTGCCACAACTACTGAAGCCCGCGTGCCTAGAGCCCGTGCTCCGCAACAAGAGAAGCCACTGCAATGAGACGCCCGCGGACCGCAACGAAGAGTAGCCCCCGCTCGCTGCAGCTAGAGAAAAGCCCGCGCAGCAACGAAGACCCAATGCAGCCTAAATAAATAAATAGACAAACAAACCAAAAAAATAAAGAATTCACATCATAGCAAGTTATGAAAGAAAATGCATAAGAGCCCAATAGATAAATGGGTAAAACACCAAAACAGGTAACTGCCAAAAAGGAAACATAACCACTTAACAAAAATGTGGGAAAATATAAATCTCACTAGTTTTTAAAAATTCACATTGAAAGAACAAGTTGTCCTTTGTTTTTGTTTTTTTTTTGGCCACGCCCCACAGCCTGCAGGATCTTTGTTCCCCAACCAGGGATCGAATCCGGGACTTCGGCACTGAAAGCATGAAGTCTTAACCACTGGACCACCAGGGAATTCCCCAAGTTGTCATTTTTAAGAAGGCAAATTTGGTATTTTAAAAATACCACTTAGGACTTCCCTGGTGGTGCAGTGGTTAAGAACCTGCCTGCCAATGCAGGAGATAAGGGTTCAAGCCCTGGTCCGGGAAGATCCCACATGCCGCGGAGCAACTAAGCCCATGTGCCACAACTACTGAGCCTGTGCTCTGGAGCCCGAGAGTCACAACTACTGAGTCCACGTGCCACAACTACTGAAGCCCGTGTGCCACAACTATTGAAGCCCGCATGCCTAGAGCCCGTGCTCTGCAACAAGAGAAGCCACCGCAATGAGAAGCCCACACACCACAAGGAAGAGTAGCCCCCGCTCGCTGCTACGAGAGAAAGCCCGCACGCAGCAACGAAGACACAACGCAGCCAAAAACAATAAATAAATGAATAAATAATTTAAGAAAAAAGAGTGCAAAAAGAAAAAAAAAATACCGCTTAGGAAAACCGGCAGATCCGACAAAGTTAAACACATATTTACCAGTGATTCAGCCATTCCCAGGTACTTGCCCAAGAGAAATGAAGCATGTGTCTGGCACAGACACTGGTATACAAGTGTTCACAGACACTTTGTCCCTAGTAAACCCAAACTGGAAACCAGGAGGAGGTACACGTGAAACATGACGTAGCCACTCAATGTTCCTGGCAATAAGAACAAACCACTGATCCGCACTGCACTACGGATACATCTCAAAATCATCACGCTGAGTGAACGTCAGGCACAGAAAAAGCTACACCTGAAGGGCCGCGTTCACATGACGCTTCAGAAAAGGTACAACTACAGTGACAGATGCAGACTGGGAGTTGCCCCAAAACGTTCTGTTTCTGGTGGTGCTTTCACAACCATCAAAACTCATCCAATTACTTACTTTACACGGACACAGTTTATTTTACATAAATTATACTCCAATAAAGTTGATAAAAAGTTACGACAGCCAAAGCTGGGAAGAGTACATTGAACTGGGAGCTCTCATATATGGCTAGAGAACAAAAATCACTCTATCCTTTGTGAAGAGCAAGCGAGCATTTTCCTGCTTCTGTGAATCTATCTTATGGAAAAGAAAAAATAGGAGTAAAGTAAATAAAGGCCTTTTGCAGAAAGACATTCTCTCTGTATCAGTGAGAGCAAATAATATGACAATAATCATAATAATAAGGAAGGAGAAAAAGAAAGTAATATTCTGTAATTACTGACATTCAATCCAGGTAAATTATGCTGTGTGTACTAAACCTAATCTCCGTCAGTCTTTTAAAAGGATGCCTATGAAGACAAGTAGGTACATGGAAATGCGTGTAATACGTTTGGTGAAAGAGCGGAAGCTCAGGCTGTACACACACTGACCACAACTACATACGTCACACGCCCGAAAGGCAGGAGCTGCTCTACCTCACAGGAAATATGTTTTCTTTTTTCTTTGTTTTTACTTTTAATATGTTGTGGGTATTTTTGGTTTTTTTTTTTTGCGGTACACGGGCCTCTCACTATTGTGGCCTCTCCCGTTGCAGAGCACAGGCTCCGGACGCGCAGGCTCAGCGGCCATGGCTCACGGGCCCAGCCGCTCCGCGGCACGTGGGATCTTCCCGGACCGGGGCACGAACCCGCGTCCCCTGCATCGGCAGGCGGACTCTCAACCACTGCGCCACCAGGGAAGCCCTGGATTTAATGTTTTTAATAGTAAGATGACACCACTTTTTCCCATGAATGTACGACTTTTGATGAATGTCATAAGGCTCATTAAAGTGAGAGGAGGGGGACAGAGAAGGGACTCCCCATCTTCAGAGGGAGGAGAGGAGGGTGGGATAGGAGACAGTCCAAGTCCAAAAGCTAGGAAGGGTCAAGGTCACAGAGAGAGTTCAGACTCGTGGAAGCACAGTACAGCGTGTGGATCTACAGCCAAACATATCTGAGTTCAGGCCCTGACTCTCCTGCCCCCCAACCAGGTGGCCAGTGCACCCCTCTGGATCCCAGGAACTCCATCTGTCAGAGGGGTCTAACCTGCCACCCTCCCAGAACCAACAGTGAGGACGGGGGGCGGGGGGAGAGGCCAATACGAAAGTCCTTTGTAAGCCGTAAAGTTCTGTCCACATGTACATTCGGGGGGACCCTCTGCACTGCTGCTTCGTGTGTCTCTGTCGGCAGTGTGGCTCGCTCAGATGAGGTCATGGATCCCAAACCTGCCAGTGTCCCTAAACTACGTGGTGCAGTAACTGTGTGAACAGACACATGAGGGGTAATTGGACCCTTGTGTGGCCTGTGAAATCAGTACCAGCTTTTCCCAAGACCTGTCCATCAAGAAATCCCCTGGGTCATAAACCCTGAGAGCCGCCAGTCCAACAGAGAGCTCCCTAATCTCCATGACTCTCTCCATCCCTGTCTCCCTGCCATCTGGCCACAGGGGCAGCAAATTTCCAGACCCTTGAATCCAGTGGATGACAGACTTAGGGGAGAGATGCAGCCCCAGATGCTGAGCCACTCACTGGGGCAGCACCACGGACAGCTCCATGCCCCCAGGCTGCTCCCTGCTGGGCTGTGGTCCTTACAATCTGTTCTCATAATCCATGGTAGTTATGTTCTATAAAGTAGCCACAGACACTGAATTAGCAAATACCGAACGACTGCTCCTAGGGAAATACAGGGTTGAGTTCCTGCAAGTCTCTGGTTACAATTTCGTCCACCGATCGATATGTATAACCTTGTTTTACGTGTTTCTGTTTAAAGACACCTTATTTAATATATAGTTGGGTTATTAACATTGAACTCCAGGACACCAGCACTGTAGCTCGTGCCTGAACGAAGCTTATCTAACAGGTATATTCTCCATAAGGCCCATCACAGCCTTCTCTTGCTTGAGACTATACAGCACTTCAGCTTTAACGCTTGGGGCCACTTTAAACAGCAAAATCACCACCAAAAAGCACAAAAATGCAAATACATGGCACTATATAGACCACAAAAATGATGAGTTGAAACAAGGAGGCGTGGTGTCACCTTGCTCAACCTCAGCTGGGACCGTGCACCTACCTCGGGTGACTCAGAGTTTCCCACCACTCTGCACACGTCTGCGATTAACCACAAAAGCACCAAAGGTACTGACGACTTCAGGGGGTTATGGATAAATTTCTGTTGAGTAGGTAAATCTGTAATACAGAATCCGTGAATAATGAGGATGGGCTGTATCAGAAAAACTGGTATCTTCCAGCTCGAAATGGGACTACGGGGATCCAGCCACCTCCTCTGCCTGCAGTGAGTGACCTGCTTTCACAAGCTACCGGCTTTGAACTTCAGAACTGGGAGAGCCCTTTATAGACTAGTGAGTCTGGGGACGCACGGAGGAAGGCACGCAGCTGTGTGAGGAGAAGAACCCGCGCCTCCCAGGCCCAGCTCCGTGCTCTACAACCACCCGGCCACAGATTCTCTATCTCATTCTGCATGACACCGAATGGGGGATGTAATCGTGCCAACAGCTCAACAGCACTGACAGTGATGACGGCCCACGTTTGCCCTGCACTCTACAGTTTATAAAGCCCTTTCACCTGTTACTTCTTCATGGCAACTTGATGAGGTGGGGATAACCTCAGTTTAGTTTAAAACCTCAGTCTTTGGTTTAAAAATAAGGCAGGGCTTCCCTGGTGGCGCAGTGGTTGAGAGTCCGCCTGCCGAAGCAGGGGACACGGGTTCGTGCCCCGGTCCGGGAAGATCCCACATGCCGCTGAGTGGCTGGGCCCGTGAGTCATGGCCGCTGAGCCTGCGCGTCCGGGGCCTGTGCGCCGCAACGGGAGAGGCCACAACAGTGACAGGCCCGCGTACCGCAAAAAAAAAAATAAATAAATAAATAAGGCAACTGAAGCTTGGGAATCCAGTGGCTCGATAGCATCTGGGGCTCAAACCCTGCCACTCATATTCTTTCCAAGGTCCCAGATGTAGGCATATGCGCCTGAGTCTTCAGCAAGTCAATCTCTTTACGGTAGTGACGTCAAAGATCACTGAGCACAGATCACCGTGGCAAGCATAATAATAATAGAATATTCAAATCATAGAGGGAGCAATTCTAACTAATTTGATCTATTAATTTAACATGACCCAATAGAAAATGCCAAGAGAATGTTTTAAAATAAGAACAGCCAGGAAAATTCAGAGTGATGTGGGATCAAGATTCTTATCAGATATTAAAACACACTAGAAAGCTAAATCCTCATGTCACCATCAACACAAACTACACAACCCTTCCGCGTTGCAAACAAAAAACCCACAGACTGTTGGCTGCCTATCCTGCCACGTGGATGAGGTCGACTTGAAGGCTGGAAAAGGGCCAGAGAGAGTGGAGATAGGAGAGGGAGACAGTGGGGCCACTCAAGTCCTTAGTATTGGGCATTCCTAGTCTTCTGGAGGCTTTAGTTTTCAACTCTTCTACAGATTGTCAGCCAAAAATTTTGTTTATTTTTAAAAATTTTTTTTATTGAAGTCTAGTTGATTTTACAAATTTTTTTATTGAAGTATAGTTTCAGGTGTACAGCAAAGTGATTCCG